>NC_136490.1:69053557-69588557 GCF_053919585.1 Euprymna scolopes | reverse complement strand
TATATAAGAAAGAGAGAAATAGGAGTAAGCTATTTTGATACCTTTGCATAATCTTACCTATAACATTTACACACACACAGGCACACACACACGCACATATATATATATATATATATATATATATATATATATATATATATATATATATTCATATTCTTCACCACATCTACAAATACATACATATTTTAAAACCTTTAGATTTATCTATGCTTATCTATATCTATTATATTTCTTACCTATCTACATACACTATCTATATTCATATACACGTACATGTAAAATATTAAAAAAATGTGTCCGATTCTTTCCCAGTATCTGCACATATATTCCAATTATTTATACTATTTTTCATTTCACATATTTGCATATGCTAAACAAATCGAATTATATGTTAAATATACCCATTATATACATTATCAGTATTGCATAACAATATTGCCAGATATATTGACTATCCTTGCTGACAAAAGCATATAGATAATGTAAAGACAGACACTTCTCTCGTGTGACGTATTGCCTTGTGGTTATTTATATGCTGGCGCAGTGACTATGATATATGTATATATATATATATATATATATATATATATATATATATATATATATATATATATATATATATATATATATTTCTCTTTGTGTTACATACATTCTCGCGTTACAACATTCCTATATGTATGAAGCCACGCACGATTGTATAAACACCATTATTATGAGATATTATGAGATGTAGATTATTAATATACTTAGCTGCTGGCATCAATTCAAATTCAATGTTGGCTATTTTCATTATGCTGAGAAAGGTTGCTTATTATTAATCTAGAAACAAACATACTTTTTCAGGCATTTAATGAAATGAGAATCTGATTTAAACACACACACACACCTAATATTACGCACACACACACACACAGACACAGACACACACAGACACACACACACACACACACACACACACACACACACACACACACACACACACACACACACATATATGAAAGTTGGGTATTATGCATTATTCAGTGGTCATTTTTTCTAATGTCTTCAGAATACTTTCATTATTCAAATAAAGTTTTCTATTTTTTCTAAACTATATTTTGCATAAAATTGATTAATCCCCCAAAAACAGAAATAAAAAATGAAAAAAATTAAGAAAACTTAATAATAATATTTTTCGTCTATTTTCCAAAAATATGACATTTTAAAAAAATTTTATAATCTCGACTTTGAATATTCAGATTAACTGAATGAATTAAATAATGTAATTTACTTTTATCATTTTCATATATTTTAATTAGTTGCTAGATTAATTTGAATGTTGAAAGAGAACAATGATTTTCTAAATGCGATATTTGAAGTACTGTAAGAAATAAAAGAATAATTAAATATAATATTAAAATATATTTAAATTAAAGAAAACTGTTTTGTCTTCTGTTCACAAAATATTAACATGTTAGTTTAATTAAAAAGTGTTTTTAATCAATTTATTTCAAAAGTATTTGTAAAGTCTTTATTGTATTTATTAAAATATATTTAAAGAAATATAGATTTTAATAAAATACTAACTCCTACAAAAAATATTTAATGATAAGTAATCAACCTATATACATTTACACATTTTAATGAAAGAATTTTAATAAAAATTCACGGATATTGATTTAATAGTTCATTCTAAATATTTTAATGGCTCTAAAATTATTTTCACGCCATGATTATTTACTACCACATATTATTTTAATAGATTTTAATTGCATTATAGTAGTTGAAAATGAGTTATTAAAAAGTTAAAATTATTGATATTGATATATTTTATAAAATTATTGATATTGATATATTTTTAATCATATCTAAAGCTATAAAATATGCATTGTGTGTATATAAAGATATAGAGACAGTAAATTTATGTATTTAAATTTTAGTTTTTATTTTAATAAATAACAGGTATTACTTTTCACTTTTTAATGGTCTGTGAAAAGTTGTTAAAATACTGAGGATAAATCAATTAAAAAAGATACCTACAATCATAACTCTGTTTTCCTGTCTACATACAATGATATGCATGCAAGATTATAATAAAGTTATGTGTTTTTATCCATTGTATATTATGATAATACGATGTTGATTTTCTCACCAATTTTTAGGCAATAATCGAACAATATCTGTGTATAGATTTATTTATTTTAAAAGAAACTCTTTAGGATTAACTTGTATTTAAAATGCTCTTTCTTTGTGGCTTAGAATCATTTAATCAAGCAGAACAATTTTTAAGCAGGAAAATCAGTAGAATTTCTAAAATGTGGAAGGAAAGCCCCCAGCTAGAGAAGCTGTATGCTAAGTAGCCATTTTTATTCTTCCTGCCTCCTCTTTTCTTTTTTCTTTTTTTTTTCTTTATTGCCTGACCTCTAATGGAAAAGTAGAGGACAATAGATTAGGAGATATTTGATTGGAGGAAAGTGCAAATATCTCTTCTTGTCTTGACACTAACACTAAAGGGCACATAGTCAGGGATTAGACCATGTCTCCAAGGAAATAGCAGCATGGGGGGGGGCAGAAGAAAAAGAAAGAAGTTCACCCACAAATAAGAATAAAAAATGTAAAATGGTGTTAATGCAGTCATACTATTTTTTCTCCCCCTTTTTTACTTATAGAGAAATTGAAAGGTTTCTGCAAATTTAAGAGATTTTTTTCCTGGTGCTTGCTTCAAAATTGAAAGAAGTAAATAAAATCTAGTAGTGTTTTCATGAATTTCTTTCTCACTTTATATATCCACCTCTCTTTCTCCTTATATATATATATATATATATATATATATATATACACATATGTATGTTATACACACACACACACATATATATTTATCCTCTCTCTCTTTCTCCACACACACACAGACACAAACATATATGTATATATATGTATATATTCAAATGTATGATAATTTGTGGGAAATACAATTCTGACAATCAAAACTACCATGAAAATCTAGAAGTAGTTAAAGTTAAGCCTTTATTGATTATCTACTCTTGTTATATATATATATATATATATATATATATATATATATATATATATATATATATATATATATACTCAAGCATATCTAACATTATAAAGGTAAAAGGAGTATCAGAGTGAGGTATATCCATCTTTTTATGCATATATATATATATATATATATATATATATATATATATATGTATATATATATATTTATTTATTTATTTATGTATGAATGTTGTATATATATATCCCAACATACACACATGGATGCATATCTTACCTTCCCCCTTTCTCTCTATTTTATTGATACAAACTTATGACAATGTTTTCATCATAGTCATGAAAACCACAATATCCTCAGGCAAAGAAAGTTGGTCTTTTTACTTCTGCATGTATGTATATATAATATATATATATATATATATATATATATATATATATATATATATATATATATATATATATGCGTGCGTGTGTTTGTGTAGAGAGAGAAAGAAATGATTAATAAGTGACAGAGAAGGATTTATCTTCTAATATATCCTAGAAAACATATTCTTCCCTCTGGTTAGTACCATGGAGACCCAAAGGAGGAGATAATGATGATGGAGAGTTTGGTGTTATGACCAACGAATACTTCCTCTCATCCCCAAATATGCTAATTTAAGGATTGGTAAAACAGAACGGATAATACACTATCCTCTCCCCACAAAATGGTTAAGATAATCGTGGGAGGTTTGTATCAGGTGGGCTGAATATTTAATACACTACCCCTCCACCTAAAAAAAAAAAAAAATGAGGAATCAATGTCTGTGAGAAATCTATCGGGATGAATGAAAATATACTGCACTTACACAAAAGGAGTGTGTAAATATTGGAGGATTTATCACCCCCGCCCACAAGAAATGGATATAGTAATGCCTGGGAAGATGATACCATGATGAACGAATTAACATATGCGATACTATTTCCCCAAAAGAAAAAGTAATGCCTTGTAGGGTCATATTATTAGAACAGAATAAATATTTCAGCACACTCTTTGAAAAGGGAGGTAATAACTGGAAGGATCTTCCATAAAATTTTCTGCAAGTATGATATGACATCACAACATATACTACATTATCCTCTCACTAAAGGTAGGATGTAATACATGGAAGAACCCCATCCCTATCCCCTATAAAAATGGAGGAGATGATCCTTTGTAGAACGCTTTTATAACAAACTAACAGGCGGCTTGGCATTGCCCAGACGTAAAATACTCTTAAATATGATATTTTGATTAATGCAGATTTCGTATTTATTATTAGATTACATTGGACCAAATATATAGTAACGATTTAAAAAGTTTTTTTTTTTAAAAATTAATAGTGCACCACCACCAAGAATCGAAACCAAAACGTTTGACTTACAATTTACATTTTTCTCTGACGTTAATGCCTGACCTATGAAGACATGTTTGCTGCAAGGCTAAAAATTAAACCATGAACCAATAGCTGCTACATTACGCATGCATATTCGACCTTGACCTAGCAAAGTTCATATTTAGAAAAAAAATTCCCTTGCTTAAACCCAAATATAATGTTTCGCATGGGTTCAAATACCTTATATATGAAGTTTCATGTTTGTAGACCCAAAACTGACAGAAGAATTTGGTAGGCAAACTTTTTTAAACAAATATATATACACATACATAATATATATATATATATATAGAAAGAGGTTTATGCAAACATTATGCAAGTATAAATCGTGTAGAATAGGAATATAATTACACGTAATAGTTAACTAAAGATGATCATTCCATAAGAAAACTGAAAAAAACTAATAGGGAATTAATTAAAATGAATGTTTAAAAGAATATGCAAATTAGCCAGATCTTTTTGCAAGTGAATGCAATTCCACGACCCATATATAACAAGGTTGTATTTTCTTTTTAAATAAAAAGAACAAGTGTTTGTAATATGAATATCAATGCACAAATATATATATATATATATATATATATATATATATATATATATATATATATATATATAGGAGTTTAGATAAAACGATAGTACACAACCCACGCCTATTAAACTATGATACAATTATTAAATGATATAACAGTCATAAAAACATTATTTTTCTTATCGTTCCTTACCATTTTGACTGAAATCAAAGTGTAGAATCAATTCGCAGTATTGCAACAACAACAGATATTTTACTAATGTTGTAGTAATTTAAACCAGTTTTATGTAAATTATCTCCCTTGAAGATTAATAAAAATGAAATTCTAAAGACTGTTTGTACTCTTTTTGATTATTATTATTATTATTATTATTATTATTATTATTATTTATAAAATAATAATAGTTAATATTATTAATAATTATAACAATAATACCATCGACAAAATTATTGTGTAAATATATGAAATACGACAATACAAATTTCAAATATATATTACAAAATTTTAATTTATTAGAAACTGTTATAAAATAATTATGCAAATAAGGAATACCTATAGCTGTTAATGGCTATTTTTGATTACTATTTATACTGTATTTCAAAACGTTATTATGATACAAATACATCTGACATACTTCTTAAAAATGTGATAACTCAGGCATTTTTGTAAGACTGTGTCCACTTACCCTAATGCATTGCCTTCTCCAAATCGTATCTAACTTTGTGTCTAACTTTTAACAAAACAGTTAAGAATATGTTGTGTCATAGAGTTAATAAGTATAAATCGTTTTGGTGATTATTTGCATAGTTAGGACAGGTGGATAAAAAAACTTTTGCATTTATTCATTAAATATATATATATATATATATATATATATATATATATATATATATATATAATTTTTATATATATAATGACTACTTCATTTAATCAAATAAAATAATATACAGAAGTATAATTTTATGCGTAAACTTTACGTATTTACTTCAACAGTGCTGAATACATAACTAGAGCTTGGTAGTAAGATATAAAAATATATATGGCAATTAAGCTACACAGAATATTCCGCGTTTCATCACTGTTAGAATTCGTCAGGCTTATGCAAAGAGATAACCACAACTCTTTGCATAAGCCTGACGAATTCTAACGTGGATGAAACGCGGAATATTCTGTGTAGCTTAATTGCCATATATATACAATAAAAATTGCTATTTTGCATACTTACATGGAGAAGCAGATATACTTCTCTACGAGTAAGTGTTCAATATACAAAGAAAAAGTGTAAAAATTATTTACCATTATAAATACTGGTGTGCATATATACACAAACCAGCACAAATAAGGACTATTTTATGTAAGAACTACATATACGAAATCATCAATAACTAAATGGCACTGATGATGCAGTCTCACACTGTAAAATGGTTTGTCCCCCCAAAGAACATGGACAAACAAAATTACGTTACACCAAATATACACTGTAATGTATAGTTCCTATTTACAATGACTCCCCACAGGACAGAGTTAGACACCAGGGTCGTTTTTTAATGTGGAGAAAAGGAGCAAAAATAAAAATGGTTTCAGTCGTGAAGTATTTCTCCTCCACTGACAGAGAACAAGAAATTGAAATGCAGCATCTAAAGAACAGATGGTATTTATTTGCTCCCCCACCGAGCAAATTAGGCACAAGGCCAATTTTTAATGTGAGGAGTGAAGGGAGGGGGAAGGGAAAAAGGGGACCAGCTCCCGAGAGGTGGGAAATGGGAGCTGGTTAAAGGTCAGGCATGTGGGGTTGCCCCCACATCTGGTCTTTGCTAGTCATAGCTAGTCATAGCTAGTCATAGCCTGCAGTATTTGCCGGAACAGATACTACACTTTGATCTTGTCCCGAGGTTTTAACTGAAATATTTTATCTTCTCTTGTAGAACCTGCAATCAAGTATTTTATTGTCTTTATGCAACTTATTTATGCTGTATGCTAGATATACATTATTTATATATGCAAAAAAAAAAAATCTGACCACAGCGAAATGGACATGACAATATGAGGATATTTTGATTAGTAGTCATTAAAAATCTAATCCGGCAAAGAAAGTCGATCTTATTTTTAAGAATAAATATATATATATATATATATATATATATATATATATATATATATATATATATATATATATATATATATATATAATTCTTATTGCTGACATCTTTTGTATAAGCAATATCATTTGAAGAGGTCTCTAGTTTACTTACTGTCCGAAACATGCTCATTAATGTGAACCGACATATAAATGCTTATCTAAAATAAATAAAAGTATATATATATATATATATATATATATATATATATATATATATATATATATATATGTATATATATATATATATATATATATAAAAGTGAAAGTGTCTGTTTGTCTGTGTGTGTGTTTATGTCTGTCTGTGTACATTTCCCTACACAATAACTCTGTCAATTTTTAGTCTACAGACTCGAGATTTGATATACAGGATATGGAGATTTGGGAAAATCTTTGCAATTCGTTTTCCGTCAGAAATATGGTTGTTAAGAGGTCAAAGTTCAACGATTTAACCTTTGAGAACTCTATCAAACTCCTCCGCCAATTTTCGGTATAAACAATTGAAATTTTAGATATAGGTTCCTTGGACATGGATCTAACTTAATAACTTGATTTGAGCCCCAAACAATAAATGTTAAGGGGTCATAATAGGTGTCAAATTTTTAAAAAATTGTCATCTGTGGTCTCTACCAAATTACTCAGACATTTTCTAGTCTAAACATTTGAAATTTTACATAAAGGGTATTCATAGATAGGGCAATCATTTTAATCGGTTTGGGTCGAAAATTTGAGCTACCAATATATAAATGTATGTATGTATGTATGTATGTATGTATGTTTGCATGTCTTCCTAAAACTTTCGACAGAGGCGACGGATTTTCACAAGATCAGTATCGGTTTGAAGCTCGACCCTTCAGACAACAAATACCGAATAATTGGCTAAAAACATTAATTTCTTCACCCTCAACTCGGCACTTTTCTACAAGGTAGGATTGCTTTTTTCGCCGATATTTTCGAAAGTCATTTCCTCTTTTCGATTGTCTAGCCTTAATTTAAACCTACGTCACTTCCGGTTTGATGGTGGTCGTAACAGCAAGACGTTATGTTTTTCCCCGTTCTTTTCCTCTTTCACAGTACTGATACAGGTCTGGAACTGGGATTATGCCTTTTCCACAAGCATCGGCAGAGCTCGGCAAATACTCGGCAGATGGCATGGATCAGACTGGCTTTGATGTTGTGGGAAGTCTTGTTAGTGATGTTCTCGACGTATGACTAAATGAAGTTGTCTAGTGGGTTCAGGTCGGAGGAGAAGGGGGGCTAGTGAGATAAGGGTACAAAGTCGTAGCACTCTTTCTGATGCCAAGCCTGGGTCTCTGTGCACTTTTGGGCGGCGCCAAGTTCTACTACCACACCTAGGGTCTGCACCAGGGGATCACCACACTATTCAGCACATCCAGGTACACTTTCAAGCCGATGTGACGTGGCATGATGTGGCCCCCACTTGAAACCACACCGAAGACCATAACCATGGCTGAAAATTTTGTTTTCATAACTTTGGCCCCGTCCCTCTTATTTGTGACAATCCACTGATGCATTTTGAGGGTGTTAGCAATGGTCCTGTTGTCATAACTTGGATCGGTAGAGAGTATCAGTTGTACAGTGGCACATCTCCAATCTCGTTTGTTGAACATTGTGTCACTTTCAGACATATTAAAAGACTCCTATACATCTTGAGATTTGTACACAACTTGTCAACTAGTAGATGGTCTGCAACAAAAAAGAAAATCTGTTTTCATCAAATGGAAAGGAAATCATGTCTTTTCTATGGTGACTATTTTATTGTTCCACCTTGTATGCTAGAAGAAACCTGTTTCCTGACAGGTAATTCAATATGTATAGCATTATTTGTAATTTTTAAAATGCTTTTAGCGTGTAGAATGATGATAAAGTTTATAAAAAGAAGTAATCTCGTAAGTCACTGTGTTACCTAGAATACTATTCACCTAATTCTTATTGATAAGTTCATTAGTTTATGAGTAAGCCCACACTATTATAATTAACTAGCAGGACCCGTTAACTGGCGTTGTCCGATGGAAGCCTGCTCCCTCCCTGCTCACAAAAAAGTAATCTACGGTTCTTGTTGGTGGCCACTGCGGTCCCTGAACAATTGTGGACACTGGCGGCTGTGGCCGAAATGAAATAATCTGGCTTTTACTAGCAATTAGTGCTTGTTTGGGGTGATAACATGGAGGTATTGTTTAAATCTAAAAAATGTAATTAAAATTAAATCAATATGAATTAATAAAATTACGGATTCTCACTGTACCCGGGTGATAACCTGAAGGTACTGTTTAAATCTAAGAAAAGCAATTACGGGAATATGCAAATCAGTATGAATTAATACAATTACGAAAAAATGGCCCATTAGAATAATAATATAAAATAAAAACAGAAGTTTTAGATTCTTACTGTATATAAATTGTTTAGAGTGATTGAAATCAGTGGTAGCAGTCATAGCTGTTTCTGTTTGTTGTTCAAGCCTTCCTCTTCTTTTCGACTCTTCCACCAACTGTATTAAATTAAGTTCCAGTTGTATGTCTTTTTTTCTTAACGTGTAAAACAAAACAATTACGACCTTTTTCACTTCACTTCTTTGAGTATTGTCATGTTCAGAACAGCGTTTGGAATAGACATCTCAAACTCCTCATCTTAAGAACGGCGTTCGAAATAGACAGCCGCAACATCCCCATGTGAAGAACGGCTCTCTTCACATGAGGAAGTACACAACCACCTTTTTTTGGGGGAGGGGTAGAGGAATAATTTCCCCAAATTTAACTGTGATATTCGTTGTCAGCATAAATGCTAAAAAAAAAAAATTTAAATAAAAATCGGGGGTGGCAGTGTCGGTAGAAGAAAGGTAGATTTGTTTATCGCAGATGCATACAAATCTGACAGTCAGTGACCTTTAAAAGTACTTGCCTTCGCAAAATTAGAATGAGATTTTCCTTATCAGCATAGCCTAATACCTCTAAAAGTCGTCATCCTAATGAAATTGTGAAAGTGTACCTAATGTTAAAAGTAAACCCTCCTCCTAAATAAACTTTTTAAAAAATCAAAGGAAAACATCGGTTTTACTAAATATATGTATGACCAAAATTATTCCCAATCAATGTACAACAAAGTATTGCTTGTCATAGAAAAACAACGTGTAAAGTTGCTCGAATCAGCAGGAGCCGAATTGGACATTTAGTCATGCCGTATTTTGATCATACGGAACGGGGTTTACTAAAATTATTATAAACATGAACAATAAAACGAATTTACTCAAGTTTCAGTCGAGGTTATTTTTTGGCAAATATCTTTTTAGCTTCATACCTAAAGATATTTGCAAAAATAAACTATTTTTTTAAAAAACATTCTCTCTTAAGCCAGAAAGTAAACACAACAAATAAGAATACAACTATATATATATATATATATATATATATATATATATATATATATATATATATATATATATATATATATATATATATAAATTCTTAAAGACAAACAACTATTTCCAATCCAGTGTGCAATTTCCAGGAGAACTGGATTTTCCCCAGATCTAAAACGGCCAACTGTGTCTTCTGCCACTAAATAACTATTCTTATTATTATTATTAGTATTATTATTGATGTTTGGCTATTAAAATTATACAAAATCGAGTTCCATTTTGACAAAACTGACATTTTTGTAAATTTTAGAAGTGTCCGTTTATCTAGGAATTAGTTTAATTCTGGAATATGCAAATGTCCGGTCACAGCCAATTAGAAAGGGTGGAATATTGATAGGGAGCCGATTTTTTTAGTAGTCGGAAATTTTATGTCTATGTTTGTTTTAGCCAGTTACGGAAGGTGTAATCATACTATAGTTAAAAAAGTAGAATAGGACCCGGTGACAACTGGTAGTAGAGGTAGGACTAAATATCTAGAAAGAAAATCAGGGATTCCTTCCTCTTAAGATATTGTAATTGTGATGGTGGTGCTCGTTGGATGGAACATAGCATAGATACATATAATAGTGGCGAATAGGCTAGATGTATTAAATTTGTATGTGGCATCTGATGTTACAAAACTATGATACTTTGATACAGAGGAGAATTTTTGCACACACACACACACACACACACACACACACACACATATATATATATATTCAGTGTAGATTAATCGCCATATATATTTCATAAATTACTAACTAGCTCTAATTCAGTGTAGCTTAATCGCCATATATATTTTATAAATTACTAACTATTCAGTGTAGCTTAATCGCCATATATATTTTATAAATTACTAACTATATATATATATATATATATATATATATATATATATATATATATATATATATATATATATAAATAGTTTCATTTTATTAACACGGTTTCAACGACTCGGCAAGCAGATCTGAGTAATTTTAAAGCCTTTACATTGTCAATTACAGAATATAAAAAAGACTTTAAAATAGTTTAAATCGTAAAATATTTGTTTGCTTTTGTTTGAAAACGATTCAAACTTGCAATGCAAAATCAAATAAAATTTATAAAATGTGGTGTACAAAAGCAAAAGGGATTGGCAGTTTTGTTTTGTTGTTATTTGCATATTTTAAACGCAAAAAAATTTCAATAAAATAGCTTTCATGGCTTTGTTTTTATTTATTTACGCATGTGCAGAATTTTTCTGACTGTAAACTGGATGAACGGTTTCAACGCCTAAGCAAGACGATTTGAGTGTTATAACATCTCTCCTATTATATAAAAGTCACTTTGTATGTCTGTGCGTGAGTCCCTTCTTCATAGATTCCTGAACTACTGAGCTTATCTTTTGCAAATTTCACACAAAGCTAGTTTATATTTCTGGCAGATATGTTTTGTACAAAAATTGATCCGATAAGTATCGAAAAATCCAATCCTTAAAATAGTTTTTTTTTCTTATAGATAAAAAAGAAGAATTTTTACAGGGCAAATGTTATACGTTACCACCAGCAAGGGAGATAATAAAATCTTAGCAAATGATTTCTTCTTAAAAATAACAGTATTATTGACATCTAGAAATATAGCTTAATGGTAGAGCATTCGGCTACAGATTGAATAATCCCCTGTTTAAGCCTGGATTGATCTCCCCATTTTATTTTAATTTTTTCTTATTAATGAAATAAATTTACGATAAAAGAAGAGGTACCATTTAATATCGCCACAAATCATTTCTTCGTTTGCATTTCTTTTTTTTTTTTTTAATTTTTTGCGAATTAATCTACTGGGCAAATTATTCCATGTAATATATAATATTCAATAGAGAATTGATTCTATAATAATACATACGCAATCTGCATAAATTAAAATATCAGGTTTGCGCATATTGTACGACTTGGCAACGTCGGGCGTCCAGCTAGTATAATAATAATAATAATAATAATAATAATAATAATAATAATATATATATATATATATATATATATATATATATATATATATATATATATATATATATATATATATACCCTCCAGTCTGATACAGTGTATTATTGTATTATTTTGATATTATTAATATGAATACTTTAAAATAAAACGTATTTCCTTTTCATTAATTTTAAGTGCAAACAAAGACCTCGGATTATTATCGATAAATTAAAAGTAAAAAAATATTTTTTTACAAATTAAAAGTAAACGATTTTATTACAAAATCTATACATAGACGCACAGTATATATTTCCAATTTTTGTTGTTCATTTAAAATATCTGGTCACAAAAATCATAACAATTTATGGCACCTGGGTATTTGACT
This sequence comes from Euprymna scolopes, assembly GCF_053919585.1. Classification (NCBI taxonomy): domain Eukaryota; kingdom Metazoa; phylum Mollusca; class Cephalopoda; order Sepiida; family Sepiolidae; genus Euprymna; species Euprymna scolopes. The sequence goes on along the minus strand of NC_136490.1, from coordinate 69,575,710 downwards.
AAGATCAAAGTGTAGTATCTTTTCTTCACAACCTCGGCGCCATTCGACGCCGGGAGTTTTTGCTGTAATTATCTCCCTTGAAAAATTCAAATATAGACAAACAGAAACAGAGAAAATGCTGCTTATATTATAAGTGTATAGATGAAAATAGTATTCTGAGGTTAAACAACATTAAAAAAAAGTTTGCTTTGCTTGTAAAGCTGATAAACTGAACCTCCCATAGATTGAACATTGCCTTTTAATTTACGCGAAGAAATGAAAAGCTTGTTTTCTCCTTTAAATTTAAATAAAACATATTTTTGTGACTCTCTTTCTTGTAAGAGGAATAAGCAAATTTTCTTTATATTTTTCAAATGCTTTCCTTTATGGATGACATTTCAAAATGTCACATCAATAAATTGCTTGCAGTTTTGAAAGAAAGTAAGAAAAAAAAAAACAATGACAGATTTTTAAATCTATGTATTAACTAGATGTACTCGTGACCCGTCGGGTCACAGCTATTACCATCATTTATTCTTCTTTGATTTCATTAAAAAATTCATAAATTGTGATATATCTTTTAAAACATTATTTTTGCTCAACTAAAAATAATACGTCTCTTTACTTCTATATTATTATCTATATATTAATACAACAGCGTGTGTGTTATTTTCTTTGTCACGCTTACATTCGGGTCGTTTAATTGTTATGTACTTCTATTTCTTGTAATAAATAATTCTTCACAAGTTTTGGTTTCGGTTTCGATTATAACTGATGGCACTCAACTTATTTAATTTTTTTATAATTAATTTTATCAGAAATTCCTCGTTAGTTTTGGTTTCGGTTTCGATTAAAGCTAATGACACTTCAATAATCTATTTTTTAAAATAATTTTATCAAGAATTCTTCATAAGTATTGATTTCGGTTTCGATTTTAGCTGATGGCACCTTAGTAATCTATTTTTTATATGCTACAAAATTGCGATTTAAAAAATAAAAATATATATCCATATGACCTGGGTGCATTAGCTTGAATCGAAACCGAAACCAAAACTTATGAAAGTTCCTTCAGCTATAAATGAAACCGAAATATAACTTATGAAGAATTCTTGATAAAATTATTTATAAAATAAAAAAGAAATGATTTAAGTGCCATCAGCTATAGTCGAAACTGAAACCAAAACTAATGAAGAATTTTTGATAAAATTATTTATTACAAGAAATGGAACATAACAATTAAACGACCCGGATGTAACCGTGACACACTAAAGAACACACATGCTATCGCATTAATATATATATATATATATATATATATATATATATATATATATATATATAGAGAGAGAGAGAGAGAGAGAGAGAGAGAGAGAGAGAGAGAATAATAATAATAATAATAATAATAATAAAGAAAAAGAAGAAGAAAAAGAAGAAGAAGAAGAAGAAGAAGAAAAGAGACTTATTCTTCTGTCATCTAAATTATTTACATCTTTGTGATAGCTCCAGACACACATATATAAATCATCAGCTGATGCTGAACGAAGAGGGTCCTCTTTCCCTAAATATTCACAGAGACATTAAAAAATATTAGAAAGTGGTTGAATCAACATAGAGTGAGAGGGGAGGAGAGAAATAGGTAGATAGTTAAGAGAGTAATAGATGATTTGACTGTTAATTAGAACAGTTAAACAATTTGTTTTCAAATGTAACTCAATTCCAGAACTAAAGTATATGTTACCATGTATTTTGTTAATTTATTAAAGTATACAGCGAAAAATTCTTAGGGAGCAAACATTAATGACAATTAATCTAGTAATAGACTTAAACTGCAGTCACATTATTAATCTGCCAGCCATTTTTAAGGTGGCATTCAGCCGACACACACACTTCCGCCCAACACTACTTTATCCACTTCAATCTAGCATGGGATGTAAGAAATTCTTCGGCAATGAAGGTTGCAATATCAGAAACCTTCCAATTAAATTATCAGCTTTGTTAATTCGCTTTAATGTTTTGATGAAGAAAAAAAAAACAAATATATAAATGCTGGAAGATAAAATAACGCTTTTTTTTAAAAAGAAAAAGAACAAAAATAGATGAAGACTAGATTTTAAAAAATCTTTCATTTGTCTTTAAGATAAAAACACAAATATTTTTTTTTTTAAAAAGCATTAAATGAAGAAAGAAACTATCTTGCTCATTAATTACAAGCACATCATATGAGCAAATAAGTGATGCGCTATGAACGTACACAAATAGTTTTATCCTTATACTTATACATGTTTATATGGTATCTGTTTGCATGTTGTATGCGATTCACTCTTTAACTAATAATCTGGACATTAGAATTAAAATACTAATGGAATGTAAATTACTTCTTTGATTCATTGTCAACATTAGCGTTTTTGTTTTTTGTTTATATATATATACATACATATATATATATATATATATATATATATATATATATATATATATATATATATATATATATATATATATATATATATATATATATATACTAGCATGGGTGCCCGTTGCCCGGGTGTTTGGAGGTGTATGCTGAGCAAAAAAAAAAAAAAAGAAATAACAAACAAAAAAACGGTCAATTTTTTTTAATTTAACCCCTATTATAACCACTTAATATATATTCTTTTAGACTCAAATAAACCTATTCAGTTAGATCCATGTCCAAGGAACCTATATCTAAAATTTCAAGTGTTTAGACCAAATATTGTCGGAGGAGTTTGGTAGAGTTCTCAAAAGTCAAATCGTTAAACTTTGACCACTTACTTACTAAATTTCTGGCCGAAATTCGGTCACATCGATTTCCCCAAATCTCAGTACCCTGTATATCAAATTTCGAGTCTGCAGACTAAAAATTGACAGAGTTATTGCATAGGGAAATGTACACAGACACACACACAGACACTTTCACTTTTATAGACATAAAAATAATAGATAGATAGATAGAAAGATAGATAGATAGATAGATTTGTTTAACAAAAATATATACGCATACATAAATATATATGAAAACAATTTTCTGTTTACTATAAACTTTTTTCGCAAATATTATGCAAGTATAAATCATGTAGAATATCTGCATGAATATAATTACAGGTAATAGTTAACTAAAGATGATTATCCCATTAAAAAACCGAAGCAACTAATAGGGAATTAATTAAAATGAATGTTTAAAAAAATATGCAAATTAACTAGATCGTTTGCTAGTGAATGCAATTCCGCAACCAATATGTAAGAAAATTGTATTTTCTTTTTAAATAAATAGAAAAGAGGGGTTTAATATGAATATCGATACACACACAAAAACAGATTTATAGGAGTATATATATATATATATATATAGAGAGAGAGAGAGAGAGAGAGAAATAAAAAGGAACACACCGTATTATGTGTTCATCAACGTTTCGTCTTTATTTCGAGACTTCCTCTGGATGAATGAGATTAAGAAACAAAACACACCAGTATAAAATATTTGAAAATGTTTCACGGTCAAAGTGTGACGCTGTTCTATTTCAGAAAAAAACGGAAAAAGACGTTGGAAATTCAAAAAGGAGGGAGGGGGGGCTTGCGCTGTTAAAGAGATGGAAATTTTAATGACGTCATATAGTCGTTAATGTAATTTTAAAAAATATGAACGCAGTTAATATTCTTACTGGAAAGAAATATATCTGTTGACATTCAAATATAGGTTTGTAACAGAAATGAAATGAGTGTTTTTTTTGTTATGTAATTTATTGATTGAGATTATATGTATTAATTATTACAGGGGGTGTTTGAATGGTGTGAGAAAGTTAACCTGGATCTACAGTTAAATTATGTTCTTTTAATAAAAGTTTACTTATTAATGGTGCTATGTTATAGAAACCTGCACGTTGTTTAATTGTGCTTGAATTTGCGATAAGCGCAGATTCAAGATGTCTGCTGCGCGGTTTATTTGAAATAAATTTAACTAATTTTGCTTGTTTAAAGTCAAAGGTGTGATTATGAGTCAATGAATGAGAGAATAATGCACTTGGAGAATTGTAATTTTTTTATATCTCTTTTATGTTCACTGAGCCTTTTTTTTCTAATTTACGCTGGGTTTCACCAACGTATTTATGATGGCAATTTTGGCATGGAATAGTGTATATGCCTCAATTGGAAACTGGTTTGTTTTGGAGATTTTTCGTAGTTTTTAATATTTGTCTTATGGTTAGTGATGTGGTTTGTACGATAAGAATTTCTAGTTTGTTTAGTGTGTTACAGATTATTGTATTATTGGTGTGTGTAGGTAAAAGATGTCTGTTTATGAGAGAAAGGTCTGGTGTATATGATTTTTTTTATTATTTATCCTGGAAAATATTCGTGTGGCTTTTCTCTTAGCATTCAATATAAAATATGTCGGACATTGCCAGATTTTCAAAACGTTTGTGAGGTATTTGAATTCTTCGTCCAGATATTCAGGACTGCAAATTATGAAAGCGCGTAAAGCTGTTTTTATTTTATTGTTATGGTGTGAATAGAAATGTATGTAATCATTTTTGTGTGTAGTTTTGCGGTGAACTTTGAAGGATAGTTTATTATTGGATTTTATAATAAATATGTCTAGAAAAGGTAATGAGTTATTGTTTTCTGTTTCATAGGTAAACTTTATGGATGGTTCGACTGAGTCTAATTTGTCTCTAATGATATTTATGCGCGTCTTTTTAGGATGAAAAATTAAAATGTCGTCAATGTATCTAAAATACTCTGTGTTTGGAGGTAATCTGAATTTGAAAGGACCAGATTCTAGGAATTCTAAGAAAAGGCAAGCTAATACTCCACTGAGAGGGTTACCCATAGGAAGACCAAAATTTTGTTTATAGAAATTGTTATTGAAGTGAAAATAAGTCATGTTAGTTATAAGCCTAATGATTTTTATAAGAGTGTCGGGAGGAAAGGGTAAGCTTATGTTAGATTTTTTAAAGTGTTTAAGGACACTTTGCACGTGAAACATTTTCAAATATTTTGTACTGGTGTTTTCTGTTTCTTAATCTCATTCATCCAGAGGAAGTCTCGAAATAAAGACGAACCGTTGATGAACACATAATACGGTTCGTTCCTTTTTATTTCTCTATTTTGTCGGAATACTATTTTCATTATTTTCATCACACACACACACACACACACACACACACACACACACACACACACACACATATATATATATATTATAATATAGAGTTATTAAATTATTGATTTCACTTGTTTTAAAATTTTTAACCCCTTCATAAATTTTATTCAATATATAACAACAACTTATAGTTAATTGATAAAATGTACTTTTCAAAACCAATATGCAAATTTCAGAAAGTTTCGTTGAATGTCATGTTGGGGTGGCAGGCTTAGAGAAGACTTAAGGCATTTCCATTTATTGGCGATGGAAAAGGCGCACATAAAAGTAAGTCACGTAACAATGATCCCCTATGTAGCATGTCATTAATAAACCAAAATTATCGAGGAAGTTCTGCGTGGCGGTGCCTATTACTCTACTCATCTCTATGGCGATCGTTTGCAGCACAAATCTCTCAAGAAGACCACCTTTATTTGACTGCTGTAGTCCTCTGTTAATGCTGCTATATGTCCAGAGTTTATTGCTGATTTTGTTAGTGATGAAGATCTAAAAGTGTCGTCACAAAGTTGCACTCCATATAAGTGACTTGCAATTTGGCAAAGAGAAACATCCTCAGGTTATCGAGCCGTTTGCCATTCCCTTTTGTTGAGGTCAACTGGTTCGAGGATCGACTACAAACCATCGATGTCTAGGTTCCAATGGACGATATTGTTGAGACTGCCGTGTCTTGGGAACTTGCCGGAACTCCTTAATTAAATTGAACTAATTCATTTCCTTTTATTATGTTTGCTTTTTCTTTTTTCAGAATACAGTTTTTTATCCAATCAGTTCACTCAAAAATGTCTTTGTTGCTTTTTAGTCTATGCTATTCTCCTTTCCTTGTTTTACGCTTCTATTAATTGATTTCTTAGTTAAGTACTACTGCTGCTGTGAGCTTTTTGAATTACAAATTAATAAAATAAATGTTCAAAATACAAGTGATACAAGGATTATTTGGATTATTCGGACTACTATTTCCACCGTAATTGTTATTTTTATCATGTGTCGGTCGATGTAATCTCCGACATATTTCAGCGGCATTTTTCGAACTTTGGAATCTGTAGGAAATTTCGAATTGAATCTTTTTTTTTAATCTATGACAGTAGATTATTTTCGTTCTAGCAGCGACAATAGGTGGAATTGTTAATTATTTCATGCGATTTTTTGTTATGCTATGGTAAGAATTAAACCTTCAAATCTAAAGACTATCATTTAAAACAAATTGTTTATCAACGCATAATACGGCATAATCATGTTGACGCACCGGTTCCTGTTAAATCACCAAAGTTAAGTAATGTTGAGTCTGGTTAGAAGTAAAATGGGTGACTATTTGGAAATTCCAGGTGTATCTCTGCTTATCTCGGCATTGTTTCCAGTCATCTAGCACTTCCCTTTGCTACTGGACTCAAGTAGTACCGATTCAGAAGAATATATGTTGGAGATTGCACACTCCTTGCCTCACAATTACACATGCATCTACTCTTACAGGTGGTATTCATTGTCTCTTGAGACTTAACGAAGGCATCGGTTATCAATACTGTTACGAGTTTGGACCTATGTAGATAATTCTAGTATGAATATTTCAATCTTTTAATCTTATGTCGTCGATATATGTTATATTACGATTTTAAGCAACTCTACATATCAAAATATGGCTGACAAATGTCAAAGAGAGTTTACAATTATAATTCGAGTATTTCTCCAGATTTTTCATCTGGTTCGCTCTCCCAACTTGAAACCTAAAGTACTATGTTTGTTTCAATTTCTGTAGCATTATAAATAAAAGGAATATTATTTTTAAGAACACTATACATTAGTTTTACCGCCAATCGATATCTTTAGTTTTGTCAGAAACATTGGAATATCAACTTGCAGGACTAAACAAACTAAGCTTAACCCTTCTTTAGTTGATGATGATGATGATATATATATATATATATATACACTTGTGCCCGATATTATTCATACCCCTCGAATCTTTTAGATTTCTATAAGAATATTGCTCAAACCAGAAGGTAGACAATATTAAAGGGATTTCAAACAATAAATCAAGCATAAGCATTTAATTTAAACTCAACAAATAAATAAATTATGCAAGTTTGAAACATTATACAAAGAAAAACAATAATGGCACTAGTTCAAAATTATTCATACCTCTCTTACTAATAGTCAATAGCATGCCTTTTGTTTTTGATAACTGCCTGTAACCGTTTTGGATATTTATCAACAAGGTTTTTACAAGCATCAACACTGACTTTTGACCATTCCTCAATGCAATAGTTCTCCAAATCCCTCAAATTTCTAGGTTTCCGCTTTTTAACCTCAGTTTTCAATATGTGCCAGAGGTTTTCGATAGGGTTCAGGTCGGGACTCTGGCTAGGCCATTCCAAAACATTAATTTGATTATCCTCAAACCATTTCTTGACTATTTTGGCAGTATGTTTTGGATCATTATCCTGTTGAAGGACCCAGTTTGGTCCTAAATGGAGCTTCTCCGCATCCTGTCTAATGTTTTTCTGGAGTATCTCCAAATATTGCTCCTTCTTCATGGTTCCATCTATCTTGACCAAACTACCTGGACCACTAGCCGAAAAGGAGCCCCAAAACATTAGGCTACCACCACCATGTTTCACCGTGGGTATGGTGTTCTTTGGGTTGTAAGCTTCTCCTTTCTTCCTCCAAACGTAAGAAGCATCCATATGGCCAAACAATTCAATTTTTGTTTCGTCAGTCCACAAAATACTTGAGAAAACGGACTCTGGAGAATTCACATGGGTCCTAGCAAACTTTAGACGTGCTGCAAGGTGTTTTCCGGTGTGCAATGGAGTCCTTCTTGGTCTTCTTCCTTTCAGACCATTTTCATGCAGAGTCCTTTGCAATGTTTGCCTTGATATTTTTATGCCAGAAGACTCCAGATTTTCTAAAATGTCCTTAGTAGTGTTGGTTGGATTTACATTAACACTTCTTACAATATTCCTGGTGGCTCTAGCAGACAGTTTCCTTTTCCTTCCTCTACCAATCAAGTTGTTTGTTGTGTGGTGGCTCTGGAAGTTTTTGATGATGCTCTGTACTGTTGCTGTAGGGACCTCAAATTTCTTGGAAATTGACTTGTAACCTAAACCATCCTTATGTGAATTCACAATTTTAGTCCTAAGATCATTACTAAGCTCTTTTTTCTTCCATATTCTAATAATTTTTATTCTTTTATTGGTTTTCAGTTGATATCATTTTAATTTCTGAAAAATGCAAAAAACGAAATGAAATTAATCAAAGGTTGTATAAAAGATTTCAAAATAAGAATCAACAGGAAACAAACAGTCAGAAACTCGATTAATACTGAAAAAATAAGGGGGTATGATTATTTTTGAACATTGCAGATTTTATAAATAGCTGTATATTTCTTTTATTACAAGTATCGCGAGATTTTAAAATGACGAAAATGATCAGAAGAGGTTTATTAAGAATATGTATCAATATGGACGTAAACAATAAATTCTTACAAAGTTACACCTAATAAACTCAATTTTCAAGGGGGGGTATGAATAATATCGGGCACAAGTGTATATATATATATATATATATATATATATATATATATATATATATATACTAGATTTTTTGTCCGTTAAAAGCGGACAAAAGTTAAAGGCCATTGATTTAGAATGGGTGCATTAAGCCAAATTGATAGCTGAATATTGTTAAATCTGTGACCATTTTTGCATTAAATATTAATCCTTATTAATCACTAATCGCGCATCAAATGGATAGCTTAATACGTAATACTTAGTTCGCTGCACGTAAACATAACAAAGGTCCATACAAAAATTCAACCAGGTAGGCCGAGTAGTTCTCGGAGAAAATTGGAACTAACAGACGAACTAAAAGAAATATAATATAGATATTTTGGCATAGTGGTTACTGTTCACTAACGGACAGGAGAACAGGGTTCAGTCCCCAGAGGAGTCATACCAAAGACTCACTAAAATGATACTTGATATCTTCTTGCTATACATTGAGTATTATAAAATGAGGATCAAGGGAAAGTGGAGTAATTCAGAAAAAAAAAGAATAATGCTTCCCCTTATATCGAGGTATACTAACGAATAAAACAAAAAAAAAAAACTCTTGAGTCGCCTTCAACTATGGTCGATCCATTTATCTCTATTTTCATAAAGTTGGGCATGCGTATATGTTTATATATTTGTATATATAGGATATACTTCTAAACTAATAAATCAATCAGCAGGTGAATATATTGATTAATAATGTATTTTCTAAGAATATCAGTGAAATTGATGAAGAACTCGAATATATATATATATATATATATATATATATAGAGAGAGAGAGAGAGAGAGAGAGAAAGAGAGAGAGAGAGAGAGATGTTGTTTATTTTGGTTTTAGCGATATGTTTTAAATGAATTCAATTATTTACGAAAGTGCATTTTTACCTAAATGCGAGTTAGGAATAATTTTCGCTTTAACCAATTTGGTACCTCCACATAGTAAGTTATAAAATATATATGGCAATTAAGCTACACAAAATATTCCACGTTTCATCCACGCTAGAATTCATCAGGATAAATCCTAGCGTGGATGAAACGCGGAATATTCTGTGTAGCTTAATTGCCATATATAACTTACTACCTAACGCTACCTACGTATTGAGCACTGTTGAAGTAAATACTTAAAGTTTACGCATAAATTTATACTTTTGTATATTAATTTATGTGATTAAATGAAGTAGTCATATATATATATATATATATATATATATATATATATATATATATATATATATATTACCATAAAATAAGTTTCGATTTAAATACTCATACAAAATATACTTATATCTACATTTTTTATATGTATGCATACATATACAGTTATTATATATATATACATATATATATATATATATAAAGATTCATGCGTATTATATATAGCTATAGCCTGCATGTATGTCTATAATATTAACATAGAAAAATATATGCATACATTCTGTGTGTATATTGACTACATATACATACATATTGCTTATACATATATATTATTTTTCTCTCTGTATATATATACATGTGTGTGTGACTATCTTTGTCATTATCACCTTCATTAATGTAAACCGTTATTGCCACATAAGCAAGAGTAATTAAAATTGTTGTTTTCCATTAATAATTGTAACGTTACTCGTATCAATATTATTGGGCACTTTCACATCATCGTTTCCTAATTGGGAGACAGCTATTTAGTGTTAGAAATCTTGTCTAGCTTGCTTGGAATAACTCTACAGTTCCATTGACAAGAAACATTAGTGTCAGATTTGCTAATTATCTTCCGAAATATTCATTAACGACATAAAGGCTCCTTTAATTGTTCTGACTGAGACGGATATAATAATTAGAATAATCAGCTGCCGACTTCATTAACTGTATGCGGCTTTGTCGTTATAGCACGGAAGCCTCTTTAAGAAATCCTTTCCCCAATTCATCGCTCCGGCTTTGTTTTCTTGCACGGAAATTTCTCCAGTTAAAAACTGTGGGAATGCCGATACAAATTAATTGATACGTTTTTTTTTCCTCATCACGGAAATCTTTTTGTTTCTTTCTTCAATTTTTATTTATTTTTTAACGACTCATTATCCTAAATATTTTAAAACGTTTTTGGTTTGTTTTATATTTGTAAAATATATTTATCTAATTGTTTGTCTGTGTAAAGATCCCTAAGGCAACCCAGCAGTTTATTATGACGCCCCTTCCCCTTTAATTGTTCTAATGAACCTTTCTAACAAGCAAAGGAATATTTTCTTTAAATTCATTATGTGACTGTTTGCAGGAGCAGAATGTGTTAAACTATGTCTAAACACTAATAAATGACAATTAAAGACTCTGAATTGAATCTTATTCCGTTATATTGTCTGTTATCTCTGCCCTTACAATAGCGAACAAAATAATTAAAAAAAAAACAGACATAAAACTTTTGAAAATGTAATTATTGACATAGATTTTAATGAAATTTCAATGACTCTGACAAATAGGAAGTGATTAATTTTGTAGTTATTGTTGTCACATTTTCTTTAGTTTTAACAAAAGATAATTTTTAATTGTCTAAAAAGAAAATTCTCCGAAAACATTAAAAATAATAAGGATGACTTTTCTTTGATCTCATATCCTTATTTTAGTCCTTTGCTCAAATCTTCAAAACATGAATCTCTATGAACAGAAGTTACTTTGTGTGGACAGTCATAAATGGCACAGTTATATATGAATTATTCTGAGGACTTGGAGCTGGCTGGAGTGCGCAAGTCCATATAAGTTTGTTGCACTTGAAGGGTTTAGTTAAACTAAGATGTAACACTCCGCTTTCAAGAATGCGACTTGAATCTGGCAGTCTCATGTAATTTGGATCAAAATTATAAGGATTTTAAACAAAGTTTCCTAGAATTTTATCTTGATTTTAATCCACGTAACCAAAGATAAAAGTGATAGACAGATTTCTAGTATATATATATATATATATATATATATATATATATATATATATATATATATATATATATATATATATATATATATATATATAGGGTATCCCAATAAAATGTGTACACTATTTAAATTACCCTAAAACCAAAAATTATTATAAGAAAGAAAAGTTTCATAAATCAAAATACTGTGGACAAATATAGAAACCAGCTAAGTATCGAAAGTGTTCAAATTGTTGGCGATTGTGGTCCATGAACAGCTGACAACGGTCACTAATTACATCGAATACATTCCTAATCAGTTCAATTAATATGTTGACACATCTTCTTTCAATGGTTGATTTAAACCCATTCATTGTAGCTCGTTTTGTGGTGTGAACCCTGTGTTTGATATGCCCCCCAACTCACCCCCCAAAATAGAAAAATCCAGGGAGGGGTTGTCAATCCGGTGAGCGTGAACAGTACTTAATACTTCCTCTTCTGTTTCGCTTGTGACTATCAAATTATTCTCTTACGTCATGATGATTGTGGGGAAAGTTCCATCCTACTGGAAATGCGTTTTATATAAAAATGAACGTGTGTATGTGTGTGTGTGTGTGTGTCTGTGTGTGTGTCTGTGTACATTTCCCTACGGAATAACTCTGTCAATTTTTAGTCTACAGACTCGACATTTGATATACAGGGTACTGAGATTTGGAAAAATCGATGTGATCGATTTTTGGCCAGAAATTTAGCGATTAAGGGGTCAATGTTCAACGATTTTACCTTTGATAACTCTACCAAACTCCTCCGACAATTTTGGGTCTACACACTTGAAATTTTAGATATATATTCCTTTGACATGGATCTCACTTATTAACTCGATTTGAGCCCAAAACAATAAAATTTAAGCAGTCATAATAGGGGTCAAAGTTTAAAAAAAATTGACCTCTGCAGTCTCTTCCAAATTACTTAGACAATTTCTGGTCTAAATATTTGAAATTTTACATAAAAGGTATTCAGAGATAGGGCAAGCTTTTTCATCAGTTTGCATCGAAAAATTTTTGTTACCAATATATAAATGTATGTATGTATGTCTGTTTGCATGTCTGCCTTAAACTTTCAATAGAGGCGACGGATTTAACCAAGATCAGTATTGTTTTAAAGTTTGTCCTTTCATACGACAAATATCGAAAAATTGGCTAAAAACATAAATATCTTCCCCTTCAACTAGGCACTTTTTTTCGCCGATATTTTTTAAAGTTATCCTCTTCTTTAGATTGTCTAGCCTTAATTTTAAAAAATGTAGCCTCCGGTTTGGCGGTGGTCGTAACAGCATAGACGTTAGGTTTTATCCCGTTCTTTTCCTCCTTTGCGGTACGGATTCGAGCCTGTCTTCCTACTACCACTTTTTTTTTTTTGCTCAACATACACATCCAAACACCCGGGCAACGCCGGGCTGAAATGCTAGTATATATATAAAAGTGAACGTGTCTGTGTACATTTCCCTACGCAATAACTCTGTCAATTTTAAGTTTACAGACTCGAAATTTGATATAAAGGGTAGTTAGATTTGGGAAAATCTTTGTAATCCATTTTCGGCCAGAGATTTGGCTGTTAAGGAGTCAAAGTTCAACGATTTGACCTTTGAGAACACTACCAAACTCCCTGACAATTTTGGGTCTAAACCCTTGAAATTTTAGATATAGATTCCTTTGACATGGATCTCACTTATTAACTTAATTTAAGCCCAGGGCAATAAATTCTAAGGGGTCATAATAGGGGTCAAAGTTAAAAAAATTGACCGCTTTTTTTTTTTTTTGCTCAACATTCACATCCAAACACCCGGGCAACGCCGGGCTGAAATGCTAGTATATAACTATATATACATATAACTATGTATACATATATATATATGTATATATACTCATTTATATACTATTTCATTGTATCACATCAGTGTCCTTTTTTACCTCAAACAATGCACATTGCCACTTGGATGTGAGGGGTTATAATTGGGATCAGGTGTACAGCGGACTGTGTGAGGATTTGAGCGGACATGTCTGTTGACGTTACATTATGACTTCTGTATGTTAGTACGGTCAGAGAAGCAGGACACAGGTAGGGAATTCCAAAATCTAGCAGCGCGTGGGAAGAAATTAGAGTAAAAAGCATTCCGGCATCTAGAAAGCAAAATGTGTGGGATTTTTCTGCTTATCAGGTTAATTGGAGGTATGTAAGTCGAGAGAGTCTAGACAGGCAAATGCCCCGAGCAGAGATTGTAATAATATTTTTTTTTAATCGACATTTGTATCTGTTAAGATATCGAATACAAGCCATGGGTAACAGAAAGCAGCAAGAAATATTAGCAACTGAAAATTCCTCATTCGTTACTCCAAAGAAGTTTGCATAGAAGTTTGCATACTAATGGTAGTTGTAGCAATGGTAGTTACTCAATCCGCGAAGGGATGGTGGAGCATACACAATCAACAACAGTTTTGCTGTATCACAGTTCCTCAGTGTGACTAAGCAGGCAAGTTCTTACAGCCGAAATCGAAACTTGATTGTATTTTTCTAACAGTCAGTGTTTTTAACCGGTAAGCTACTGACAACAGGCAACAAACACTATTAGTCATTTTAGACGATTGTTGGAGTCATTATTAATGTTAGTTCTCCGCTTCTTCTCTATCGCTATTCCTCTAATCAACATCATGAACATCATTGGATTCTTTTTTTTTTTTTACTATTAACTGAAAGGGCACACCTTTGTCTTCTTTTAATACGCTACCTCATTTTAAGACAATACTCAGTGAATGATGCGTTCATCTTGGTCACCTGTTGTTTTGGCAAAGGTTATATTAGCAAGATTAAGTATTTCATTTCTTTGTGACTTATTTTCTTATGAATCATTCAGTAACCCCCCCCCCTTTCCAACTTATTCATTTTCTTTCATAAAATGAAGATGCCATCTGTCTGATTCTCAGGGATACACAACGCCAGCTGGATAAATCTGATGATAAAATAAATTGATTTTAAAAAGCCAACAACACAAACCAAGCAAGGGTCAGAGTTCTTAATGAAGCCAAAGATCAAGATAGCTAAGAATTTCTCATTTTCCACTCACAAAATTGAATATGATGTTTTCTACATGGAACCTATCCTTTCGAATCAAGTGAAAGTTTCCCTACGGAATTTGGATTCAATGGAAGCCAAATATTTGTTTTGTTAATATATGTAACGAAAAGGCATAACGATTTACTATACTTACAATCTCACGTGTTAAGTTATATTGTTGAATATTCAAAATGAAACCTATATAGCATTTTAGCTCACAAATCAAACTTTCTTGCTGACATTAAATTCTCAGTTTTTATTGTTATGCCATGTTATTTAAATTTTTATAATCAAGTACTTTGCTACAATTTATTTGCAAGAATTTTTCAGTTCGGATCAGACAATCTGATAATATGAAATAACTGATTACAGAAAAATATAATTCAGCCATATCAGAGTAATTGATATTTTTAATTGAAAAATATAAGAATTGTTTTCTTTCCAACTATTTTTTTTCCTCTTTCTGTTTTAAATTTTTCTTTCTAAATTTCTTATCATTTTGTT
This sequence comes from Euprymna scolopes, assembly GCF_053919585.1. Classification (NCBI taxonomy): domain Eukaryota; kingdom Metazoa; phylum Mollusca; class Cephalopoda; order Sepiida; family Sepiolidae; genus Euprymna; species Euprymna scolopes. The sequence continues at coordinate 69,560,498 of NC_136490.1, read as the reverse complement.
CAAGCTGGGGGCGAGGCATCCCGCTGGATGTCAACCATTTACTTGCTATCTCCTAGATTCAAATGTAGGATTCAATCTTTATAAGATTCTTACTGTAAGTGTCCCTTTAAGTGCAATTGTTTATATGAGTTCAGTTGCTCCTATAATTACTGGAATAATGAAGACCTTCCTTAAATTTCAGTTTCATTTCATGTCTTGCATAAAACCATGGTATTTTGTTATCTTTTCCCATTCAGTTCTGTTTATCCCAGCATCATTGGATACACATGCTTCTAGTAAGGTTGCTTCTTTCTCCTTTTCCCATTCACTATGTAAGGTTTAATAATCCTGTTTTCTAGGTATGTAGTTGTAGGAATTGCATCATCATTATAGATTGTGTATGACTTATTTCCAACTGTTCTTTCAGGTACGTTTTACCAGGACTTGTTGCTGCATTCGATATTCAACTTTTTGCAGATCCTCCAGTGAAGATATTTACACACTCCATTGTCTCGCATTTTAAAGTAGCCATCCCTCAGCAGAACCCTACAGCTGGATGTCAGGTAGCTCACACCCTCTACTCCTGAATGGCAGAACCTGCACTTGTTGTCATTGCTTAGACCAGTCATCTTCTTAGAAGCCTTGGTCATCAAGCTTTGATCTTAGGCAGCCATTATAATCCTCATCGTGGAGCAATCCTCTTTTTAACCAGTCCATAGAGTCTTCTTTATCTATATAGTTCTGGGTGAATTCACCCAGAAAATATTTGGTATGCTATTGGTTGGGCCGTTCTTCTATGATTTTGCAATGGAAGTTCTTGGTGTATTTTTGCCGATTCAGCTATTTCTATAGCAGACTTGCTTTCTGATTCTGTCTCATTTGTAGGACAATCTTGTCTAAAATGTTTGGCCAGTTTCCTGATGGAGGTTCCTCAGCATGTTCCTGTTTCGTGACGTTGGTACCATTTTGAGGTTTGGATTTTGGGAGCTCATAAGATATTATCCATTGCTCACAATAGTGACACAGTGCTGATGGTTATTTTCTTAGAGATCCGTACCTCTTGAACCTCTGGGCGGATACAACCTAGGTAGACTCTGGTTTCTGTATATTATTCTTTATAATGTTAACTTTCCGCGTTTTAATGTCTAGTTTGTATATCTGTCTTTCTGGCCAGCCAGGCTGTATGTTAGCACAGATATGGCTAGTTAAAAGCAATTACCTTGTTTTTGTTTGTAAGGTCTGTTTTACAGATTTTCCTCACACAGTATACATATTCACTGATATTTTTTCTTCTTGGCATGCTGAATTGAATCGCTCTCTTCTATGCCAAATTATTTGTATTTTTCCTGCTCTTTTAGGTCCTTCATGCCAGTGTCTTCATCAAGCTGAAGGCTTCCCTTTGGACCTTCTTCCCAGCTATAATTGAGCACTTGGCACATTTGTCTAAACCAAACTTCATTCCAATATCTCTGGAGAAGTTATATATGAACTGGAAGAGTCGACTTAAGTCAACGTTGTCATATAGGTCGAGGTCATCCATGTTCAAGTCTTGCTGGCGGCTCTGGCTCAGATTGCAGGCACTCCGGCTTTTATTGAGTAGCTTGTTTAACAGATCTATCACCAGGCAGAAGAGTAAAAGAGATAATCTATACCTTTGGCACATTCCTTTTCTGATATTGACATTAAGGATTTTTAGTTCCATTAGTTTGACTTAATGCCATTGTTGTTTGCCACATTTTATGCGTACAGCGATTGTTTCTTTAATTAGTGGATGAATCTTATATAAATCCAGACACCGCAGTAACCAAGTAAGGGACTCACAAGTACAAATTAAAAAACTAAAATGACTTTATTACAAACACCGGTAGGTAATTTAGTGTATACTATAGTAAGTGCTCTGTCTGTTTTTCATTCTGTCTCGGCATGCAAGCAAAAAAAGAGATCTATACTGGAATCAAACACAAGGAAAAATTTTACAAAGAATCCAACAAGTAATAAAATTTTGCATTTTTTTTTCCAATTATATCAGGAAGTCAGTGTTCACATTCGACATCTGTAAACAACAAAGATGAAAGATTTTATTGAAAATGGCATGAATTAAAAGAAACCAAATATTGTGAACATCATATTACATTCAAGAACTGAAAAATATTAAAATAATACTAAGTTATCTAAATGTCTATTAGAACAAAATGTGTTATTATAATTTGAAAACTCCTTTAAATAACTCAATGTTTGTGTAGGCAATATAATGTTGAATACACTAAAGGAGAAGACGAAAATTCTCAACTACTCTTATTGGCGATTTATGTACAAATGAAATCTGATTTCAGTTATTTCATTCCAGTATTTTACCTGCAGGAATATCAAGTTATTTAAAGGACTTTTCAAAGGATTCTACCACATTAGAAAATAATAAATTACCACAGACATATAACTTGGATTTTATCTTCAAACTTAGAATATGCTTTGAAATAAAACATTTCATTGTGGAATACACATTGAATTTTATAACTGTTCCTGTATCCTCAGTCTTTCAACTTGAAGTATTCTTTTTACACCATCATTTAAATTTTAATTTTAACATTATGTGCTAATAAAAAAACATGTATGATTACCAACATCTATTTTGTTAATATTTCCTCCACTTTAAATTTCTGGCTTGAGGTAGTTGCTTGTTTAGCCGCACTGATGAGCTGTGAAACAGGGAAACAGTACTGTCTGTGGATGACTATAAATATATATATATATATATATATATATATATATATATATATATATATATATATATATACATGTGTGTGTGTGTATGTATGTGTGTGTGTATGAAACTACATAAATATTATCTCCATATTAGAACCAATCAAGCTAATAGAAAGAACAATACTCAAGATACTTACAAAAAGGTCTGTTTTATATTTTGAAATTTAACTCATTATTCATTTTTACTGATCTTTATCCTCTCATACAAAAGAGTTTCCTTTTGAAAATCCATGAGTTAAAAATTAAGAATTTTTTATTATTGAGTATCTGATTGATTAATAAATATTGAAATTTATTCAATTTTTATTTTGTTTTTTTAAATTTTATTTTCTTGTAATATATTTTTGTTGTATATGTTCTTGTTTAGACCCAAAATTGGCGGAGAATTTTGGTAGAGTTCTCAAAGGTCAAATCAATGAACTTTGGGCCCTTGACAGCCAAATTTGTGGCCGAAAACCGATTAAAAAGACTTTTCCAAATCTCAATACCCCTTATGTCAAATCTCGAGTTTATAGACTAAAAATTGACAGAGTAATTTGGTAGGGAAATGTACACATGTAGACAGACACACAGACAATTTCATTTTCATATACATATGTGTGTGTGTGTGTGTGTGTGTGTGTGTGTGTGTGTGTGTGTGTGTGATTCACATACAAATCTAACATCATTTTCTGTAATATTTAGTAAGTCTAGATGTAACAAGTATATTTACTCCAAGATTCAAAACTCAAATTCCAGGTCATATCTAAATATGACCAGCAATGTTAACTAACATCCTCTATGCTACCAGTAGCCCAACAGAAATTTATTCTTAAGAAGAGTGTTGCTACATCTTAAGTAATAATCATTATTTTTATTACTTGAGAACTCACCCTATAAGAGAGAAGTACACACACACACACACACGCACGCACGCACACACGCACGCACACACACACACGCACACATATATATGTATATATATATATATATATATATATATATATATATATATATATATATATATAGCGAGAAAATAGTCTGAAGAACATTTGCACATTTTATAAATAGATATACACTGGTCCACGCTCACACACACACACACACACAGGTATGTGTGTGTGTGTATGTATGCGTGTATGTATGTATGCATATTTATCCATGAACAATTGTTTCATCGTCTCCTAATGTTTCAATGTGGCAAGTGTATCCTTACCGAGTGTAGATAGTTACTTCGCTTTTAAATGCTTAAACTTAATCTACAATAACTTTTTCTATTCTTTTCTTGAAACGGCGTACGCATATAAATTCAGCTAATATAGTATGCAGATAGTTTTTCATCTTGTAATTTATTGTTTCTTATATGATGTCATTATTGGTTGTAAAAATATTGAACCTTACTTCTAACCGCATGTTTATATAAAAAAAAAAAAAATTCTACATTTTTTGTAAAAATGGTTTTCCTTCGTTTGGGAATACCACTTACCATATTCTGTTATATTATAAGAGAAGCAACTGCATACAGCAATGTTAACCACTTAAACAAATAGTATATCCCCAAAGTTGATTTCAGAAAGTGAAAATTGATTTGATGATGCACTACAAAAAAAAAAAACAAAAAAAAAAAAAAACAACAACAAAAAAAAGCCGATCTGTGCATTTGAATTTGTTTGTGATGATACAAGCGTCAGTTTTCAATCAAAATTTATTTTCTATACTTCAAATCTAAAACTAAAACAAAACAAGAATCGAATCAGAAATCAAAATATCCATCAACTTTGATCGTGTATTATCCTTCAGAGACCATTGTCTAAACAGTCTTTTATTTTCAAATCAGAAACAATTCTCATTTTTGTTTTAAAGATTCTTCCAGGCATTTTTTAATCATGATTGCAACTGAAGGTCAACCTTTTTGTCTATGCTTCATTTTTGGCCCTAATTATAAAACATAGGCTTTATACAAAGGGAATTCCGGAGTTCAAAAGATGTCGTTTGCTATTTTGTCTATTATTGAATTCCATGACCTTTAATCTAGTTTTTCTATTTGTTTATTAAGTGCTAGCCTCTCTCCTAAGCAATGTTGCTTGTTAGGTCCAAGTGCCTAGCCACCACATGGTGGGATTGCAAATGAGGTGTTGGAGGCCACAATATCTCCTCAAGTCCATTAAAAATTACCAAATCTTCTTAGAATTCCTCATAGGCGAATTTAGATAATATTTGTTTGTTATTATCATTGTTTATTTTGCTCATTGTCTCTATAGGGATTGTTCCAATGTTGAACAGTGAATATGTATCTCTGCTTAAGGCAATAAAACTAATGTTTTAACCTCTCCTTAGATTTAAGCTGTTTCATTCCGATCATTGCTTTCGCTTAATCCTCTCTTATTTTTCTTTCTCTTCATAAGTCTTTTATCAGGAAAGTTCTTAATAAAATACAAGAATGTTACTTCGCCAATATATATATATATATATATATATATATATATATATATATATATATATATATTATTTCACGTATATATATATATATATATATATATATATTATTTCACGTATATATATATATATATATATATATATATACGTATTATTTCACGTATATATATATATATATATATATATATATATATATATATTATTTCACGTATCTGCATAACATGTTATAATGAGATATAATATTTAATGTATCGATTTTCACTATTTACTTAAACAGTACTCCATACATAAGTAGAAATAGGTACGAAGTTATGAATATATATATATATATATATATATATATATATATATATATATATATATATATATATAAATCGTACCGTCCTTCAATCCTGACAGACTATAGATACTCACTGTAAGAGTGCCTATGCATGGAATATTTGTGGCAAGAATTGGGACATCACCAATCACACCTTTCATTAGTCAGCGTATTTAAATACCAGTAGCAAGTGAAGGTTCAGGACGACTGGAAACAATATCGAAATAAGTGGAGAGCGCATACAGTACCTAAAATTCCCAAATGGTTGCCCATCTGGTACTAGCCAAGCTCAATGTTGATTAACTTCAGTTATCTGATGAGAATCAGTGTATCAACGTAATTTAGCCGTATATATATATATATATATATATATATATATATATATATAATTGCTTCCACAGTCAAACAATGTCGCAGCACATAAGAGCAATGACAGCCAACAAGCTGGAAGTCCAAGATTCGTTTCGCCCTCATTTGGACTCATCAGTTAGACATATCTGAGCTCAGGATTCGAAACTTAAACCTCTTGCATGCAAGCCCAGTACTCTGCCACTTGAGAAACCATGACACAAACATGAAAGCCTATTAAAAAACACAGATCAAACAAGCCACAGCGATATATATATATATATATATATATATATATATATATGAAGTTATGAAAAAATATATATATGACAATTAAGCTATGTATTCAAAACAAGTCCAGAATATTTATAAAATATTATTATATATTAAGCTATAGCAATGTATATACTATTGAGTTATTAACCTATACTTACTAAACGGAACAATTTTTCACCACTTTACGAAGAGTAAAATCAACATATAATGCTACTAAACCTTTTGCTGATAATCTTCATTTTAATTCCGATCAAATCAAAACCCATTGCATGATTTTTATTTTAGAATATATATATATATATATATATATATATATATATATATATATATATATATATAGTATGATGGTTGATAATTTATAATGAAAATTAAAAATCCGTTTCATAAGGAGGAACAAAACAAAATCAATAAATTGTACGATCGTTTCGGAAACGATGTTTTTATTGAGACGGACACTAAGTCATGGACAATAATTTTAACATATAGTTTTTTGGAACAAAGTCTTCTCATTGGCAAAGATATTGGGTGGTTTTCTTTTAAGACACCAAAAATAAACCTAACATTTTTTTAAGTAAGGCAGATGTATCATATAATGGTTCGCCTTTTAAAATTCGTAAGTATCATCGTCAAAGCATTCATTTGGATGGTAAATGTAACTTTTTTAACATATAGTTTAAAAAAACTATATGTTAAAATTATTGTCCATGACTTAGTGTCTATCTCAATAAAAACATCGTTTCCGAAACGATCGTACAATTTATTTATTTTGTTTTGTTCCTCCTTATGAAACCTTTTTTTAATTTTAATTATAAATATAAATTATCAATCATCATACTAAATATTAAAATAGCTCTAGGATATATATGCCTATTGAGCTTATCATATATCTACATTACAACGAGCACTGTTTTTCATGCATTTTAATTAAATTAGGGATTTTACTATTACATTAAAATACACTCTGCTCTTAAAACTGCTGTTCTAATCCCCTTTATATATATATATATATATATATATATATATATATATATATATATATATATATATATATATATATATATATTGACTCACAGACAAGCTGTTTCGCTGTGTCACAGCTCTTTCATGTGTCTAGACAAGCAGGTGCCTCAAACTAGGTCGATAGAATTATTTTGTAGTTTTATACTACTAGGGGTGAGTGCCATAATAGTATACTAGTTTCATTACGTTCCGATTGGTATAGAACTTTTATAATTTTCATGCACATAAAAAAACATTTTGAGAACATTACAAAAATACTAATATTTAAGTCAACTGCTCTGCATCCTTTTTTTTTTAATATATTATTGTTTTCTTTCTTTTACAAAAATTGTACAAGTTCTGTTTCAGAATGTTTTAGATGGTGATTTATAATTTGTATTATTTAGATAATTAAGACAATTGTTCTTAGCTTAGATGTTGGATGTTTCCAAATTTCTTTCAAACATGGTCACAAAGTAACTCATTCTTTTTCTTTAACTATTAACGAAATATTAAAATTTCTGTCTTATTTAGAAAGAAACAGAAATTCACTGTGGTTGATTTAATTTCAGATTTGAATTATTTGGGGATAATTTATGCTTATTATGTCTGGATTTTATAAATATTTGATTTTTAATTAATAAAAACATAATAATGTAGAGTCAGATGAAAGCGAGGAACACTTACAAAGATACATGCGAAGTGGTCATAATTTTATTCAGAATGATAAAATAAGAATAATCTTCATTATGATTTTATTTTATTTTACAAGGCATGCACACATTCATTCTAGTTAAATATCATAGAAGTATTATTAATCCAACCGAGATCAAACCCAATCTGTTTTCTCCTCCAAATAATATTTATTGTACACTTCAATATAAAAGCAATTAGTGGAAGAGTACTTTTGTCATGGCGAATGTATTTTCTGAGAGTTTTAAATAAGTGCTTTGCCATCATTTCTATTGAATAAATGTTATTACTCTGAAGATAATCAAGGATGATTGTCAACTATAATCAGATAAAATTGCATAAGCCTTTCGAAATATCATTTTTGCATTTGTTTTTGCCAAAGCTTTGTCAAATATCTTGAAGTCAAGAAGCAATGGCTCAAGATGAATTTTGATAAATATTGCACTTTTCTATTATTTATTTTAGTGTTGCATTTTGATTTGAGTAATGAAGAGGATATAAACAAAGAGAATATAAAGATTTATCCGAAATAATTTTGCCAACCTGAGGATGATTATAACAGACAGACCTCTCAAAGAAATTGAAATCTTGCCATCTTGAGATTTCCAAACTATAAATCCAATTGTTTAGCATTGTTTAATTCATGACATATTGCATACCGTGAAAGATGAAAATTCTCAGTGCAAAATAAAAGTATGTTTTATTCATTTGATTAGTTGCCATTTGTTTGTTTGCTTATTTTATCCACCCCCATCTAAAAAAAAATAAACTCTCTTGTCAGCAGCACTTAAAGAAATTTCTAAATGGGAATAAATAAATCGATTATCTAAAAATCATTCCAATGATTAAATGAAAACCTGATCCAAAATTTGTGTTGAGAAAGTTTTGATAAGTTTAAAAATCACTCATGCAAAACTAACTTATATCTTACGTCCCTCATATCATACGAACCCGAAGATTCTGTTATTGGCATTGGTTTCTTTGATATTTATTTAGTCAAAACTCTTTCTAGAAAGACATCAGGCACTTACAAAAATTACCACCTGAAGGTTGCTAACATCTTAAGTCAAAGTGATTTTTTATGGAACGGACTGGATTCAAACTTGGAAAACCAGGTTATCAGTCTGTGTCGTTAACCACTTGAGCCCCCCCCCCCTCCCAACGTCATTACTGCAACCACTAAAATAACCAAATAGATACCGGTTATATCTACAAAGCTATCTTTCTTAACTATTTTAACTTATAAATTAAAATTTGGGATTAACAAATGTTTATTTGTTATTACCGTACATGTTATCCATTAGCGTTGTAACACAATAAAAATTGTATATGACTTTTTTCCTTTGAATTTGCAAACAATGCCTGCTAAACTCTTTATAATATTCTAAATAAATTGAAATTTGGGAAATACTTATTCATTGATTTGTAAAACCGATTCTTAAAATTTCACAAAAATCGGAGGCACTCGAATTTTTATGAAAGAATTTCACTCCCTCTTTGCATATTTTTTTATCAAACTAAATATAGCCAACATTACCCACCTAACGCCCAACAGCTGTGTTCCAACATTCATAATGATCGGACAATTAGTTTATAAGTGAATCATATGCATAGAAATAGATAAATATATAAGCATAACTAACTTTATAAAGATAGAGATATACGGATATAACCAAATATAAATTGAGAAAATTTACTGCAAGATTAGGTAAATTAGAATAGAGTTGTTATGCTATAAAAGAAAGGGATCAAATCAAGCTAAAACAAATAAATATGCTCATTAATCCATCATTAGAAATTTTGGATTAGTAAAAGGATTTAGAAATGAGGAATTTTCGATTATTATTTACAGTTGTAGAACTAGTTGCCTTATGTTAAACTTGAAAACTGCCATCAAATTTAGATTTAAACTTTGGTTAAATCTCATATGCAAATTCATGAGTTCGTCATAATTTCTATGGAAGTTGCTCAACTGAGCTCCAAACTTTAGATCTTTCCTGTAAGGCATTCACAGCAAGAATTCTTCTTCTATTACAATTGCTAAGAGCTTTCCTTTCTTACTGTGTATACTTAAAGCTAAATGGAATTTTATTAACAGAGTTTTTTTCCAAGAAAATCTTATCCGTGGAACAGATTACTACGAAACTACTTCCATGTAAATTACAACATAGTCATTTTGAAGTCAAACCTAAACCAATACTTGTCATCTTCTTTGTCCATTCCATTCATCTTTTTTATCCTTTCCTTATGTTTTTATCATCTAATAATTCATCCTTCTAATTAATACTTGTATTCAAGTTGCTTTTGGCCTTGCTAAGTGGTGAATTTTAGTTAAAACAGCTGCTCCAAAAGGTTGGAAGGTGAATAGTCAAAATGTATCATAACAACAGCCGAAAATTTTAAATGATAAAAAAATATATATTTGTTTTTTTTTTTGTTTTCTGTAAGAAATATTTTATGATAGCTTGCATTTTTATGTTTAATTTTTTTTAATATCGTCTGATTATGAAATGAACCAGTTCCAAAGCTTTGATAGTTGACAGACTTCCAAAATATTTCTTCGATGTGGAGTTAATTCCATGAAGAGTGATGATTATCTTTAATAGAATTCTTTAGTTTTTTTGCAAAATAAGAGAAGAAATTAATAATCTTGATTTCTTTATGATTCAAGTTGAAACATTTATAAATGGTCTGCATTAAAATTTTCACACACTTTTAAGGTTATCACCTTCAGTAAAAAAAAAAAAAACAGTATCACACTGCCAATACTTATGTTCTATTTTTTTTTTATGTTCACAAGGCATATTGCCATTTAGACGTAACGGGCTACTATTTAAAAACATGTTTACTGCGGACTATGTAAGAGAATGAGCGATATATCTGTTCACATTACATTTAAACTGCATGTTAGTAGAGTCAGGTAGGCAGGAAACCTGGAGGGACTTCCAAAGTATAGCAGTCTGAAAGAAGAAACTATTCATGTGGAAGACTTTCTGGTATGTAGAGACCTCTACAGTAAATGAAGTGAAATTTTTGCTGCTAAACAGGTTTATTACTTGCACGTCGAGGGGGTACAAGTGCAATCAGTCAGAACACATCCATTTAAAGTACTTACATAACAGATACAGGAGTGCAACATTTCAGAGATGGGATAGGGGTTGGAGCTTGGTTGATAGGCAGAGACCTATTAGAGTGGAGAGTCATTTTTGGACCCTGCCTAAGAGAGAGAGAGAGAGAGGGGGGAGAAGGTGTACCAGCCCAGATGTACACAACAGATCAACTCTGATTGGCTAATAAATCACCATAACAACTGGCATTGACATTAGTTCCAAAAGCCATGTACATTTATAATTTAATCACTCAGAAATCATATTAATAATGAGAGGTTAATGATTCTCGTTAACTTTAATTGACAATATTTCTGAGATAAGATATTATTGCTTCTTATATTAGATTTATGGAGACAAAAGTAAGGTCACCGCAGCGTATGAGGTTTAAATAATATACAGAGAACAAGAAGAAGATGAGAAAACTGGTAAAATTAAGTTATATACAACGATAAAGTGATTACGTAAACAAACCATGTATAGCGATGAACATAATATGGGAACCAAAAACGAAGAAAATGGCAAATAATTCAAGAATTCGAAATAATAACGGTAACAGCAATAATTAGAATATAAGCATGTAATATGCAATATTATAAACATAACGAAAATATGATAACTACATTATGTTTATAAACCCTGGAAAATCAATTTAGATTGCCCTTATAAAAATATAGCATAGTTTATAAAAAGCCTTAATTAAGAGACATCCTGCAAATTATGAGTTCAATCTGTAATTAATAATAAAATGAACTTACATGTGATATATAAAAACATAAAATGAGTTTATATATACTAACCCATGCACTCTCACTCATTAGTTTAAATTAACTAAACAATGTGATTTTTATAAAGATTCGAAGGATAACTTATCATGGTAACAGTAAAGTTGAGAAGAAAGAGGTTTTTCCCAGTACCGGAAGTTTAAATAGTCATATCAGAAAAAATTACTGTTGTTTTTGAGGGTATTTATGGACGCACTGGATATGGTGAAAGAAAGACGAAAGTAGAATGAATCTAGAATGGGGTCTTGCTATGTGTATGTACATATGTTGTAAATACTGTTATTAAGTGAAGAGAAAGCCATCTGATGATGGTTGAATCCGTAAATAATACAGTATGTCATGCCATGAAAATTATTAACATAATTATCTAGATAATCTAATATATAAAAGGCAAAATGGGCGCGAGGGGCTTGTATAATGGTTTTTGGCATTGGGGTTCTCATGTTGGTTAGATTCCACGAGAAGTTTTTGCATACTTCCCAGATTGTAATATCTCAGATTCACAAACGGACACCGTCTCTTTATTTTTTTTTTTTTTTGATCGAGTTAAACAAAATTCCCATGTTACGGGTTCCAGCCTACTACCACTTTTCTTTTAGCACCTCTCTCCACCCAGTTGTTCCCCACCCCACCGAGCTACTTTTTATTCCCACCTTTACTACACCACCACAACACATCCGGGCAACAACGTGTACTCCTGCTAGTTTTCAATAAATCTTAGTTTACATTAATTTCAACATGGTATTTAGTTGTTCTTATAAGTTATATATATATATATATATATATATATATATATATATATATATATATATATATATATATATATATATATATTAGTGATGGGACAATTCCAGAATTTTTCCCGATTCAAATACAGTTACTGATTCTCATCTAAATTCTCGATTCCGATACGAGTACCGATTCCCATTCTGATTCTTTTAAACCTTCTCTATATTCAATTAGAGATTTATTGCTTGAAGAAAAAATGTGTTTAATTACTGTAAAATCCTGTTCATATTTATTTTTGCAAAATGTAAAATATACACTGCAGTAGATTATGGAGGGGCATATATTACATGAATAAATCACTTTAAATATTTTTTCTCAAATGTTTTTCTTGTAATGAATTGAAAATTACGAGACTCAAAGGCTTATATTTCTTTCAAAACAAACTAGTTTGAAAGGTTCGTTCCTAATATTATTTGAATTTTTTCATAATTGAAAATAGTCGACGATTTGTATGCATAATTAGAGGACGGTGTAAAAAGAGAATAGGATTTTACTTTTAGGCAACCAGCAACTAACACAAGAATTAAATGAAATTAAGTGCTTATAAATGCAATGTCAGTGAGCATACACAGTAAATATCCAGAGAGTATTCGACGACTAGAAGTCGGTATATTGCATTTCAACTAAAGTTGATTGTTGTTTTCTTAATTCCCTAAAAAGGATTCAACTTTAATTTCTTAAAGGAGCTTTATATATATATATATATATATATATATATATATATATATATATATATAAAGCTGAATGTCTGTGTGTGTATGTGTGTGTGTGTCTGGTCACGAATAGGGTCCTATATGGTTGATTATTATAGAAAACTGATCACATATAATGATAGAAGATGTATCGAGACACAGAAATGGGTATGTTTGATCTGGCAGAACGGTGGTTCATTAAAATTGTGGGGTCTGCGTTCGCGTCTTGCCTCCATAGAATGGAAATAGGCACAAACTTTAATAAAGACTTTTCATATCTATCTGCGTAAGTATACTTTGATAATTATGTTTCAGTTTGAAGAAATATGGTATAATAAAATTATGGGATGTACGTTCGAGCTTGACCTCCATAGAATGGAAATATGTCACAAAGTTTAACAAGGTTTTTTAATATATACCCACAGAATATTTTGATAAGTGTTTCAGTGTGAACAGGTATGGTATAATAAATTATGGGGTTTATGTATTTTATTTTTACTTTCATCATATTTTGCTTTGGTTTTGATACCCACAAATTCGAAGCTATCTCTTTACAACCCTTCCTTTTCATAAGCTATCATACTTTCATAAATCAGAGTCCATTTTCTGTAGGCTGTTTTTGAACCCAGTCAACGACGAGTGCTTTTGTATATATATACACTGCATGTCAAATTATTAACGAGATAACATTTTTTTACCAGTTTCAGAAACTTATTAGTAGTTTCGTATCAAAAGCTTCGGAAACGTTGGCAATGCTGAGCTGAGCGTACCGTGAAATTTTTGCACTGTTCCGTGCAATGTAAACAACTTGCCATGGTAATTGCTGACTCCACGGTATTTGAGGTGTGTCAAATTATTAACAAGGTAGTTTGTTTCGTCAATAAAATCGGTCGTAAAGGTTGTTTGAGTAGTTCTGAAGAGAGTACTATTACAGAACAGCTAGCAAAAGGTCAAACTACCCTCGAAATATAGAAACTGATAGGAAGGTGCCATTAAACTGTGAAGAACTTTGTCAAGGACTATACAAAGGTACGTAAGAGAGCCGATAAAGGCAAATCTTAAGTTGTTTCACGCCTTTCTCTACTCCAAATTAAAGGTGAAGTAGTTAAGAACCCTGGGCAGACAAGCCGAGAAGTTTTTGACGAAGCCGGATTGAAGAATGTCTCAAAAAGTACTCGAGGTTGCCTTCTGAAAGAAGTGGCAAAGTCTGTTAAGCCTGTGACAAAGCCCCCATTAAAGCAACATCACATACAAAACCGATTGAAATGAACAGAGGACAACATGAAAACGGATTTTTCCAAAGTTTTGTTCACAGATGCAGTGTATGTCACACTTGATGGCTCAGATGGCTGGAGCAAGGGATAGGTTCTAGATGAACGACATCGTCATCAGCGATTAAGGCGCCAACTAAGTGGTGGTGGGATAGGGCAGTGATTATCGGAGGTACTTTATTGGCCCATGGAGAGTCCCAGAAAGCATAAAAATGACTTCAAATGCTGACATAGCTTTTCTGACGGAGCACTTTGAATCATGGTTGAAGAAACCAAGGTTGACATTCAGAAAATGCGCCCTCACATGCAGCAAACAAAAGCAAAGAGTATTTGCAACAACTGGGGTTCTCTGGGCTACGGAAGATGGAGTGGCCTGCGAATTCACCAGATTTTAACCCAATTGAGAACCTTTGGAGTACCATGAAGTGACGCCTCTATGTAAGTGGACGCCAATTTAAGAGCAAAGATGAGTTGTGAGATGCTCTTCAAGAGGTATCGCGAGGAATAACTGTTGACAAAATCAGAAAATTGACTAATTCTGTTGACCAACGTCTTTTACAAGTCATTCATAAAAAAAGATTGCATATCCCCTACTAATTATGTCAACGTAGTGCTATGTAGTTATTGTGTTATAAGCATTTTTCCTAGGTAATTTAATGTTTGAAAATTATTTCAATAAACAAGTTATGGGTATATTGTGTTTTTTCAACCTCATTAATAACATACTGAAATCAACAGATATTCCTCTCTTCTGCCATAGTTTCGCTAATACTGCTTTAAATACTTTTATTTTCTGACTGGAGTATCTGGATAGTGTTCTAAGTACTTTCTCAAAGTTTCATGGATTTTTATTCACCTGTTCCTTAAATATTTAAAAAAATGTAAATGCGTTAATAATTTGATATTCCGTGTATATATAATATAAATAATGGGCAATCAATAATTCCTACCACTATCCAACAATCATGAGGTTGTTTGCATAGCAACCGAGAAGGCTAACATACTTGCCAGTCTATTTGCCTCAAACTCCACATTGGACCCAGCAAACCATTCTCTCCCTGGCGTTTCTTTGCAGAGAGATGCCACACTAGATGATCTAAAAATCACTGTTTTTCAGGTGCATGATATCATAAAAACTTAGACACCTCACAAGCGAGTGAACCCGATCTCATCAGGGCTGTACTATTAAAAAAATTCTACACTGAGGTTGCTCCAGTCCTCTCCAACAAATGCATTAACGAATTTCCTGACTACTGAGAAACTGTTTCTGTGGTACCAGTTTACAAGAATTCTGGTAAAAGAACTGACCCATTAAATTATTACCCCAGTAGCCTCCTCCCTCTTTTCGCTCAGAGATTTGAGTCCATAATTAACCAAGCTCTAGTCCATCACCTTGCAGCTGCTAAACTTCTGACTGACCAATAATATGGATTTAGACAAACCCATTCTACAGCATATATGATAACTGTAATTTCTGCATGTATATACAAGACATTGGAAAAAGCAAATAAGGGTAGAGCCGTAGTCTTAGATATATCTAAGGCTTTTGACAGAGTATGAGTAGGAAAATCAGACGATGGCGAATACTTAATATAATTAAATCTTTCTAAAATAAGAGAAGAATCCGTGTTGTTTTCGACGGTCGTACATCTAAACAATATGATATAAATGCAGGTGTATCTCAGGGGTCTATCCTTGGACCTTTCTTATTCCTAATGTTCATAAATGACCTCCCTGATAAAATTGTCTCTGAGATGGGTATATTTGCTGATGACAGCATGCTGTATAACAAGCATGAGGGGAAAACAAATAATCACATATCTAAGGAAATGGCAAAAACACTATAAGAAGACCTCCAATCTGGAGTGGAATGGGGACAGAAATGGATGGTCGCATTCAATGCTGCCAAGACTAAGCTTGTTTCCTTCAATAATTACAAAAAAACCTTCTCAAACACTAATAGCATAACTAAAGATACATTACCTGAAAGTACTTCTTTTAAATTCCTTGGCTTAATTTTCACAGGAAACATGAGCTGAAACAGATACATTGAGATCATTGCCAAGGCTGCTGCAGAGAAAGTCGGCTCTCTCTACCGTGCTAGAAAGCTACTTACGCCTGAAAGTATCCTGTATCTCTACTAGAACATTATTTGCCCATGTATGGCGTATTGTAGTCGCATTTGAGTTGAGCATCTGCTACTAGTCTCTTGCTCCTGGACAGGGTTCAAAAGAGAGTCACCAACCTGATAGGTTCTGAAGTGTCATCTAAGCTTCAACCTCTGTCCCATCGACGAAATGTTGCATCCCTCTGCCTGTTTTACAAGTATTTTAATGGTGAATGCTCCTACAAAATGCAGGCACTTGTACCCCTTTTACATAAATACCCGTGACAAACCCGACAAGCAGGTAAATTCCACCCCTACACAGTGGAGATCCCTAGATGTAAGAAAGCCTTCTACTTTAATAGTTTCTTCCTCAGAACTGCTGGAGGTTGGAATTCCCTTCTAGGTTCCTGCTTTCCCAATTGTACTGACATGCAGAAGTTCAAGTGTAATGTGAACAAACATCTCGCTTCTCAATTCCCTACATAGTATCTCTACAGCTAATGTCCCCGATAGTAACCCCCTACATCAAAGTGGTACTGTGCCTTGATTGGGGTGAAAATGCAATAAAAAAAGGTATATATTTATAAACAATGGGAAGAAACAGAATCGTATATATATATATATATATATATATATATACATATTTAAACCTTTAAGGGAGTTTTGTTCCCATGTGTGGCTAAGAGATAAAAGCACATAATAATTTGTCACAAAAGATTATGTAGAGATTTCAGGCTGTTTCCATTGTCTCCTCCAAGAATTTTACACAAATGATATTAATTTCATAAAACAGGATACATTTGAAGTTTTAAAGAAATTTCGTCTGCTACGCTACTTTAGGTTTAGAGATTCGGGAGAACTTCTATTATCTTAGAAAACTTTATGCATAGAGGTACTGGTACAGTTTTTACTCATACTGAAACGAATTTTTAGTCAGCATCTTCTAGCTGTTTATGTTATCAGCCGGAAGATGCTGAATGAAAACGACCAGCTGTCAATATCCAAACGAGGCAACATTACCAAACAGGAAAAAAAAAGAAAATGAAATAACATTTACAGCAAGAAAACAAAAAATAGTTACCGAAATTGTAATCAAATATATTTTTTCAAAGAAACAACCATTATAATTTTTTTTGTCAAGATTTGTTTAATTATGATTTATTTTTTATTTTGGTTTGATAAATTGTTTTTAATTTGTACTGGTGCAGCTTTTGAACCAGGCCGACTAGCTTAGGGTTAGTTTAGGGTGAGAATGAAAAAAAAAATTGTTTTATATTTTTCAGGGTTATTTGGCTACGTGCTGCATCAGCTTTTGACTGTTTACGTAAAAAGTTACTATTGAAAAGTGAGTTTTATTATGAATCACAAGCTCTACCATATGATTTAAATTTAATAAGTATAAGATATTTTTGTAGATTTAAAGGGCCTTATTCCCTAGTAGCTACTTACGGAGTATATTTAGAGATTTGAGAGCACTTCTGTTCTTATCCTTTAGATTTAATGTAGATTCTCTAGCATGTCTTTCAATAGGAACACAATCATTACAGACACACAGACACACAGACACACACACACATATATATACTAGCAGTTCACCCCGGCTTTGCTCGAACTCTATGTACTGTTCATAACTTTATGTGCATATATATATATATATATATATATATATTAGAAATATGACTTATGTCCAGGTAACCTACATCTAAATTTTCAAGTGTTTGGACCCCAAATTGGCGGAAGAGTTTGGTAGATTTGCAAATGTCAACTCTTTTAATTTTGACTTATTGGCAGCCAAATTTTCGCCCCCAAAATTATTAAAAAGCTTACTACATGTCTGAATACCCTTTAAGAAATATTTCAAATGTTTAGATCCACAATTGGCTAAATATGTTGCTAGATACCGCAAAGGTCAAATCTTTAGAGCTTTGACCACTTGGTAGCCAAAGTTTCAGCCAAAAACCGATTAAAAAGCTTGCCCGGTCTCTAAATACATGTTATGTTAAATTTCAAATGTTTAGACCAAAAATTGGCTGAGATGTCAAAATTTTTAAAACTTTGACCCCAATTTTGCCCCCTTAAAATTTTTTGTCTTTTGGCTAAAATCAAATCAAAAATTTTGATCCATATCCAAGGAATCTACATCTAAAATTTCAAGTGTTTAGACTGAAAATTGACAGCATCATTTTGTAAGGAAATGTGAACACACAGACAGACACATACATACAATTTCACTTTTATAGATATACTATCAGTTCAGCTCGGCTTTGCTCGGGCCCTATGAACTGTTCATAACTGTATGTGCATATGTATATATTAAAAAGTGTGAATATGTACGGTAATGCCTTTCTATATAATAGGCTTCCTTAACTACCATAGAGAAAAGTTGGTAGAGACCGCAAACGTCATTTTTTTTTAAACTTTGACCCCAATTTTGACCCCTTAATATTTATTGTTTTGGGCTCAAATCAAGTTAAAATGTTTGCCCCATGTCCAAGTAACCTAAAACTAGAATTTTAAATGTTTAGAACCAAAATTGGCAGAGGAGTTCTGTAGAATCTGCAAAGGTTAACTCTTTCAACCTTGACCACTTGTCAGCGAAACATTCACCCAAAAACTGATTAAAAAGCTTGCTGCATGTCTGAATACCCTTTACATAAAATTTCAAATTTTTAGACTCAAAATTGGCTTAATAGTTTTCTGGAGACTGAAAATGTAAAATCTTTTGAACTTTGACCTTTTGGCAGCCGAATTTTCACCAGAAAACCATTTAAAAAGCTTGCCTATGTCTGAATAAACTTTATGTAAAATCTCAAATATTTAGACCAGAGATTTGGCTGAGTAATTTGGTAGAGACCGAAGATGTCAATTTTTTTTTTAAATTTGACCCATTTTTTGACCTCTTAGCATTTATTGTTTTGGGCTCAAAGCAAATTATAAAGTTTAATCCATGTCCAAAGAATCTATTTCTAAAATTTCAAGTGTTTAGACCCAAAATTGGCGGAGGAGTTTGCTTGAGTTCTCAAAGGTGAAATCGTTGAACTTTGACCCATTAACAGCCAAATTTCTGGCCAAAAACGAATCAAACAGATTTTTCAAAATCTCAATACCCCTTATGCTAAATTTCGAGTCTGTAGACCGAAAATTGACAGAGTTAATGTGTAGGGAAATGTACACCGACAGATAGCCAAACACACACACACACACACACACACACACACACACACACACACACACACACACACACACACACACGCGCGCGCGCGCACACACACACGCACACACACACACACACACACATACACACACACATTTTCACTTTTTTAGATGTATCAGCAGTTTATCCCGGCTTTGCCGGGGCCCTATGTACTGTTCATAACTTGCCCTACTTGTGAATATATTTTATATAAGATTTCAAATGTTTAGACCAAAGAGTAATATCGTAGAGCCCGCAGAAGTAAATTTTTTATAACTTTGACCCCAATTTTGACCGCTTAACATTTATTATTTTGGTCTCAAATCAAAATATTAAGTTTTATGCATATCTAAGTCACCTACATCTAAAATTTCAAGTGTTTAGACCCAAAATTGGTGGAGAAATTTGGTAGAATCTGCAAAGATCAACTCTTTCAACTTTGACCTTTTGGCAGCCAAATTTTCGCCTCTAAACTGATTAAAATGTTTGCCCTCGTGTCTGAAAACCCGTTATGTATAACTTTAAAATGTTAAGACCCAAAATTGGCTGAGTAGTTTGCTAGACACCACAAAGGTCAAACCTTTTGAACTTTAGACCCACACCGATTAAAAACCTTGCTCTATGTCTGAATATCCTTTATGTAAAATTTCATATGCTTAGACCAGAAATTGCCTGAGTAATTTGGTAGAGACCGCAGAGGTCATTTTTTTTTTTTAGCGTTGACCCCAATTTTGACCCCTTAACATTTATTTATTGGGGCTCAAATCAAATTAAAAAGTTTGATCCATGTCCAAGTAACCTACATTTAAAATGTCAAGTGTTTAGACCCAAAATTGGCAGAGGAGTTTGGTAGAGTTTTCAAAGGTCAAATCGTTGAACTTTGACTCCTTTACTGGCAAATTTCTGGCCGAAAACTAATTAAGAAAATTTTCCCAAATCTCAATACCCCTTATGACAACTCTCGAGTCTCAAGACTGAAAATTGACAGAGTTATTTGTTAGGGAAATGTATACAGACACACACACACACACACACACACACACACACACACACACACACACACACACAGATATTTTCACTTTTATCTATCTATCTATCTATCTCTCTCTCTCTCTCTCTATATATATATATATATATATATATATATATATATATATATATATGTATATATATATATATATATATATATATATATATGTATATATATATGTATATATATATATATATATATATATATATATATATATATATATATATATATATATATATATATATAAAGAGCAAATACAAATAATTAGCCATGACGATTCTGATTCTCTGCACCAATCTTTGCCAATAGTATGTTTACTGAAAATCGCTTGTGATAAAGTGCTGCTTATGCAGAACAAATCAAACATAGCACTTCTGTTCAATCGCTTACCATTTATCATTGTTCACATCAAAAGATCAATGATCACCAATCACTTAAAACACCTGCAATGTTTGTAAGTGAAATCTTCTTCCTTCAAAAGAGTAGCTTCAAAGGCAAAAAACGACAAAAAGATCATGGAAGATAAAGAATACAATATATATGTCATTATGCAAGCACATATTAATGGAAAGGTGTTACCCAAACATTAATCATCTACCTACCTATAAACTGGTAAGCACACCTATCATAGTGTTGATTTATGGTAGCAGATGGAGTGAAGTTCTCAGAACTTGTGTCACTACTGAAATGACCAGAAGTTGAATGTTCTTGCTTACATTAATTCAAGATGAACCCGACCAAAAGAATATGTATGTATAGACTAGCTGTTCCTGTTTGAGTAAGACTATGATACTTGAATCTCATGGCGTCAGACTATTTCTACCTCTTAACTATGTTCACTAAGAACTTAGTTCAAAGAAAGAGTACTCTTCTCGGTTAATTCTTTTATGAAATGTTGTATTTTCAACTAGGCACAATTTGATAATGAATTATATATAATCGGATTTTTTTTTGTATCTTCAGGCTTACAAATTTTTAAAAACTTTTCTATTGTTCACAAATAATATAAAATGACGTTACATACGCGAACCTGCTTGTGATATTAGGGATAATAATCTCAGGCAAATATTCATGTTCATCTGTAAATAACTATTTTATTCCTTGTGTTTCTCTGTTCATTTTTTATATCTTCAACTTCTCTGCAACAATTCGTCAACGTTAGTAATACAAAAAATTACTTTTATTGTCTGCTATTTAATGACAAAATTGCAATTCCAAGCCATCTTTGTGAGATCTATACGAGATGCAAGGTTAGTTTTAGTTATTAATAAGAAGTAAGCAAAACCATATCTAACACACTCTTCTAATTCGTTAAGATATATTATAAAATAATATTGTCTTTTTTTGAGCAAGTAGGCTCTTGATACTAGAAGGGCTGTGTAACCCGCAGTATTCACTATCATATTAAGCATATAAGAAGTTTACTCTCAGAGAATTAGACAATGAACATCCATTTTGATTACTTAGTAAATTATAACTTTTCTTATATAAGGTTGACAAGAAAGTCCTTGTGGTTTTTACTTTAGATAAACATATCTCGACTAAAAAAAAATCTATTGATCGAAATAAGCACCATCAGAATCAACAGAATTTTGCCAAAGCAAAATATGTATTTATGCCTGTAATGTAAAAATCTTGCGTTCTGGTTTCAATGAAATTGCTGAAGACGTTTTGATATTGCTTAGGTTTTTTAAGCATTTCTAATGCTTGAAAAAGTGGTAGTCGGTAAGTGAAAAGACTGGAGAGTACCGTGGATGAGGCAGAGTTTCGTAGCCCAATTCTTTCAACTTCTATAGGGTCAGTTTAGCAACATATGATCAGACATTGTCGTAAAAGAGAACTGGATATTTTCTGTTGATTAATGCTGGGTGTTGCTGTCAAAGTTTCTGGTGCATTTCATCAATTTGTTGACAGTATTTTACCGCTGTAATGGCTTCGCCTCCATTCAAAAAACTGTAATCACAACCCGGTCAAGAAACAGGTTGTTCCTGTTACGTAAAAGAAGGGAAGATGACAGTTTATAATGGCATTTCTCTTAGGTGTTGTTCAATTGGTAAGGCACCCATTTTCAAATCTTTTGTCTTTTTAATCTCTCTCAAGGGGTTTAAAATCGTTGTATACATTACGTCTAATTCAGAAGCAAGTTCTTGAACAATTGTGCATGGATTGATTTTGACCAAGGTTCTTAATTGTGTCAACATCCGATGGCCGACCATTACAATCATCATCTTCAAGACTCCCATCTCCACCATGAAATTTCTTAAATCACCTTTGTGCTGTGCGTTCAGTAGTGGTTCCTGAGCCCAACGCTTCATTGATATCACAAGTTGTTTCAGCAGCTTTTCGGTCTAGCTTGAATTGAAATAAGAAAATTGTGCAAATTTGCTATTTTTCCCATCTTGTATTCAACGTTCTGGAAAAAGGACAATTGTTTTAAAGCGATTGTAATTTAAACGATTAGATAGAGCGAAAAACGCTGTTTAAAATGATATATAAATAAAGGTATTATAACGAGAACTTATTTGAAAATACATCGTTTGAAATCAAAATTAAAAATTCAACAAGAACCTTCTTGTTAACCTAATACAAAACGATCAAGATATTTTCCAGGAAATTTTACTTGTACACTAACACCTGATATCCTATTTATCAGACAACTGAACACGGGAATTTTTGACATTTTTAGGCCTGTAGTAGCCATTTTAATCAACATTGTACTATTGATATACCAAATTCCACTGGTAGAGGATGAATCAATGAGGTAAAACTTTTTTACTATTTAATAAATGATTTTACTTGTACACTAACAAGGACTTTCTATCATAATCATCTTTTCTTTTTAAGTCGAGTGAAGATTCCTTTTCAGATTATTAATTTTTAAAACACTTTTCTTAAAAGAAAGGAAAAAGAAACAATAAAACAATAATATTTAAAATTAGACACTATGTTTTTAGCTGCATTTTTAACATAATTGGCAAAAAAGGTGCCAACTTGAGTGCAATTGTAAGCAATTTCACATGATTGGCCAATTTGGCCATGCAGCCATTTTAATTTTCTGTCTTATGGAATGGTACCAGATGAAATCTTGTTAATCTTAGTTCAAACAAAAATTAGACTTATGTTTAATTTAATCTTTTTATTCGTTCTATTTTCAATTAGATGTACATTTATGAGCAAATGAAAAACATTATTCTAAAACTTTTACTAATTATTGTATGAATTCCTTTTCAAGTTTCCCAAATTCATGTAACCTTGCCAGATTAAAATGCACCTGGCATTTCTATTTGTAGGTCATAAACATTGAAGAAAGTATGGATATTTTGCTATATAATGGCATGATAATTGAATTGGCAAATGGACTTCGGATTCGAGCTAGGGTACTTTGGTTTCTATTTTCGAACTAAGTGCACGTCATCAATTTGGTAAAATAGTACAGTCATTTTTCTGCAAATAACTTTCATATTTTCCAGCTTTGCATATGTTCAGCTGAGGTATTTTCTCTCTCGGTACAAAAATTTAAGCATTCTAGGATATTCCTGAAATTGCCTTTTCCTTGTTTATTTGCAGTATATTGTTGGTTCTGTACTGTAGTAGGTCCACTCTCTCAGTCTTTCCTTCTCTCTTTGAGAAGGGATTAGCTTATTGCTAATCGCCTTAAGTACCCCGACTGGGAAATGCTAACAGAGCAGCACAGGCATTTTTTGTAGGTCAAAGTGCTCTTCTGCGGGTACACTGGCTCTTCAATCCAAGAGTTTTGTCCTTATTAGGTTTTCCATCGTTGTGTCTGTACCAAATAGTATATTATTTTATCATTGGAATCTTTTGAGATGAGTAATTTTTGTATATTTATTTATTTGCGGACTGTTATCCTCACATCTTCCATAGTTGTTGTTATCTAACCACGTTTTGGTCAACTAATCCTCTAGCCGGCTTTAGGTAAGGCAGTAATTACTGAGGATACAGTTAAGATACTCAGCATTCCTATTACGGTAAACCACCTGAAGAAAGCCAGAGGAATAGTTAGCCTACACGTCATGAAACAACAACTATGAAGATGAGGCTTACAGTCTGCAAATAAATAAATAAATATATAAATCTGATGTCATATCTCCTTAATATAATCGACTTCCCTCTCTCACGGTCTCAGTCAACCGTTTAATCTCTGTAAGCCATTCCATCTATATCACACTCTATATAATCTCTTATATGTACTAACCAACCTATCTACTTGCAAACCTATCAGCTTAAATATTAAACACAAGGCTATAAGCTATAAATTGGCACCTATTGCATTACTTGTTATCTCCCGAAACGACTATCCATCTTAAATACAATCAATAGATATGACAATAAAGTTAAATATGAATGTACGAATAATTCGTATTAAGAATATTCAAATTATCATGCATGAACTGAGAATCTCATTATGAATTAAATGCTTCATATTTTCTAGCAAGGAAAAGAGAAACCTAATTTCTATGAAATCAACTGTTTGATGGAGGTTACGATCTTAGAATATATCTTTTCTTTTGATCATTAATAAGCTCTTACAACTGAATGAGTCAGTAGCACTTAGTATGCGAGCGTCTATAATCTGAGATGGTTGTGGATATAAACAATGGAAACACAATAATGCACTGACAAAATGGTTGATAACTCTAGATGAGCAAGTGTTTACTTATCTCCATGATAAAGAAATAGATTACATTAATTCCCGGTTTTGGCATGAAAGGTTTTTCTTTTTACAATCTGATCCAATTACTATGTCTGATAAAAACAAAAACTTTTTAAAAAAACACGGATGATTCCAAAATTAGGAACCAAGAAAGAATTATGTCTTCGGTAAAATGCACAAAAGAAACTTGATTTCTGAAAATTTTCTAAGAACTTGAATCTATGGAAATGGTAAAATGGTGCGCACTTAATGATTCATTCTGGTAAACCTATTAACTTTACTTACCATCAGCTTATAGCGTTTTTATAGCAATATTTTCTGAGACATAACAAAATAACTTAATTTGGAAAATGTGTTTTGTTTTATCTTATCAAATTATCTTTTCAAATTCTAAATGAGATAACAAATCAAAACTAGACTTGAAAAAAAATTTATGTACATCTAAAGAACGTTTTTCGTTTTCTTTATTTTAATATTTAAGTTTAGAGTTTTCATTTTATTGAACGCTATGAGTGGTAGTTATATATCTTCATACAAGCAAACTGAAATAAAACATGAAATTTTGACGCTAATACATGCAGTAGTATAATGTAGGATTTAGTTTTTATATTTAAATATATTAAATATATATGGGAATATTTAATTTAGTCGATTGATTTGTGTATCTGAGTTTTTCTAAATATTCATGAACAGTGAATTTTAACAAGCTATGCCTTTCTGCTTGTTTTCGTGTTGTGTATTTCGGGTATATTTCAGTTAAGGTTTTGATTTGGTTGTCATCTATAGAAGGTGGTCTGTATGAATGTTCTACATCACGAAAGCTAAAACATCCAACTGTACAATTTGCTTCTGTACTGTTCTGTCAGCTGAAACATCTTCAGCATATCCTGCATATATCTGTCGTGTTTGCCGTTATGGAAATAGGAAAATATCAAGCGTCTAAAATGATTTTTACAATTTTCGATTTTCAAAGTGCTTCAAAATTAACAAAAGTCAAATAATTTTTAATTTTCTTTCTCAATGGGTGGCTTGGAGTATGTTCTAACCGGAAATATAAATATATTATATCTGTTAAGAATCTGACACGTTCCAACATGTCGAAACATAAACTACTAAGCTCGGCACAAACTTTTCAAACAACCTCATATACAAATGCTACCAATATTATTTAAGTTTGTGTTACTTGAAAATAATATTTAGAGGTTTTGTTGCAGATATGAAGCCGCCACTTTAGCATTGATTGTATAATCACTTATAATAAGAAAACTGATAATATTGCCCCTTTCATGGCACCTTGAATAGTTTGATAGTGAAATGAAATGTAAATGATACGAGAAGTGGTAGGAAGATAAAAACAAAAGGAGTAGGGGGTAAGCTTCGAATGGAATATGCGAGATAGTAGTATTAACAGGTTAGGAAAGTAAGAAAATGGCATAAAATCAATGACGCAAATAAAGAAGAAAAGGAAGCCTTGAAAAACACAGAAAATTATAAAAATTTGTAATATAGGTACATGTCTCGAAGCAAAAATACATACAAGTTCTCATCATTATCACAAAACACTGTAAATTGTTATCTAAATTTTCAAATGAAATACGAACATTATTTTTAAACACACATTTATCGTAATCTATTTCCTGACAACATTCCCATATGAGATCATGTTATAAAACTTAAAATTTGTAGATTGTAGAAATTAGTGAGGCAACTTATGTGTACCTTTTCCAAAAAAAAAAAAAACGCATTGAGTTTTCAGGACTCGTGTTGTATGATGATGGCTATGGACATCCTCTTTGTCTAGCACCTCTTACCCTAAACTGAAACTACGAAATAAAATGAAATGACAGCTCAATCCAAAATGAGGATAAAACCAGAAGCAAACTCGAACAATGATTCGCCTCCTCCTTTGATGCTCGCTTTTACAAATATACGTGGACTTGGAACTAACTTGGACAATGTAGAATCATTTCTCTTAGCAAACTCTCCAGATATTTTAGCGCTAAGTGAAACTAACTTGCACTCTTTTACCCCCTCTGACCACTTCAGCATGTCTGATTATCTTCCACTTTTTGGTAAGGACTCTGACAGATACATGCACAGTTTTGGAGTTTATATTCGTAACACCCTCCCCATGACTAGGGAATCTAAACTAGAATCAGACAACCAGGCCTTCATGTGCTTTAGACTACCTTTACAACATAGCGTTAGTTACTTAGATTTTCTTTATCGCTCTCCGTCGACCCAGGATTAGAGTAATCAATCACGGCTCTGACAGTATAGATGAAGCACTCACATGTATTTGGTGATTGGATGTTCACCATAGTAATTAGATTGGTTTCTCTAATTACACAAACACATATAGTAGCATCACACATAACTTTTCTATATCCCATTCCTTGAAACAGACAGTAACGTTCCTGACCTGTCTCCCAGATTGTTAGGACCAGCGAGCCTCATTCTGGACCTATTCTGACAACAGTTCCTGAGGATTGTGTAACAAATGCCCATTGCCCACTTGGGAATGTTGATCATGCTGTGATAATGATAGACATCACTCTAAACTCTTGACCCAAAGTTTAAGAGCCGTTGCTGAAAACGACAAGGTACTACAACAAAGCTGACTGGGGTGCTATCAGAGATCACATCAGAGATGTTCCATGGGGAAATATCTTTTCTCTTCCTGTTGAACAGTGCGCAAATGAGACCGCTAAATGGTTCAAAGCGGCAATTGAAGCACATGTTTCCACACGAAAGTTCTATAGCAAACCCTGCTCTCCCCAATGGTTTACTTCTATTTGCACAGCTGCAATTGCTCAAAGGCAGCATGCATATCGCAGGGTTATCCGGCATAATTCCAGTACAAACAGACAAAACTTTATAGAAGTTAGAATTTATTGTAAGAAAGAAGTAGCAACAGGAATATACTAAAACACTAAAATCCACATTGTAATGCAGAAATTAGAAACTAATGATTTCTGGAAAATCTACAACAGTATAGTAAATAATCGACAATCCACAATTCCCCACTATCCAATAATCATGAGGTTATTTGCATGGAAACCAAGAAGGCCAACATGCTTGCCCGTCAGTTTGCCTCAAACTCTACTTTGGACTCAGCAAAGCACTCCCTCTGTGATATTCCTTTGCAGACAGAAACCACACTAGATGATGAAATTACCCCTTTTCAAGCACAGGATATAATAAAAAAAAAATTAGACATCTTAAAAGCATGTGGACCTGATCTCATCCCAGCTGTACTATTAAAAACTGATCCCTAAGGTTGCTCTAGTTCTCTCCAAACCTTTTAACAAATGGCTTAACAAATCTTGCTTTCGTGACTGCTTGGAAACTGCTTCTGTGGTACCAGTTTACAACAATTCTGACAAAAGAACTGACCAATTAGATTATTGCTCCATTAGTCTCCTTCCACTTTTCGCCAAAATATTTGAGTTCGTAATTATTCGAGCTCTAATCCATCATCTTACAGTTGCTAAATTTCTGTCCGGCCAAAAGTATGGATTTATGCTGCCAAGACTAATCTTCTTTCCTTTAATAATTACAAGAAAGTTTTCAATGATTAATAGATATGACTAATGATACATTATTAGAAAGTAATTCATTAAAATTCCTTGACTTAACGTTTACAAGGAACATGAGTTGGAATAGATACATTGAGGGCATTGCTGCGGCTGCTGCAAGGAAGGTAGGCTCTCTCTACCGTGCTAGAAAGTTACTTTTGTCTGAAAATATCCGGTACTTCTACAAGGCTACCATTCGCTCATATATGGAGTATTGTTGTCATATTTGGTTAGTGCATCTGCTACTAGTCTCTCATTCCTGGACAGTGTTCAAAAGAGAGTTGCCAAATTAATAAGTTTCAAACTGTCAGGTAGGTTTCAACATTTGTCCCATCGGCGAAATGTTGCATCCCTCTGTCTGTTTTACAAATATTTTAATGGTAGATGCTCCGACAAACTACTAGCCCTTGTACCCCCTCGATGTAAATACCCCTGACAAACCTGGCAAGCAGAAAAATCCCACCTCTACACAGTAGATGCCAGAAAGCTTTCTATTATAATAGTATCTTCCTCAAAACTGCTAGACTTTGGAATTCTCTGTCAGGTTCCTGTCTCCTCGACTGTATTGGCATGCAGGAGTTTAAGTGTAATGTAAACAGATATCTTGCTGGTCAACTCCCTACATAGTATCCCTGCAATTTATGTCCCAGATAGTAGCTCCCTACATCAAAGTGTGCTTTGTTTGGGGTGAAAAAGCAATAAAAGAATTGTTTTGTGCAAGGATTCACATAAGCAAAATGTTAAGGCACTTGAGCAATGTTATATGGCACACCCTAATTAAATATCATCATGACCATAATCATTTTTATTTTTCTCTTTCTCCTCTTGCTCGTCTTCTTTTAGTTTTGATATGTAGGGTCCTGTGAGCATCTTAGACTCTGGGGTGGACAACACCGGACAATATCTTCTGCCTGCTTCTCATGCAGGTCGATCTAAAGCCTCATATTTCTCAGTTGACTATGCTCTCTAGTGGTTGGCATATCCAGGTGTGTTATGGAATTGATGTCAGACGTAGCACACTGTACATGGCCGAACTATGTGAGGCATTCATGATCTTACCAATACCAAGTGTCTGAGGAAGCACGGTTAGATGGATCCTATCTTCCCAGTTCCAGCTGCACATTCCCATAATAATGGCACAAACATTCCGCCAAAACTGTAAAAAAAAAAAATTTGAAACAATTTCTTAAGTATTCGATTCACGTCGATTTAAAATCAGTTGCTTTCTTTCTCTATGAAATGTAAATTTGCTTAATTCATTATATTATGTATCATTTTTTTCTGTTGACACTTATGTTTGCTTAGCCAGTATCATTAAATAATCGATTAATTTTCTCCAGGGTGTTTGGAGTAATAAGAACAAAACACACAAAGTAAAAAATGAGATTCTCAGGAGGTTATGGTTATATCACTATTAAAAAAGTGTAAACAAAGATTTACTTGCAGAGCTAAGAGAATGAATTATTTCTCAAACACTTCAACTTATTAGTTAAGGGTTTAAACCTGTGTTAGATGACTTCTTCTTTTGGGGGCACAGATTTGAATCTTGTAGGATTCTCATTTTTCAATTTGTATTTTTCTTCTTTTATTCCAAACCCTGTAGACTCAATTCATTTTTTATTTAATAGTAAGAGTGTTCACTCATGTGCTTAGAAACCAGGGTACAAACGTTGGTCGAACTATAACAATGACTTAAAATAGTACTTGATATCCAATTGCTAAACACTTTACATTGTAAAGTAAGGATCAAAGATAAGTGAAGTAATACTAGAAGAAGAATTCCCTACACCTTGATGTAGATACTAATAAAAAATGAGCCTTTGGGTCATACTCAACTATGATCGATCACGTTACTTACTTTTTTACACACTCAAGCATAAGCATCAACTAAAATGGCATCATTATACATAATATCCTGTTAGTAACAAATTTTAATTAATTCATTTTGCAGGAATTCATTATGCAGTAATCACTAAGCAATGTTCCGATATAAGAACATGCCCTCATTTCTAAAGAGTTTGAATATATGAAGGGCGTTCCAAATGTAATGCCTCCTATTTTTTTTATTCCATCCAAATAAATCAGAGGGGATTGCAAATTAAATTGTTATTATAATTTAATTATGTATTCATGACCTGAAAGTTTAATTTCTTTATTACAGATATTGATGGTGTGAGACTTTAAGAAAGCAATCCCTGTCATGAACGTGCGTCAGAAGCAGAAATGCTTCATTAGACTCCTGGCAAAAGTCCATTGAGAAAGGTGGTGATTATGTAGAAAAATAAATTCTGGAGTACAAAATGTCGCTTGTTTTAATAGTACCACTTCCATCCTCATCACTTTTCGAGTTTTTTAAGTTAAAAAATAACAGTCTTTACATTTTGAACTTATGATATGTCTATATATATATATATATATATATATATATATATATATATATATATATATATATATATATATATATTCAGGATTTTTATTCTGACACAGGTATATTAAAATGTTAAAATACCATCTAAGTTAACTGGGATTTGATAGTGTCTGATAAAATGTTTTAATGTAAATAGACATAGGCTCTTGGTTTATAAATATTTCGAAGATATTCTATTCATTTCTGTTGTTAAAGATGTTATTTGCATTTTTTCCTTTTCTCTTTTATTGTGGTGACGTATTGTAAAGTATTCACGCATGCATTTTTCTTTAGCCTTTCCATCTCAAGCCTGCTATTATTTTGACACTTTCTTAATGGTGTTAACAAAAACACAGGAGACTTTCAAAAATGCATTGTTATGACGAGAGCAATAAGAAAAAAAAGAGACAAAACAGTTTTGTACATGACACAAATTTGAAAGATGTTATCACAAAGCAAAGCATTTATTTTTTAAACAAATTCCTTAGTTACACCTACGTCACTTCAAATCCTATTTTGCAAATATCATTCCTTAATTAACTTGAACTCTAAACATTCAATGATTTTAATAGTGTAACTTATAGATATATTAAACGTTTAAATCAAATATTTCAAAGAAGATTATGCAGTGTAACAGATTTAGACATACTAGTTTATTATATATTCTTTTTATAAATGTGTAATAGTTTAATCGATTAATATAGAGGAAAGATAGGCCAAAGGAGTCTGCGGTGTTATGAAAAGCATTTTCAAGCCAGCACCAAGGAGAGGAGATAGTTCGGGTGTCGTCTTGTATTTTGATATGCTAAATATCCAATATCCAAGAAGTTCGAAGAGTATCAATTTATAAATAATTTTTTAAAAATTTAGATGACGCTTTTCAGAAAGCACAATGATCCAACAGAAAAAGGTTAAAATGAAATAAGTAAAAAATTTAAATTTAGTTTAGATAAAATATTACATAAAAAGATAGAAAAAAAAAGTAAAATAAAAATTAAAATATAAGAAAGCGAAAGAAGGAAAATAAATATAAATAAAAGTAAATAAAAACAGTAATAAAGACGAACAAAAAAACTAAAAAAAGAAGGAGGGGATAAATAGAGAAGATATAGAGCTGGAGTGGGATAAGATGAATTAATAATAATCTATTATTATTATTAGAGTCGGGAAAGAAAGACATAAAAAGACAAAGTTAAACAAAATAAGAATATTTATTATTAACTGATTTTTGGGACTTATGTCTAGTTCATTCACGGATTGTGGATTCTTCTTTCTGAATAGCTTGACTTTTTACTTTGATACTTTAATTCTCTTTCATTTTCTTGAAGATGCCTTTTATTCTACAAAAACTATTTTTTATTCTCTTAAATTTTATGCTAACAAGTAATATATTTTTACTGATTTTCATTCACCGATGAAAAGAGTCTGTGTATTATTTTTTATATTTTAATTCCTTGTTTGCATATTTGATGAATTATTAAATATTGTAATTTATTCAATTTTTATTTTCATGATTGATTTTCTCATTTATATATATATATATATATATATATATATATATATATATATATATATATATATATATATATATATATATATATATATATATAGTGCGGGCAAAAAGAAAGTCAGTACTTGTAATTTTTCAAAAACTGCAAATTGAAGCTAAATTTAATGTAACTGTTTAAATAACCTATACCTATATTTGATCTGCCTTTTATTCCTCTATAATTTTACTTGTTCATATTTGACTTTTAATTGAAATATTCCAGTGTTCACGTCAATTTAAAAAAATAACATCCAATTTAGGAAGCAAAAAGAAAGTATGCAGCAACATATTCGCTTAAAACCACTTAAATTATCGCTCCTAAATTAGTTTAAATATCCACCAACAGGCAACAAAACATCTCTATTTGTAATTGTTGTGGTTCCAGGTTATATAACGTAAAATTTAGTCCATACGCCACGACTTTCTCTTAGTGATCACCAGGAGCTCATTAATCTCCACCTTTTTGGTTTATCCAATCGAGAAATCGTCCGCAGATTGAAATGTAATGAGAAAACGGTACAAAAGACTGTGCAAAAACACCAAAACACCGGCAGTGTTCGTAATGCCCTTAAATCTGGTCGTACTAGAGTTACTTTTAACAGGGATGACAATGCTATTAAGATCTGCAGCCTAAGAAACAGATTTGAAACAGCTCCCAAAATCCAATAACAGTGCAATCTTGTTAAAAGGTGCTCTCTTTCTATTGTCAATAACAGATTGAAGGAATTTAATTCGCGAGGATATGTTGCAAGATGCAAGCCAATGATTTCTGTAAAGAACAGAAAGAGCCCTCTGGATTTCGTCAGGTGCAATGAAGATCATTACTCTTCATATTAGTCAAAAGTGCTTTTTAGAAACGAAAGCAAGTTCAATAGGCTATGCAGTGATGGTAAACTGTATGTCCGTCGGAGGAAAGACTAAGAATTTAATCCTAGGTGTTCAGTTTCAACGCTCCAAGGTGGTGGAGGTTCAGTTTTGGTATGGGCCATTATTAATACCAATGGTCCAGGGCCTATAGTTCGCTTGCAAGGTCAATTTAATTCGACCAAGTACATTAATATGTTGACCGAGCATTTTCTACCCTACTTTGGTTTAAATTTGGATGATAATCCCATCTTCATGCAGGATAACGCTCCCATTTTCACAGCTGGCAATGTCAAGAGGTTCCTGGAAGAGCATGATATTCCGTGTTTGGATTGGCCTGCACAATTTCTAGATCTCAATCCTATCGAAAACGTATAGCATTACATCAAGCAACAGCTATGCAATGATAAAACTTCAAATTTGGAAGAACTTTGGACAAAAATTAAAGAAAAGTGGGATGCCCTTTCCCCAGAGTATTGTTGGAGTCTAATTCAAGGAATTCCCAAAAGATTGCAGAAGGGCTATGCTACTAAATATTAACTAGTTCATTGTGTTCCTGTTGTATTTGTGTTGCATTAATGTCCTAAACATTTCAATTAAAAGTCAAATATGAATACGTAAAATTATTAAAGAATAAAAGGCCAATCAAATGAGGCTTAAAC
The DNA here is from genome assembly GCF_053919585.1 of Euprymna scolopes. Taxonomy (NCBI): domain Eukaryota; kingdom Metazoa; phylum Mollusca; class Cephalopoda; order Sepiida; family Sepiolidae; genus Euprymna; species Euprymna scolopes. Next base: position 69,525,997 of record NC_136490.1, on the reverse strand, counting down.
AGTTACATTAAATTTAGCTTAAATTTGCAGTTTTTGAAAAAATTACATGTTGTGCGGGCTTTCTTTTTGCCGCCTATATATATATATATATATATATATATATATATATATATATATATATATATATATATATATATATATATATATCTCAATTAGTCAAGTTTAATTATTCCTCTTTCTCTAAAGTTTATCCTTATCACTTTCTCCCAAAGTTTTCATTTACTTTCTCCTATGAACTAAAATTGCTACCTCAACTCTTCTTTTTTCTACTAAGCCAAGAACTATTATCCGTTCTTTCAATGTGGTAAAACCATCAAAGTCTCTTGTTCTGAACACATATCCTTCTAGTCCAGATTTAACATTCCTCCCAGATCACAAATCTAGTTTTGTCTTGGAGACTCATAATACACATCCATCATATCATTCTCATATCATTTCAACCCTTACTGTCCAGATTTCAATTGTATGCATCATCACATTGCCTACACATACCTGATAGACATTTTTCTTGGTCAACATTGGTAACATATAATAACTTTGATAATTATGACCTAATTTCAGTTACAGTAAATCTCAGCTTTCTATTATAGGAAAATATCGTTAGACTATTTTTCTTCTGCTGTCCTTCTCATATTTAAATCTTGAACTGAACCAAATGATCTCAGGTAAACCAGATGAAAATAAAACAATAAAAGTAGAAATCAATAATACTGAATTGAAATATATTTAAACATGAACTGAAATCATTATGTAAATGAAACACCCCTTTTTAGCATTGTCTCTATAATACAGGTTTCATGGTAAATATATGTATTCATAATGATTACAGAATAACTCAAGCTATTTCTAAAACAATTTAATGCATTATTCCAGTGAGACTTTGTCTGTGGCAATATAGAAGTGTTGTATTTGATATTTTTTGGCATTGCTTCAGTTCTATGTTGAAGCAATTCCGGATAATTTTCCATATATGTAATAGGTTCTGAAATGCTTAGTTTCTGTGTTTTATGCCATTCAAACAAATACAACTGATTAACCCTCTTTGTGTAGACATCTAAAATGTATGTACAGTTATTGATATGTATGGGATAGATAAGTATTATTCCGGTGACAAGTTTGGTGTTGCCATATATATCAACAAAAAAAAAGGAAAAAATGACGCCAAGTAAAGATTGAAGCCGTATGGCACAGATGAGGGATCTGAAAGTCATCATCGACAGAAACAAGTTTGCTAAGTAATGTAGAAGACGTGAGCCTCCTGTAATCGTGCAAATATTAATCATTCTTATTTCAGCTAACTAACTAGAATATACCAAATTCAGTAAATAAATTTTATCAACAGAAACCGAAGAGGATACATAGAAAGAAATAGACCACAAAGGAAATTAGACTATTACTAGTGTGCTATCGCAAAATAAACTTATCATACAAAGAAGCTATTTTATAATAAAAGTGGACGTATGTTTGTTTTAATTATAAAGTATACAAATTTAATATTTATCAACACAGAAGAAGAGGATTAATATGTAATCTTATAGTAAAAAGAAGAATGCAAATTAAAATTTATAAGCAAAGAGAGAAAGGCTTAATGTCAGTAATATCTGATAATAATAAAAGAGAAAGGAAATATTTTTTGTCACTTTTATTAAAAACAAAATTAAAATTAAAAAAATCAGATCGGTGCAAAAGTTTTTGCTTGTTTGTAGAAGGGCCATTTTAAACCATTATTGTTTATTTTATGAATTTTGTTATTACTTAAACATATCACGATGCTTAATTGGAAACCTTTTCTTTCAGATTATCAAATAATCATTCATACTTTTCTGCTAAATTCTCACTAATGTCAACTCGAAAACGGCCTTCTTTAGTGAACAGAAATAGAATCATCTTCCACTATGATAATGCTCGTCTTCATACAGCACTAGGAGAATTCTGTTGGGTAATATTGACGAATCCTATATATTCTTCTGGCCTAGCTCTCTCGGAATATCACTTATTTTGGGAATTACAAAACTATTTAAATAGCTTTACGTAAACATCACGAAAAGAGATTGAACATGAGTTTAATTCATATTCCATGTCAACCCCCAAAGAATTTAACTAGTAAAGCATTTTAAATTCAGATGGAATCAAGTTATAGAAAGTTATAGAATCGTTATTGTTATGAATAAAGTTATAGGATCGTTATTGTTTTTATGGATAAAGATTTGCAAAAACAAAGTTTTTCATTTTTAAGATGAAATTTTAAATCGGCAAAAAGGTTTGCACCATTATAATATTTTGTTATTATTAATAAAACAGAACGAATGAGGAGAGGGGGGGGGAGAATTCTGCCTTATTTTTCTTATTGATTAGTTTTGTTCTCTTATGGGTCTGTATTGCTGTCCTTCCTGTTGAGAGAAAGAAAGAGAACAGGCGTTTTGTATTCTTTTTCTTGCTGATTAGTTTCGTTTTAATGATTTCAAGTAAGAACAGAAATTAAGTTTTGAGCAATAGTACATCCTGCTAGTATAGAATATAATCCTGGTTATGCCATCGATTTTCTAAAAATCCTGTATACAATAATGGCAAATATACTTTTAACTTTTTTTACCAATTAAATACCTTCATTGTTGCTTGACTCTCAGATCTCTCGTATATGCCGCACGTCTTTATATTTACTTAGCGTCATTTTTTTCGTGATTTTATAAGCATATATGGTAACACCAGGCTTAATACAGCATAATTCACGTTGATACACTGGTTCCTGTTAGCTCACGGAATTTAAGCAAAGTTGAGCTTGATAAGTACTAAAATGGGTGACCATTTGGGAATTCCAGGTGCTGTATGTACTCTCTGCTTATCTCGGCATTGTTTCTAGTTGTCTAACACTTCTTGCCACTGGACTCAAGCAGTTCCGATTCAGGAGAGATATGATTTGGGGGTTTTGCAACTCTTGGCTCACACGTGCAACTACCCTTACAAGGGGTATCCATTGTCTCTTGAGACTGAACAGAGGCATCGTTGTTTACTTATCGTTGCTAAATTCAAAGATGAAAAACTCCAGTGCGTAGTATCGATGAACTCTGTTAAGGTATAATCGTGAAAAAAGTGTATCTTTTTTGTGGAACTCAGCTAATAAGAATAACTCTAAAAAAAACATTTCAAATTAGTGCTTGATAATTTCTATCTGATCACGCTTTGTTTCGTAGAAAACAAAAAAAACTAGATGCATTATGTACTTCGGTTAAAGCTCGTTTTGATCAGAAGAGATACCCTTCCAAAATATCAACAATCATTAATTAATGGTTAAAACGTTTGACATTGTGTTCTTAAAAATGAAGATATTTATCATCGTAATAGACTTAGGTAAGTTATTTAAAGATCTAATCTCAAATTATCTGTTTCACCTTCCTTTTAATCTACGATTTTCGAAATAGATAATTGCTTTCTTTCTGCAAAACACAATCAAGAATGTCAAAATGTAAAAAAAAAAAAAAAGATATTTGCCGTGCGTTTTTAATTTCCTTCTGTGTGATTTTTTTCATCTTTTCTTTAAACGGTTGATTTTATTTTAAAGGTATCAAAGATTCTGCTGTTGATAGTTAATAAGTTTGCAATTTTGTGCTAAGATAACATAATAGAGACAGTAAGAAACTGAACTGAAAAAAGACGAATGTGAGATATTGAGCATTCTCTTAAAATAAATAATTGACTTATCGATCAATGAATGACATTTGAAAAGGAACCAACTATATTTTCAGCACCCCATTCATGCTTTCACTAACTTCTTAGGTTTAACACCTTCAAAACTACGCCTGTCAATTTTTATCAACAATGTTTAGATTCTCATTTCTTCCTGATTGAAATGTATGAATCCCTCGTTAAGGAAGCTCATTTTCTTAATTAAAGGTCTTGGGACTGATTTTTATTCCAGACCTGAAACGAAAGACATACTAAACCTCTTACTAAGGTCACTGGAAAAATAATTGAATCATTCTATCACTCCAGAAAGTACCTCACTCCTGGCGAAATCTCCTACCTGTATGAGAACCAAATCCACCTCAAGTTGGAATCTACTACCATATATGGGGAAGTTGCATTCAGTACACTCTCTCTTGCATTGAAAGAGTAAAAACCTGACTCCACAATCTAGTAGAGGATATTCTTTCACTTCCCAACAGCCTCTTTCACGCAGAAAAGCTGTTGCTAGCCTCTCTACTATATCGTTATGTTCATCGTAGGTGCTCGACTGAGATCCAATCCCCTCTTGTTACTTTCTTTTTTCTCGCTCTGTACCAAAGACAAAGTTTCTTTTTAGAGTATCTCATCTGTGGAACAAAATACAACGAAGCTGCTTCTAAGCCAACTACAACATAGTTGCCTTCAAGTCTGATGTGAACAAGTACTTTTTGATTCGTTCTCTTTGACAAACAATACCTCTCAATAAATCTTATGCCCATTCCTCCAGTTGTGTCCAATCCTTATGTGGTGGTACTGACGATCTCTGAAGTTTTATCCTTGAGTTGTCCTCGGCTCTTGATAAGCGGTGAATCATTAGTAAAAAAAAAAAAACGCTGAAAAAAAAAAGGTTTAGCACAATTTTGTCTGAGGTCACTGAAATGTTACACCTTTCGAAACATAGGCAAATCATATTTTCAGATTTCATCAATAATTTGTTTTATTTTTAATTGAAAAGTAATTTTCAAAAAGAAATAAAAATCGAAAATAGATAGAAGTTTTGGGAGGGGAAATTATAATTAAATTAAGAACACTGTTTCTTATAAAAAGGAGAATCGTATTGATTGTATTTCAGTATGCTTTTAATGCAAATTTTTTACTTTGTTTCAAAAACATACAGAAATAAGAATATTAAAATATGCATCTAAAGAATCTTGTAATACTTTGAAGCACTAAGTACAAAAGACCAAATGTCTTATTATTTTGTTGTCGCATGTTTTGTTTTCTTAATCTAGATGTAGATATTGTAGGGCGGCGTCATAATGGAAATAGTGTTGCCTCAAATGATAGCCAGAGAGATACGTTGGATTAATCAAGAGGTCACTCAAGTTTTGTTTCTGTAAGTGACTATCATTCGTCCACTATCTCGTATTACTTGTGTGGTAGCATGATCGTTTTGACTTTGGTATTAATTGTTTACTAATCAGCTTTTGTTTTTAGACAGGAGACATCGTTCATTTGCGGTTATCCAAAGGTCTCAGGGGTTTCTTTTAATTTTATTCTTGAATTGATTGCAACATCATTAAAATATTCTCGGCTTTCTGTGAACTGGTTTTGCATAGAAATGATCATACCATTTTAATCATAGAAACTATTGGTTTCCATAAAGATACTTGTAACATAAGCTGTGATACGGATGAGATAGATAAATGCCATTTGGACTTCAACTAATGCTAACAAGTAAAAATAAAAAGGATGCGTAAGAAAGGAAGGTTAAAATAGGATTAATGAAACGTAATATATATATTTAGAAATGTACATATATGAAACTAGTTTATCGGGGAATTGTTTATTTGTGTTTGTAGATTTAAAGTTAATTTATTTTTCATTGTTTGTAGAGTGGAGAAGAGAAGTTAGGCTGTGGAAGGAGTGTGTGTATATGCTTGCTATATTTTCTCAGTGTATAAATATGTAGGTAGTATATACGTCATCTATGTAAGAAAGTGATAGCAGATTTCATTTTTCTTTTCCTTCCTGGATAAAGAAAAGGAACTCATGTGTTTGCCATGCTTAGCATGTGTGTGAGTATATGCCGCATCTATATTAGGGAGTTGACAGCAGTTTCATTCTTTCCTACCCACAAGGCGAGGCCTCAATCGGAAGCAGGTTGTGTGCTCAGGTTTGATCGGCTGGATGACTGGTTAACTGACTTTTGTGCTTGACTCGAATTCTTTTTGTTTGAAATCTCCGGCTTCATGGAGCTTGTTTGTTGTTTGTGGTTGAAAGAATTTTATTCTGTGGACGTAATTGAAGATAAGTCAGGTGACTTGTTATTTATATAATTTCGTCTCACTACTATATATACTGCTGTTTGTACAAAAAAATCCATAGTTTTATTTTGTTTTTTACTAAACCTTAATTAGATATCGTAAAAATATTTAAAAAAAATTATCTATATGTATTACCACGTTTGATATTTACAGATTAAAACATTTTTTTTGAAAATTTAATTAAACTTTTAACCTGAAATTGTTTTCCAATATTGTGATTTGTTCTACTTTTGATAGAACTGGTCGTCTGTTACTTTCTATTTAATTTGGAATTCATTTTTAAAAAACTGATTTTCTCCTAAATTGTAGATTTAATTAAATGCTCAATTTTGAACAGATCAATCGGCATTATCATATTAAAAAAAATAAATGTAATAATTCAAATACTTTGCTAATTCGTTGGAAATATTAGTTGCTAACTTCTAGTTTTAATCTTCAGATTTTAAGATTAATAAAAATAAAACTTCATATGATTTATTTTAACATCTATAAACCTTACTTGACAGAGTTTAGAATAACTAGTCATATCTATATTATCAATAAACATTTTAGTTAGCTTCAAAATTAAAAGAAAATACTTCAAAATGAACATGAGAGTAAACAAGTTTATAATGCTACTACTGCAACTGAGACATTTATAAAACACAGACATTTTAAATTCATCTTAGATATGTACAGAATTAAGTAAAAAGTATTTCTCCTATTATATAAAAAGTAATGTTGCGTGTGTGTGTGTGTGTGTGAGAGGAAGAGAGAGTTCCCGATAGACTCAGAAATGGTTACGCCGAGTTTTTTGAAATTTCAGATGAAGATACTTGATGTATCTTGGAGTGTTCTCATGTAGTTTTGTATCGGAATGTGTTTGATAAATATCGAAAATCGAAAAAATAAAAAGAGTAAGTTTTGACCAAACACACAACAAAAATCACAAGTACATTTGATAAGTTTTATCACCGCACAAACAGAAAGGTTTAGCCTATAAAATCAACTGTAGAGTATTTCGAAATGAATGTTCCGTTTTTGAGCACTACTGGACCGTAATACTTGACTTTTGTACGTTTAACTTTAATTAAACTGATTATGTATAAATACATACTATAAAATTCCTTATTAGAGCAGACAATATATCGATTTGATTCACAGATTTCGATGACAATAAAAGTACAGGAGTGTGGGACATTTGTTTATCCTCATTCAATCCCGGACAATGTCGAATCTCATTGCTAGTTTATATATATATATATATATATATATATATATATATATATATATATATATATATATATATATGTGTGTGTGTGTGTGTGTGTGTGTGTGTGTGTGTGTGTGTTTTATTTTCAAAATATAAGCGAATTATCTGATATGCTTTTTTTTTAACAATTTTACACTCTTTCTCCGCATAATAATTGATAATTGTTTGTGTGTCTGCCAGTTGGTCACATTGGCTCCAAGCCTATTCTGTAGAATTAAATCAAATTTGGCAGGAAGCATCCTCGAGATACCGTTTGTTTTTTTCAAAAGGAAAGGGGTTAGCTACTAGTATTAAAAACAATAAACATTTATTGGTTCCAAGACTGTTGAGAAAGATTCAACTAAATTTGATTTGAAAAATCCTTGGGATGCCATATATGCATAGGACAGCAACATGATACTACTACTACTACTACTACTACTACTAATAATAATAATAATAATAATAATAATAATAATAATAATAATAATATAGCATTTAGAAACGCAAAATGCTTTGGGAAAAATTGCATGAAAACTGCTTAGTGTGCCAGATGTATCATAAGTCAACAAAATACTTTTTATAGAAATTACTCCAGACCAGGCATGAAGCTACTTCGTGTAATGAACCCCACCCCCAAATTCTTCAAAATCAAAAACTAGCCAACGGTAAATGTTATATAAATTTAAATCCAGAAAACAGAAATTTTTGTCACAAACATTACTCATCGAACGAGACGACTAAATGACAAAATAAAAGAAGCAACAGGTACAAGGCTGTCGAAAATAAATTCAAGATCCATTTTCTACTCTCCAAAATACTACAACTTCTCATAATAACTATGGAGATTTATGAGCTTTAAAGTTAAATTTAATTTTTTGTTGGCCAGCTGTAATATAATTAGGAGGAAGTATCATTATGCTTAAATAAAGCTAGATTAAATGTCGATCATTGAGAATTATTGGGGTAAAATTATAAATTAATATCAAATTAATTACACTAAAATCAACAGCAAGAGCCTTGAAATTCCGTGTGTGTAACCAGAAGAAGCAAATTAAAAAAAAATTTTTTTTTTAATAATTATTATTATTATTATTATTATTATTATTATTATTATTATTATTATTATTATTATTATAATAATAATAATAATAATAATAATAATAATAATAATAATAATAAAATAAAAAATAAATAAAAAAATAAAAATAAAAAAGATATTCATATGTGCAAAAATTATCGGGCTTTTACTGCAGCAAATTTGGTATAAACGTGCCTTGTTCTGCAATAAAATGAAGACTATTATTTATGATTTAAATAGAGCACCAACTGCTTTGACTATCATCTAGATTAAACTTCCTAAAAAATGTGACCATAAAACTTCAGCCTAGTACAAGTACTTGACATACTTTGTATAGACATTCATATGTTAAAGGAAGCAGTATAAAAGATATGCTGAGACTAACAAGTGGAATTGTTTCAAGATTTCTTCTGACATTCCAATCATAAAAATACCTGTTAGAGATTACCAAGACATTTCCGATAGTCAGTGCTTTGAAATTAAGTTTCCTTTTTTTTCCTGCTTGTTTAGAACTATTTTTCTGTACATTTCCTAATGAACAACAAGTTTTGTCTTGCCGTGTCTTCCTGCATGTAAATCTTTCTTCCAGCAGTTAACAAAAAAAAAAGAAAGTAAAAAGGTTTTCACTTCAAGATCTTGCAAGTTGCTTCGCGAAGAACAGCTTGCCTAAGTATTTTTGAACGGATATCATGGTGGCCCTACCGACTTGTCAGGTCTGATCTTCTCCAATTTCTTTTTGACAGGTTTCCCTGTTACCCGCATCATCCCTACCAGCGTGCCATTAAGCCCGGTTGTCTTGCAGTGGTAAGCGGTGCTGCACTAGTCCTTATCCCCATCACCGCTTCTTCGTCTTTACAATCTGATGGACAGAAGAAAATTGATTGATGCATAGATTGGTGTCTAGTAATTAGATAAATGGACTGTCACAGATGCGATTTGACAGAGACATTTGGTACATGAAAGCTGATTGTTGCTCTATACGTACACACACACATACACACACAGGTCCTATCAGATAGTATCCAACTAAAGATAATCGGTTATATAGAAATTTAGATGAATTCCAATTTTTGATTTCGTCAGCAGTTTCAAAAAATAGACGTTGCGATTTATAGAGGGAAAGCATCATCTATTGAAATGATTGTTTAACTTTGTTGTTGTTTCTCTGTTGTATGACATATCAACCCTTTTAAATTTAAATAGCTTAAACATACAAAATTCATTGAGTTACCTAAATTTGACACCACTTATCTCTGTGTCTATCCCTACTATTATACAAAAGGAACTTTGCCTGTGTGCGTTTATGAGTTAGTTCCATATGGATTCGTAAACGGCTGGACAGATTTTAATGATATTTCACACAGAAGGTACTTTTTGTGTCTGGCAGTGTTCTTAGATGAGTTTTGTATCAGATTTACACCTTACAAAGCCTAACCTAAGTACATTTAAAAAGTTTTAATACTATACAAGTCGAAAGGCCTAACATATAAAATCAACAGTATGACATGGGCGCGTTTGAAATAAAATTTTCTGTTGAAAGCCCACTTGAACCATGATACTTGACTTTTTCATTTTAAACTTAAACCCAAGCCATTATCACCACACAAGCAGTAAGACCAACTATATAAAATCAACAGTTGGTTCTTTGATATGATAAGGGCTTGTTCGAAATGAATGTTTCTGTTGAAAGCACAATTGAAGCATAATATTTGACATTTGTATTTAAAACTTCATTTCACGCCATTATATATAAAAAATTATTTTATAACATCAACAGTAGATTCTCTACAGTGCAATGTAGACTAATGTGGACTAAGCTACTGCAGAGACGCATGTAAAATTTTCTCTCGGTACATCGCGATGGGTTCCAAACTAGAGAAGACAATCAATCGATTTGATTGAAAAATGAGCGATTTCTCTGATTTCGATGACAATAAAAATATAATAAGCATTCGTTGATCATTTAATCACGTCCAACGTCGGATTTCCCTGTTACTTACAAACTAAAGAGAAATTGTAGTATGATAAGTTCTACTCGACAAACTGATTTCATATCCATTGCACCAATCCTGCATTCCATATCAAAGCTGTTTTAGGTTATATATGAGTTACCTTCCCGTTCCCATGATTTTATAGTTTTGATCTCACTATTATATGTTAGTTTTGATATGAAAATTGATAGAGAATTATCTGTATAATAATAAATACGTAATCTGCATGAATTGAAATATCACATTTAAAGCATATCTTACAACCGAACACTGCTAGACGGTTTGCTAGTGTATATATATATATATATATATATATATATATATATATATATATATATATATATATATATATACACTATTTCCAGTATTCTCATCATATATATATATATATATATATATATATATATATATATATATATATATATAAATCCCCGAAACAATGTTTCATGGTAAACAACTGATGATCCCTTACAAATAAATTATTACTGGTACTATAGTGAATTTGAGAGAGCAAGTTGATGCAGTGATTGCAGGTGATTGAATGGCTTACTGACTAAATAGTTTTCTAACGAATGGTAAAAATAAAAAATAAAATTTTTTGTATAGTTTTAAAGGTTAAAAACTTCAAAGATTATATATATATATATATATATATATATATATATATATATATATATATATATATATATATATATAAATTGGTAGCCATGTTGAACCCGCATGTAAATTGAGCTTTATTCTAATATGCTCACCAAACTACACAGATATGTTAGAAACCGAATTGAGCGCTTATACAGGCAATCAGAAGAATAAAAAATGAATGCAGTTAGTTGGATAAACATAAGCAACTATCAATACAAGAGCTGCAGGTAAAATACCAAAATATACAACCTCCATGATAGTGGAAGCTATTGAAGTGACTTTTATATCCTTTCATATTATCTTATATACAGCATGGCTAAAGTATTCAAAGACACATTCAAGGTTGTAACTAAACGCATCGTACAAAAAATATACATTTGTTAATAAAAAAACCTGGTAAACATATTCAGTAATAATTTTATTATACCTTGTTTAATGTAAATGCCTGCATCCACTATAAATTACTAAGGCCGTCTTTACATGGTCTGTGTTTATATTGGGCATTACTTTTATAATAGCAACTATCAAGGAAACATCCATATTTACTTGCTTTCCACGATGGTAGAGCTAGATACAAGGTCGATTTTAATGTGGAGAAAAATCCAAATCCGCAATAAGGGACATTCTAGATTTGCACAGAAATAAAAATTGGTTCAGTCTAGAAGAGCTTCTTGTTCACTGATAGAAGACAGAAAATATGAATGTGGTATCAGAACAGATACTTCACTTTGTTTGTTCAAACATACCCATAAACCACATGTAATAATTCAATGCTGTTTAATCCAGGGATGTTAGGTGGCCATATACTTGGTGTGATGTGGTCATGGAGATTGGTTGCCATCGACTCTTAACTAAACACAGCTTGGTAACCAAATGCGATCCTGTTAAAACATTCATGGCCTTCAATATAAACCAGAGTTTATCCAAAGCGTTACAACTGTTCCCAATACATACGTGTAGATCAGTGTAGTCAAACACGTACAACTGAATAACCCGTTGTCTGTTGCTATCACTAAAATATCATTCTAATACATCTTCCTATTCCAATAGCTTCTTTCGAAGAACTGCAAGTTTGTGGAACTCTCTTCTTAAGGGAAACAAATTTTTAACTTTGTTTTATCATTCATTCAGCGTACACATTTTGAGGGAGCTGATTATCACTTACAGTAAAAAGCGACCTTGTATCTAAGTTTACCTTTATCAGAAGACAAGTCAATATGGACTATAGTTAATTATGAAACATACAATTACAACAGTCACTACATGTGTTGTAACATTGTAAGCATTATACTTTTTGTCGAAAAAATGTTTGATGGGCAGAGACAGTTTAATGGCATGACGCTGATGGAGATTGCACCCTTTAACTCCACTGCTCCCTATACTGGTCTTCTGAATCTGATCTGAGAAGATTAGATTTTATAAGACTGAAATAATTATTCTGTAATAAAGCCAAAAGTTTTCTCATTCTTTGCCAAGTTTTGCCATCAAATCTTGATTCCCTATCGTTACTGCACATGATTATCACCTCCTATTCAAAAGAATTCGCATAGTGATCAATAATATAATCATAATTCCGACCAAAACATTAATTAACATTCTCACGAGTATTTCTGTGTTAATGAGCGCCATCATTTGTTCGATAAGTTTATTTGTCAAGGCAAGACCAAATGATGTATGATTACCTTCTTCAAAACAAGTAAGGCATTGCTTAAGGGTGAACTATCTGATCAAAGCTGAGTACGACTGTAGAATGAAGATCATGCGTCTTTCTGTAACCGGTATTTGTAACTGTTCCCACATTCGCCATCTTACAGACCACATTTCTTTTTCCTCTTTTTTTCTGGATTATTTTATATATTTTTTCCATAACTTTATCTTTACCCTACCCTGCAACCTCTCTCCCACAGAAGAGACGTTGCGAGCCTATCCTTGTTTTATCGTTATTTTCATGGCAGGTGCTCGTCTGAACTCCAATCTCTGGTCCCCCCTCGCCAATCTTTCACGAAAAACAACCGTCTAGCTGAATCCACTGTGAAAAATTTCCCCCACTCTATATCTGTGCCTAAATCAAAACGCGGATTCCATGAACAAAGCTTCTTTCTTAGAACTGCACGCCTGTGGAACTCTGTTCCGTCTGCCTGCTTGCCACCGGACTACAACTTGGATGTGTTCAAGTCCAATGTTAACAAATTCCTAATGAACCGCCCCCTTAAATAAACATTTCATCAAATATCCACACTAACGTAATGCACTTGCAATAACCCTTATCCCTGAGTGGCTTCCGGGCCTTGATAAGTGGTGATCACTGTGTAAAAAAAAAAATCGTCTGCGTGATACTATCTACAATCCTTCCTCTCATTTAGGCAATACTTCGTCCTTGTCTTCTTAGGATTACACTATCTATCATCTATTCCTATCCATTGGACTATACCATCTGTCCCACTTATTTCCATCTCTCTCTCTTCCTCTACTTTTCAAACCATAATATTTTCCTCACTATAATAATCTGTATTTTTCTGGCCACACTTTCCTCCTTAATTCCCTGATGGCCACACTATTTACCTTATCACCACTCTTCTTTCTTCCCACTACTCTATACTAACTCGGACTGATAACACCAACAAAAAAGAAAAAGCCAGAACCTATGATCAATACAACTGTTCTCTTGTATCACATTGTATCTTAACTAGTTCACAAAATGAGCACTGATAACGACCATTTAATCATTTAGAATTTTTAAAAACACTTTAAATAAATGTTATTTGGAAATTTAATACACCATAACTCTAATTACTCTTATAGTAGGTATTACCAGTTTGATGGCTGATTAATTTGCTCACATTACCATAACAGCAAAACGTAAGCTTGATGAAGCTCTGGATATTTGATGCACCTAAGGCAAAAATAAAAACATGACAATAGTTTCCCCACAGTGTTGGTGTTACAATTATAAAATCGCCCCTTTCTCTTTTTAGTTTAATGAGATACATATTGTGTATGAATGGAAACTTCTTATGGAGTTAGATCAGATTGTTTTTCTTTTATACATTAAGTAAACTGATATGTATGCAGAGAAGGTACCGTGATGTTTTCTAGTTAAATTTAATTTTTACGGTATCTTTTATTTATCAAAATGTTAGGTTAAAGTACAATGGTTACAAAATACCCTCTCCTCTCCCCGTATTAAGACTGAGTTTCTAAATAATAACATTATTATTTCAGCATATTTCTCTGCATATGTACCAGTAAATTAATGATTAAAAAAATCTATTCTCTCATTATATATAACTGTAATCAATTTCATAGCAGAATTTTATACATATTATAATAGTATATTATATAGTATATATTTATGTAGATACGAATAACAAAGAAAATAAATTAATTAATTTTTTTGGTGGGAAAATGTTTGTATGATTATATTGCACCATACCAGATATCTTTAAGAAAATCTGTTATCTTATCTCATTTACATATGCGTTGGTAACATGAGCACTAACTAAATATGTACTACAGCAATTAACAGTCTAAATCAGATCCGATTATGTATATTCAAACTCTTTGATTAAAGAAGGGGAGGGTATTGGGTGAAGACTCCTACCTCTCTTCAAGCAGTGTTTTTAGCATCCTTAAGTTTTTGTCGTCATACTGTTACTTAAAATATAGATGGGAAATTTTATAGAGCAGTTTTTAACCGTAACGAAGCATAAAAATGGAAAATGTTAGTGCGCATGTGTATAAATTCTGTTCAACTTTATATTCTGTCAAACTTTTACTCTTTTGAAAATCATTATGACATTAAATGTGAAACTAATTTCTTAAAATTTCATGAAAATTGGATAATTCTTTGATTTTTGATGATTAAAAACAACTTTAATGTGGTTAACATAAGTACATTAATTAGACTAGCCGAGATTTGTCGCCCATAAGTAACCTTATACAATAACAAGCATCCCATTTGTGTGTTTGCTTAGTTAACCATAGAATTTGAACACCATAACAGACACATTATTTATTTCCAAAGAGTAGTATTTCCGTGGGGCCTTCCATATCATAGATTATTGGAGGAGGAGGAGGAGGAGGAGGAGGAGGAGGATATCATAATGTCAGCATGGTCTTACACCATCTGTTGAAATAAATGAAGTGAGGTCACCTCAACACATTGGATTTGGAGACAGTTGATAGTTATATATGACGGCCGATTTTTGCCAACATTGATTTCAAAAGAGTTAAATATTTCAATTCAATTGATCATTTCTCGAGAGATTTATTTGAAACATCATTAACATGCTCAGATCATTTATGCATAAATACAACATACAAACAGACATATTTTCCTATCAAGTCTGTGAGAAAGAAAACAAAGAAAACTCTTGTCTTTTTGAGGTTGGTTTTTGCTTTGTTTTATTTTCTAGGCTTAAAATATTCGAAAATTATGGGTGTTATATTTTTATAGGGCGAAATTTTCAACATTATTTATGTATAAATAAATCATAGAAATACCATTGACTTTTGTTTAAAAATCAATTTTTAAAATCTGTTAGATTTATGTGGTTAGCTATTAATACATGTTTCAAGGTTCGAAATTCACTTGACAAGCTAAAATACTATATCACTAAAAAGAATCTCAACTTGTCTTAAGACGAAAAGAAAATGGTGTAAATATGTTAATAGCTAGAGGTATAGATTTCTTTGATGGTTTGGTGTTATGTTAATATTTTTCTATGCTAACGTGAATGCTTATTTGTTGTAAGTATTGGTTCACAATTTGCCAAACAAATAATAAGCGAATTGTTATCTATGAATAATTTTAAATTTAAAATCTGTCCAGAATAGTAGAATTTCAAAATTCTTAATATTTATAAATTTTGTTTACTCTAAAATCTGTAGCCAGATTGGATGTAATTTAAATTATATTCTTAATTCATCCACCTTCTTGACATGTTTCTACACCTGGTCTTGAATACTAATACTAATACATTGGGTCACAACCACTATATGTTTCGCTTTAATTTAATTCCAAATAATAAACAATGATATTAAAAAAATATTGATGCATAGTTAAACATAACGAATCTCTTTATTTCTATATTCTCATTATTAATTATATAGAAGTATCGACCTATTATTTGTCCATCTAATTTGCATATTAGCTTGTGGTGTGTACATACTCTTATATTAGCTTAAATAGGCTGGAGAAAGATTCATACTTTCTCTAACTGCTCATTAAAGAACTATTACAGTGCATCAAAACAGTGAAAAAGAAATATTTAGATAATTAGTTATAAACTACGGCTAATTGCAACAATTAAAACATAATATTTCCCAACATAATTCAATCCTAGAACTTGAATAAAATTTACATGTAATTTGTGCTAGTCTATATAAGGACAGTTGTCTGTTTTTCTGTGTGTATGTCTGGTTAAAATATAAAACAACGACACAAATACCCACAATTTTCATTATTGGCGTTGTGCCGGGGAATAATATATTAAATTCGGTATAACTTTTTTTTATTCTTTGGCCCTAAACTGTTGTAGATTTTCACATCAGAGTAATTTTCCCGGTAGATTATATACTAATTAAAGGAAAGTAATTATATTTTTTAAATATATCTTTAATCAAAAAGATAATTCCCTTATGTTGACAATTCTATAAAAGCGAGTATTCTGCATACATGAATGTATGTTCAGTGAGAGAAGATGGGCTAGGTGAAGAAGATACAGGGGGGCGAGGACAAGGAAATCAGGAGGGAGAGAGAAAAATAGATAGAAGGACAAAAGTTTTAATAGAAATATATTACATTTATACGTTGGGCAACGCCGAGTCACCCTGTTTGTAAAGTATATAGGAAAAATACTTACAGAAACAAATGTTAATTAACTTTAGTACAAGGTAGAATAATAAAGAAAAGAGCACAAAAATTTTATTTTAAAACTTTTATTGAAAAAATCAATTCGTGGAACTTGATTATGTAGTAAAGCTGGCATCTATTCAATGTCTTCAGCCTCGATCACCAACTTGATACGGGTTTAGAACTTGGAGTATGCCTTTTCCACAAAGCACCAGTGGAAGCTCCGTGAATACTCGGCAGATGGCGGCAATCAGGCTAGCTTTAATGTTGTGGAAGGTCATGTTGGTGATGTTCTCGACGTATGACCAAACAAAGTAGTCCAGCGAGTTAAGATCACGGGGAGGGAGGGTAGCTAGTTAGAGAAGGGTACAAAGTCGTAGCATTTCTTCTGAAACCAAACGTACGTCTCTTTTGATTTGTGGGCTGATGCCAAGTCCTGCTGCCACACCCAGGTTGTGCCAGCGGCCATCTGATTGCACCAGGAGATTACAACACTCTTCAGCTCATCCAAGTACACTTTGGTGTTGACTTTCAAGCCAACCTTGAAGATGTAAGGTAGCATGATGTGCCCCTCTCTTGAAACCATATCAAAGGCCATAACCGTGGCCGGCAACTTAGTTTTCATAACCCTGGGCACATCTCTGTTATTTATGGCAATCAAGCGATTCATTTGGGGGTGCTGGCAATGGTTCTGTTGTCATAACTTGGATCGGTAGAGAGTATGAATTGCGCAGCAGCGCATCTCCCATCTCGCACACTGAATATTGTGTCACTTTCAGATTTGATAGAAAGCTCCTATCGCCCTTGGGGTGTGTATACAACTGACCAACTATAGATGGTTCGCAACAAAAAAAAAAAAAAAAAAGAAGAAAACTGGTTTGTATTAAACAAAATTGGAATTTTGTTATATTTTCTTGGGCGACAATTTTATCTTTCCGACTTTATAATAATAGATTTTTCATCTTTTTTCCGATTTTTGACCAGCCTCATTTTTTTTGATGACTCATTAAAAAAGATGAAGAGCAAACACAATACTTTGTGTTGGACGTGAAGTAACACAATAATTGATATCTCTGTTATTTTACATTTGACCAAACTGATTTAGTGCACATACATTGCTATCGATGTCAATTACAAAAATCCAAATAAAAAGAGACCATATGAGAAAATAGACATAACTGATTTTAGTTGAATAATGCAAAGATGCTAATATACATGTGTAAGAAAACCTATCGAAGCTGGATCTCATATTCAGAGTAATACATCAACACTTGATTTAAAACTTTGGCAAAATTATAAATTTCAGTTATTAAATTATCTAGACGATTTAAATACATTTTATGCTGCTTTTTTTCTAAAATTTGGAATATTTTCACATGCAAATATAAATAAGATTATCAATAGACAACATGGTATCGTTACTAGTGACGCTGTCTCCAAACTTCATGCAAGAATAAGGAAACAGATATATCTTCTCTCTCATTCTTTATATATATATATATATATATATATATATATATATATATATATATATATATATAATATTTTTGCAACCAAAGTTAAGCTACGATGAGCCTGCCCAGTACCAGATGGGTGGCAATTTGGGACTTAAAGGTGCTGTATGTGTTCTCCGCTCATCTCAGCATTGTTCCCAGTCCTCCTGGACTTTTCCTTGCCACTGGACTCAAGCAGTGCCGATTCAGGAGAGGTGTGGTCGGAATTGCGCAACCCTTGTCACATAATTACATGTGCAGCTGCCCCTACAGGAGGTATCGTTTGTCTCTCGAGACTGAATGGAGGCATCGATTGACATCGATTCATAATCCTTATCTTAAAGAAACAAGCAGTTTATACTCATCTTCATTTTATTTTATTTATTCCTTTCTTTATTTTTTCGATTCCCCTCTAATTGAGTAAGTATCCTATTTTCGTATTTCTTATTTTTAGATGATATTTCTGCAATTTTTTATTTTCATATTCATCAAATCTTTTAATGTTTTTTCTATTTTTTAATTATTTTTCCCTTCTCTGATTTGTTTATTCATAAACTTCCCAAATCCTAAACTACCCCTAGCAGATTTTAGTCTCTATTTATATGTCCAGCTATCCATTTCTTTATTTGCCTTAGTTTCGTATAAATCTTTATTTACATGTTACGATATATTCGTTCTTCTTTTTATCTTTTACCTGCTATTTAAAAAAAATATAAATTAAAAGGTTTATTGAAATAATTTTAGTTAACGTATGTAATTAACAAACATGTTAAATCTATTATTTTCAGCTTTATCTTAGTATAAATATGATATCATGTTTTTTTTAATTTTCACTATGCCCATATAATTCCGTATATTGAGACTGTGTAAGGGACATAACTCGATTTTGTCTACATTTATCAGTTCATAATTTTATCGAAATTCCTTTATATTTTTAATTCACTATTTTGATTTTTGTCTTTATTAGTCTCCTGTGCTTGGTTTTAAACTTATAGTTCTCTTTTTAGCAATCTACACTAAATTTCTCACTTAATTTATTTCAAACTTATATTCTGATTTAGTCTATTTTAATAAATCATAATGTGGTTCTCTTAATATTTTGCAATTAATATTTGATTTTTTTGTGCTATTGAAATGTCTCAAGTGTTAGTTTATTACTAATAACAATTATTAAATTTAAATGTAATGCTATTTCGCTTATTTATGTTAAATTTGTTTATTTTCTATATGTTAAGTTAACGACCTACTACTTTATTTATCGCACTATCCTAAATTCCTTAAATAAAATTTAAAATTCCCTTCTCAACATATTCCTTAATTATTTTATATACATGTTATTTTAATTAGATCTTAGGTATGATAATAGGAATTTATTTTTGTGCAGACAGCTTTGTATAACATCAAACGTTTTGTTTAAAATTAAAATTCACTACATGGTATGACTCAAGTATGCATGGATTACATCTTTTTGATTTACTATGTTTATATTTTCTAGCTTTATCTACTATTGACCATTTTAAGTCAAATTCTATTTTATTCTTACATAGTTGCCGAACCCAGTGATCTAATACAGTCGTGTTTCTCTTCTTATTTTTAATATCTATTCTTGTCCTATTCTTATTTCTTATCCTTATCATCATCCCAATTTAGTTTCTTCGCTGGTTAAATTTTAAATGATGCAATATGGTTTCTGTATCTGTCCTTAAAAAAGCAATCAGTTTCCCTTATGTATATCTTTTCACTATCATTCATGTTAACTTCACATTTGTATATAATTTCAGAAATTAAACAAATGGGCATTCGTTAGGTATTCTACAGTTACATATTTTCTCCATATTTGATTTTCCTGATTCAATCCTACTATTATTCATTATTTTGTTAATCTTATCAATATTTGAAATTATTATAGTTTTACTTAAATTTGCGGTTGGAATGAAAGTTTAACTGTGTTCTTATCAATTTTTTCACTTAAAATATTGTCAAGAGAAGGTTCTTATAATTAATTTGTAAAATTATTTAAGGATATTTGTTATGTTTACTGAAAGGTGGATTAAACCGGACTTGCTTTTTGTGTCTATTTCTCTTCTTCATAAATGCATTATTACCATTATATGATTGTTTATCATTTTTAATCTCATTCTTTTTATTCTTCTCTTTATTTTAATACCTATTTTATTCCCTACATTTCTTGCCATCTTATATGATATTGTGTAGTTTATCATACTATCTTCATTATCCACCTCTTTTATACATTTGAGCTTTCCTTGATATCCTAATCTAGTAATGCTTCGTTATAGTAATCTTTACTTTTATCGACTATATTTTCATTTTGTCATATCTTAGATATTTTTTTTTGATATGCTGGGGATAATTGCTTTTTTCATACTTTTAGGATGATTTATAGTCTATATAGAATAGTGTTTGGTTCGGTTTGTGATACGGTTCATAAGTATTGTTGTTAAGTTATAGGGCTATATCAACAAATCCACTGTTTTATAATCGCAGTCTAATGTTATTTCTAACTTAAGTTCATTAAAGAATATATTAATTTTTTCTATTATTTGATCGCTTGAATTAACTATAAATAGTGCATTATCTTTATATAGCCCTCCAATCAAGCCCGGTATTTTTTTTTAATTCATCTTCTTTAGTATGCACAGATCCGTTATCTATTCTATCGTTACATCAAATTGGTTTTCTCTATGTTTTCTTGTCTATAATATATTATTGTATCATAAAGGTTTTTCTTGCTAGTTTTATGATTTCTAATTTTATTGCTTTTTCAAAGGGTTCAATAGTAATAGATGGATAATATGAGTCAATATCAAACATAATAAATTTACTGTTTGTGTATTTAGGTGTTTTCTCGAACCAATCTATAATCTCACCAGAAGAAATCCAAAGGTTATGTTGGATTTTAGATTTTAAAGTAGGTATAATCCTGTCTAATATCTTTTTACTAATATAACCCAATTCAGAAACACAGGATAAAATTAATCTTATACTGAGTTTATTGTTTAAGCCAGGTTTATAATCTTTCAACGAAAACTGTGCGTTTCTACTTTATCTTGAATATTCATTTTTTCACATAATCTTAATGCTAATAAATTTATTATTGTTTGTTATGTGTATTATTTATTTTTTGAATACGTAATATATATTATCCCGAAAATTTTCGGGATAATATATATATATAATCATTCACATACAGTACTGATTCGCTGTTTCACAGCTCATCAGTGCGGCTAGACAGGCAACTATCTAAAGCCAGGATTGAAATTCGACCGTCTGTACGAGAGGATTGAAACCCGACCGTCTGTACGACAGTCAAGGCTCCTAACCACTACGCTATCGGCAACTGCTGTATGAGTCATAAGTTTAACGATGTTTTGACATCATCCGAAATACCTATGCTCGATTTGTTTACACAGGGCATGTGTGTGTGTATGAGTGTCGGTTTATTTTATTCGGTTTAAAGGTTTTGATTTGCATTTGTATATTGTGTTCAATGCCCTTTCACATATAGCTTTATAATACTCACAAGAATTATATTATTTACAGCCCATAACTGGCAGAATCCAATTGAAGATACATATAAATTTGTGCCTCAGACCATCCAAAGATCAAAAGTATGCTTAAAGGCTAATAAAATTACATACTTCTATCATTATTAAAATTACATAATTCTCTAATCTTCTCTATATTAGTCGCAGGAATTCCCCTCGTAAGTTTGCAACAACAGATACCACTATCTTATGTAGCTTTCGAACACTATTTAAGACACATTTTTCGGGATAATTAAATACTACATTACATCATACGAGCAACACCATCACAACCGCAACATCGTTAGAGTAAGGAGTCCCTATTTTTCTCTCTAAATATTTAGTCCTACCACTGCTACCAGTAGTTATCGGGAGGAGTTCTACACGTTCCACAGATTATGTGATTATAGCGACCGTAACTGGCTCATACTTGCATAGATTTAGCATAATCTTTCAAATATCCTATCATATAACTGTCTGTTTGTGCGTATGTCTGGCAAAAAAAATCCACACACACGTCTGACCGGATCGAGACTCATAACATCGGAAAGAGCGATGTTTCGATCGAATAATATGTGATAATTAAAAAAGGGTAAAATATTTCGTATAGGAAAACTTTTAACCGGAGGTAGTGTCTGCAAAATCGCGCCTTTCGAAAACTGCGCATGCACAGTCAAACATTATTTTTGAATTTGTTTAAATAACAGAATTTCCGATGTTATTTCGTTCTCAGCCTCGTGGTGCAGTAGATTAAGTGGTTGCTTTATAAGCTATAGGTTTTACATTCGAGTACACGTAATCGCCGTCTTTTTTAATAAAAGGGGTTGTTTTGTAATTTAAAAAAACAATTTGCTTATTTTGACTTTTTTATCACAGCTTTTAAAAGGAAGCTTAAACAGTTTATCAGGGTTAAAAGATTTTTATTTGCAATAACAGTTTTTTTTTTTTATTTTGAGGGTTAATGTGATTTTTTCTTGTAACTAATCATTTTTATAACGGTTATTTCGCTTAAAACAAATTCTACTTTTTCGTAACTGATCTTTATTTAACAGGGGTGTTTTATCATTTTAAAAACAATTTCCTTATTTCGATATTTTTTATCAGAAGT
The DNA here is from genome assembly GCF_053919585.1 of Euprymna scolopes. Classification (NCBI taxonomy): domain Eukaryota; kingdom Metazoa; phylum Mollusca; class Cephalopoda; order Sepiida; family Sepiolidae; genus Euprymna; species Euprymna scolopes. Next base: position 69,503,062 of record NC_136490.1, on the reverse strand, counting down.
TTTAACATTTGGGTTATGTAATGTGAATATTTCTTTTATTTTTCCGCGTAAAGCAAATGCACCTTTTTAAAAACTGAATTATTTTCACTTTGTTTTAAAATGCTTCTTTTTCTGTCCGATTACATTTTCCTGTCTTTATCCGTATTTTTTTTATTTTCGAGTTAGCAACTGTGTTCAAACTCAGCTTCATTTCAACCCTAGAAACGCCAGTTACCCCCCTAGTAAATAATAAAGCCTCCCTCTCCAAATCCAGCTGTTCTGATTGGCTGAGCTCTGATAATTCTCATATTCTGGAACCCAGTTCTTCACTTTATAAACGAACGGTTACTAAAATAAAAATATGGAATCATTAAGAGACATATCATTTCGCCCGGCATCAAGTTCATTTAATGTGTTGGTCATTTCAGTCATATAAGATCGAAAACTACAAGAGAAAAAAATCATTAAACGAATATTCAATAACCAGTTTACTTGCTTTCTTTTACAAAGTTTAAAACACGCTATCCCCTATAAGAATCTCCTTCGTCGCCATCGTCGTCGTCATCAAAACAACAACAACAAGAATATTACACAGCCCTAGCGATTGAGTTTTGTTAACATTGAACATACTTCCTAATACAGACTGGTATTCCGTTTCCTTTAGTTTTTCTTTACTCAGTTTACATATTGTCTTTCGAAAATGTTAACATTATGCTTTCTTTTAGAACCTTTTCGTCGTCGTCGTCGTCATCAAAAACCACAACAAAAATAGCTTCCCTCGGTTTAAATCTTTCGTTCTTTGCACTACAAGCACCCCATCGGTTCGTTTTCTTTTCCTTCTTTTTTTTTTTTTTGGCACACAAAATTCCAGAATACAAACATGGGTGCACCCTAACAATTGGCACCCCCTTACATATTTTTACCTTTTCGGGTTTTTCAACTAATTATGCAGATTATTTTCGTTTGGAGACTAAGCTACTGTATAATAAAAAAACATTGAAACAAAGATTTCCCTTTCCAAATCTTTAAATGTATATCTTTTTTTTTCATATTTACTATAACGTTGCATGTGAAACAGAAACCTCCTTTCCAAATGTTTAAATATACAGCCTTTCCTAGTATCCGAAGGTCCAATCGATAATAATTCGCACAAATAGTTGAAAAAAAAAACAAGATTAACTTTGGTAGTGTTCAGGCACACACACACACACACACACACACACACACACACACACACACACACACACACACACACACACACACACACACACACACGCACACACACACACACGCACACACACATATATACAAACATATATCATTCAAACACTACCGTATTTGAATATATGGTTGTGTTAGTTTTACTCATTATCAATTGCTTTAAAGTCTCACCACTCACTCATTTTGCGATACAATTTCAAGCAATGCTTACAGTTTATAGGTCACGTTCTCAGCTATATTTTGATATAAAATCTAAAGTTTTTGTTCATTAAAACAAAAGTTATAATAAAATAACTGATATATATTATTTAATTGGAATTCATTATTGAGACGAGTATTATTTATTAATTTTTTTCTTGTGGACTATTATCCTCATCTTTTGTAATTGTTGTTTCACGATGTTTTGGCCAAGTATTCCTCTGGCCACCTGACGAAGGCCAGAGGGATAGTTGGTAGAAATGTCGTGAGACAACAACTAAAAAAGATGAGAATAATATTCTGCAGGAAATAAAATTAGATTAAAAAATAACTAGTGTTCATAATCCTCAGAATTAGTAAGGAACGTGAAAGACGTTATTTTTCTGATTGGCTGTTGGTTACCATAGCAACTTTTTCAACATTGACGGTTTAGAGACCATTTCTTCTGATTGGCTGTTTCCACCATCTCTTACCAAACTAATATATATATATATATATATATATATATATATATATATATATATATATATATATATATATATATATATAAAGATCCACCCATCTAGCCAGTTTTTTACTTATCCTTCTTTCTTTCAGTTTGTTATATCATTTTACAGAGAATAACACACAGCACAGGTATAAGTTATAAAATAAATTTATTCCGTTAAGTATAGTAATAGGAGTCCGTGTTGGGTAGCAGTAACTGGTAAGTGAGTCGACAAGTAAACCGCTAAGTGTTCGCATTTCAATTCACAACTTTAACTGACTTCAATCAGTTTCGCTTTAGTTAATTATACATAAACAATAGTCAGGTCTTTTAGCAACGTCGCAACACAATTCCTTCCTCCCATATTCTTTGTTGCCTTCCCCTGTCAACTGACGCTACTACCTCAAATGTTCCACATCTACTAAACCAAGAACTCTCACCTATCTTTTTAATGTGGCTATAAAAAGTCTTCTATTCAACGCATATCTTCCTATACTGTCCAAATTTAATCTTATTTTGAAGTTATCAAACATAAACCTGTCTTTAATGGCCATGTTACGCATTCATTGTGCTATTCTCATATGATTTCTGTCCACGCAAGGCATGTCCCTCATTGGACACATTCAAATTTCATGCATACTGTGTACACATGTCTGATTGACTATTCGCATAGTCGACAGTGGTAACACTAACAATATATGCTGTATATGTTGAGTTAATATTAACAGCTGTTTAGCCTATCACCTGGTGAAAAGACGGGGGTGTCTTACATTTTCTAATGTGACTAGAATATATAAATGAACATAACTAATTTGATTGATTTTGTATTTAATTTAATCATTCCAGTGCCTGAATTATAGTAGATATCATCATTTTCCTATATGTTTTCACCAGTAGATATGGTTTATAATGTTTACTAGTAATGAAACATACGTGAATATGTTCATTGCTGAAGTAGACAACTAGTGTCTTCACGCTCCTGGTTGTCAAGATTAGAAAGCTGTTTATCACTCGTGTATTAGTTAGCCCTTGATTTTGTAAATAAATATTTTAATCTCTGAAGTCAAGAAAAATTAAGAGCTGTGCCTGGATGTTAAACTGTGCATATATTTTCGATCTAACAAAAAGGTTTCTTCTATATAGGTTACTTCCATATCTCTAACTAAAAATACATGCCTGCCAAATTCGATTTCAATACACAAGTATATGATAAGACATTTTAAACAGAAATTAACTATTATAAAATCTATTATTACCTTTATCTGCTTCAATGTCCTTATTGAGTCAACCATGTGTTCAATAGAAAAATCTATGGTGATTTTAATTATCTATATATTACTACGCTTGTACCTATTATTATACTAAATGTGAGTTCATCAAGGTTTGTTTCAATAATGTTTTTACCTATATATTTTGACAAAAGTAAATGTATGCTAAAATATGGTTTAATTCTTGCATTGAATTTAAAAAAAAATCTATTGTAATGTATAATTAACTGAACAATCTCTCTTAAGTATCCATGATTTTTATCACACTTCCTACTTTATGTTGTTAAAATCACTGTCTTATATTTCCTTATGTCTCTGTGAGCATTTAGAGAAATAGTGGCTCTCAGTTTTTATCATAGCCATCTAATTAAGATCCATTAGTCAGTACATAGCCAAAACTTGTAAATCACTTCTATGAAATAGCATGCTATGTAATAATAATAATAATAATAATAATAATAATAATAATAATAATAATGATAATGATAATAATAATAATAATAATAATAATAATAATAATAATAGTTAACTTACAAAACCATGGAAATTCCATGATAGGCAATTTTTCTTTTTCTCCTAACCAGAGTGCACTTTTTAGAGCTGTATTCTTACAAATTAAAAAACAATCTTGTGTTTAAACCTATCCTTGTGAGAAGGCAAATAAATACTCAGCTATCATAGGTCCTTGTTATACCCTTAAACTAACTCGTGAATGTCTAACTTGAGAGCTTTTCATTGTATGGAAATAGCCATCACTTACTGGCCTTGTTTGATCCAGAATGGTAGTACCTGTCCATATCTTAGTAATAGGTGCATAGAATGACAGGAATCTCAATCCAGTCGTTTACACATGAATTTGCATAATGAATAAGGAAAATACCCTGAATACATATTTGAAATTGTTAAGAACCTGAATCATGCACACTTTAATCAAAACGATTGTTTTACGTTGTCACGAGAACTAACACGTTGTAGCCTCAGTCACAAAGCAGACAGCAGGTAGAAAAGAAATTCAACTGTTTTTTTTTTTTTTGTACAATGACATTCATTTTCTCATTCTGTCCTTACCGCTGTGACGGCCCTCACGTGATCGTCTTTTCGAACGTCACCACTCCTTTAACGTGATCGTCTTGAATGTGCTTTTTCTTTTTTATAGTCTTCTTTTAAATTACCGTGACATCATTTCGCTTATGGCTCGGTATTTGCATATGGTTGCTATATATGTTACAATTGTATGACGTGTTAATTGACATTAAAAGGGTTGATATGCCGCAAAGTAAGACGATACAACAAACAAGTTAAAGTTAATCAACATCTCTTCAATAATGAGCTTCATAATTCGTGAACATAGATTAGAAAAAAGCCTCACACTTTTCAATTTATAATCTGAAACCACGATTATGTAAATTACCAATTAATATTTCCTCATGATGCGTAGGCAATTTACATTGTTTTTATAATTACAGTAATGTTTATCATAATAAGTGTTTTTCATTCTTTATTTTATGTTTTAATAAGAAATAAAATATTAATAAAACATGGTTGATTAGAAATTAATTTTCACTGATGACGTAAATTAAGATATTTTAATTTTGATGCCAACATCTTACGCCCGCGTTCATTTCAAAGTTTGTTTAAATTATGCACAAACAATTTAAGCAAACGTTTGAATGTTGATCATTAGCAAGGCAAATGAAAGCGCTTAAAATTTATCACTTCTTCAGAACTAAAAATACAAACATGTTTTTAAAAAGAAATAATTTCTTTGTTTGTGAAAATGAGAAAAGCTTAATTAATCTTTTCTCCAAAATTAATTGCTAATCAACAGAGAAAGAGTTTATGGGAAAGATTATTGCACGAAATACAGAATAAGTAGAGTGATGTTGTTTTCAGAATGTGTTGGTTTAAAGCGGGACGAGTATCTTTGCATCAGAGCATTTCTTGTTAATTTATAGATAGTGTTTCAACTTACAACTATTTACATAGGGAAAACAAACTCCCACTTCTATATGTAGAGAGAACGTTTACTTAAAAAGAAATAAAATGGCGTCCTATTTACATTTTAAACTACTTTTGTTTGAATATTTGTATTTAACTTATTCAATTTCTCTTATTTTCACGGTTGTGCATGTTTCTGAAAATTTCATAATGTCATGTAAACAAGTAGATATGAAAGTGTTAATCATGTAATTATACATCAATATGTAACAATATGGGCCGCTTCTGGTGGACAACTCTAGGACCCACTGGTGTTAACAAACAATATTCCAGAAAATAATGAAACATACCTCAGTTGGGTTTCTTCTCTTCATTAATATTCATCTCAGGTCACACGGCAATAGTCTGAGGAGGATGGGAGAGTTACTTTTTTTTTCCTACTAGCTCTGTCTGTAACGTTCTGGAAAATCGAATGGTGACGTACCTCTTTGTTGAACTGCCGATTCTGCGTTGAGTTCTAGCTGAAAAGAGTGACAACCTCATCTTGATAATCAAGGCAGATTAAACAACACGCAACACAGATTGTAATATATACAGTCCTGGTCAAAATCATAAGACCACTTTAGAAAGTAAGCGTTTACGCATATTATCGAATTTTTAATCAAACAAATGGTTGAAACCATTGCCAAAATAATTATTAGATCAGGGTTAAGGTTTCGAATGAAGCAGATTTCATTTTTTTTTCATCATATTTTCCCTTTTGGCAATGGTTTCAACCATTTGTTTGATTAAAAATTCGATAATATGTGCAAACGCTTACTTTCTTAAGTGGTTTTATGATTTTGACCAGGACTGTATGTATATATATATATATATATATATATATATATATATATATATATATATATATATATATATATATATATATATATATATATATAAAAGATTCTTATCTATTTATTTTACAGATATATTACAATATTTTACAATAAAACATTTAGCAAGAATTCAGAACATTTAACTTGTAAATTTTCACACTTCTACAGTGTTAACTAACATTAGCGATTCTTAACTTTTTTTTACAGAGAGAGTAAAATATGCATGCTCACCAGATGGTTTCGCCGGCAAAAATAGAAAGAGATATGGCGAATTGCATTGTGGACCCTTTTTTCTCTGTATTTATCCGCAAGCAACCAAATCACTCCTCGTCAATGGTGGGAGGATGACAATACTTCTCCATTCCTCCCTATGCACTCTGAAATTTATCAGTATTCATAAATTTCAGAACTCCCTAAATTTCCATGGGTGGTACGTTAGTCAGCCGTCTGCGATCAAGGATCTTATGCTCCTTCGCTCCGTCAGGAACTCAGCAAAGCAATTCTTTTTTTTCTTTTTTTTTTTGTCAGGTTGATGTGGACGGCTGGTGCACTGCTTCAGCGTAATCATCCTCGCCCACCGTTGAGGCAGAGAAAAAAAGGACGGGAGGAATTTCCACCATCTCTTACCATAACAGACCTCACCACAACAGGTCCTGTTATGATTTCCTTCACTGGATTTATGCCTCGTTGCTATCAGTATTAGTTTGGTTTTCAATCATAGTATTACCAATAGGATTGCGCCCTTTTTTGGGCCATCAGTTGTATGTTGCTTCAATTTATTTTGTAACAGACAAAACAAAAATCGAATGACATCTATTACTATTGGAATTACGCCCCCTTCAGCAATCAGTCCAGTTTATTTTAATTAGGCCGGAGTAACGTGACTTTATCTCGGGTAAGATTATCATGCCAACCTCCACAAATTGGATTTTTATTAGAGCAACGGGTCCGCCGCAGAACGAACAACAGAAACCACAAAGTCTTTCATAATTGTTAAGTATTTATTATTATTATCTTGATCATTATATCCTTAATTTCTAATTAACTTATTTGAGTGTTAATTAAAGAGAAGGGCATTCAGATTCAATTAGTTGGAATACCCAAAATGGTTAAAACCCGCACTTACATTAAGTCAATGGAGTTGTATGTTAACATTCAACACACAAAAAAAAAAAAAAAAACATTAAAAAATAATTCCGAAGCATTTCGGTTATAATTACTTTCTTCCACGAAATTGTTTTCTAAGAATCAATTTAATTTTTTGGAAATACTCTTCAATCAGCATCTCGTTTATAATTCGGTTTGATTTAAAATTAATCTTTAATAAAGAAATTTGTTCGAATAATTTTTCTTTAAAAACTATTAAAAATTCGGGAAAATTTCAAGTGGTAGTCACTTTTTCTTAAACTCTATTAAAAATTCGGGAAACATTTTAAGTATAATGTTTGCAAATAATTTTCGTCAAAGTCTTCAAAATTTCAAAAAGCGTTTTATGCTTTATGTTCGCAAATAATCATTCTTCAAAAATCATCAATCATCGTAATATCTAAAGGATTATAGTCGAATAAATTTTCTTTTAAAAAATTACCACAAGGCATATTATTATTTTGAATACATACTATTTTTGTGAAAATAAAACAAAAAAACAAAACAAAATACGGTAGATATAAAGAAATTGGTTATATAGAATAAAATATTGATTTGTCAAATGCAATGTTATCGGTGACAAACATTAAGAAATGAATCAGCTCCACTTCATTAGCGATAGCATTGCATTTGACAAATCAATATTTTATTCTGGCTAGCCAATTTCTTTATGTTCACCGTGTTCTTTTTTTTTGTTTTTTTTGTTTTTTTGCAAAGAAAGCGTGTATTCAAAATAATAATGTGCCTTGTGTCTTTGCATATGCACATGTGTAGACCATCTTGCTGGATATAATGATAAGAAGGGTGATAGGTGGAAGAGTAAGAAGGGGATATATATGCTTATACACCTAAAAATGAAAATGCACTATTCCATTTTAATAATTAAATAGAAGAAATAATCCACACAACTAAAACTCATCAGTGCGAACAATATCTATAAACAAGTTCAAAATTATCGTATAGCCTTATATACACACGCACGCGCGCGCACATATATCTGTATGTACAGAAAGAGAGAGAGAAAGAAAGAGAGAGAGAGAGAGGGAGACAGAGCGACATTTTAGCTGTTGTAAGAATTAACCAATGTATTGATATTAAGTCATGGTTTTCCAATAAGGTGGGGGAAAAAGGTCAGTGGAGGCGAAGAAAAAAAAAGGTACATAAAGATGTTCAGTGTCATCCTTCTTATATAAAAACGATTGGTTATTAAATTTAATATATTAATGGCGCTTCTATCGTTTGCACGGTTATTATTGAAATATGTCAGCTTTCTAAAATAATTCTCAGTGGGTTCAATTTCATTTGATAGAAATTGAATAGAATAAATAAAAATATATTTTTTCGTTGGTAACGACATTGGCCAAGTTTGTGAAGAATAAGAATACTATAGAGAGATTGTAGGGCATATGCTGCCGGTGACTTCACCTGTAAAATATGCACTTCTCCTCTCCTTATATATATATATATATATATATATATATATATATATATATATATATATATATATATGTGTGTGTGTGTGTGTGTGTTTGTGTGTGTGTGTATATATATATATATATATATATACTAGCAAAAGTACCCGTCGTTGACTGGGTTCAAAAACAGCCTACAGAAAATGGACTCTGATTTATGAAAGTATGATAGCTTATGAAAAGGAAGGGTTGTAAAGAGATAGCTTCGAATTTGGGGGTATCAAAACCAAAGCAAAATATGATGAAAGTAAAAATAAAATACATAAACCCCATAATTTATTATACCATACCTGTTCACACTGAAACACTTATCACAATATTCTGTGGATCTATATTAAAAAACCTTGTTAAACTTTGTGACATATTTCCATTCTATAGAGGTCAGGCGGGAACGAACATCCCATACTTTTATCATACTATATTTCTTCCAACTGAAGCATAATTATCAAAGTATACTTACGCAGATAGATATGAAAAGTCTTTATTAAAGTTTGTGACTATTCCCATTCTATGGAGGCCAGGCACGAATGCAGACCCATAGTTTTATTATACCATCCCTATTTAAGTTAAAACATACTTATCAATGTATTATTATGTACATCTATATCAAAAACACTTGTAAACGTTTTATTTTTAATTTTTAAATTTTTTATTTCCATACTTTGTGGACCAGGCGCGTACGCAGACCCCACAATTTTAACGAATCACCATAATGCCAGATCAAACATACCCATTCCTGTGTCTCGATACATTTTCTAGCATTGTATGTGATCAGTTTTCTATAATAGTAAACCATATAGGAGCCTATTCGTGACCAGACACACACACAGACGTTCAGCTTTATATTATACTAGCAGAAGTGCCCGTCGTTGACTGGGTTCAAAAACAGCCTACAAAAACTGGACTGTGATTGATGAAAGTATGATAGATTATGAAAAGGAGGAGGTTGTAAAGAGATAGGTTTTGATACTCAAAAATTTTACCCTAAGCAAAATATGATGAAAGTAAAGATAATTTTCGCGAAAATATATTTTTTTATATCAACTTTGTTTCCATTCGTAGCAAAGAGTGACCAACAAAATGATGTTTCCTTACAAGAGAAAATGTTATATATAATAATATAAATATACAAGAAATAAATGTTACCATATTCAATAAAAGTTACTTTTATGGTAGAAAACTTCATTGGTTTGTATTTTTAAGTAGTTTGTAAAAATATTTCTTTTTTAATTCACGAACCGGTTTAAAAAAATCAAAATGGCAGCGACTTTGAAATGGAGAGCCCCGTTTTCAATTTGAAGGAGGGGCACCTGAGCATTCTGCGTTTACAATTTAAGAGAGTTTCGTCAACGTAAGGAATATTTATAAACATATTTTAATGTTTTCCCTTATTTTGTGCTTGAGGCATATTCGATTATGGCATGTGTAGTTTATATAAAAATTCATTTAAGTAGTTATCGCCTCAAATTTGGTTTTAATTTCGGTTCGCTAAAATTATTTCAAGTAAAGAGCATTAAAAACTATTTCCAAACAAAAAAAAACATGAACTGAACTTTTATTGACTATGGTAACATTTAGTTTTTGTATATTTATTTTTTCGGGTAGTAGTTTTTTGGCTTTTCTGCTAAACACTCTTACTAAATAATATCGACGAAGTATAGAAAAATAAAGAAACAAAAACAGTTTTGAAAAATAATAAAGCTTTACTTACTTTAGTAAAATAATCCGTAACAGCAAAATGAGATATTAAAAAAGTAAACACGTAATTACTTTAGTTTTTTAAAGCAAAGAATCGATATAAATATGAATAAGAAGAAAATGGCGCGCTTTTCAAGCAGAACAGCTTCGTTTCAGTTTTACAGTATTGAACGATGTAGTATTGCGCCGTCGGATTCAGGGTTGTACTATTGTAATGTAAAGAACACGCAGAAAGGGTTGTAATCAACCGAATTTCTTCTAGTACACTGACAAAAAAGCTTAAACAGATATATAAATAAAAATAAAAAGGTTATGTAAATGTTTTTAAAAAGACACATAATCACGTGAGCAGGATTTTTTCCTTCTTTTGACACGATAACAAGTAACGTTCTTATTTTTCATTATTTATCTATTTATCTATTTTCGAAAGAGTACCACGTGCAAGTGGAGAAGGAAAAAAAACAGAGTTATGCAAAATTTGTGTCGAGAATTGTCTAAAGTTCCGACTTTCTTTTTTTTGGTTTCACTTTAATAAGAACGTGAATTTATGAGGTGAATTTATTCGACACAATATGACTCAACTAAAAAAAAATAAATAAAAGCTAACGTGAATTAAGATTAAAGTTAAGGTGTTATTGTGGACCCTCATCCCTTTTAAAGAAATCTTGTTAAACTTTGTGACATATTTCCATTCTATGGAGGTCAGGCGCGAACGAACACCCAATAATTTTATCATACCATATTTCTTCAAACTGAAACATAATTATCAAAGTATACTTATGCAGATAGATATGAAAAGTCTTTGTTAAAGTTTGTGCCATATTTCCATGGAGTACAGGCGCGAACGAGGACCCTACAATTTTATTATACCATCGCTATTTAAGTTAAAACCTTCTTATAAAAGTATTCTGTACATTTATATCAAAAACCCTTGTAAACGTTTTTTTTCATTTTTTATTTCCATACTTTGAGGGCCAGGCGCGAGCGCAGAACTCACAATTTTAATGAACCACCGTTCTGCCAGATCAAACATTCCCATTCCTGATCCTTGATACATCTTCTATGATTATAAGTAATCAGTTTTTTTAAAATAGTCAACCATATAGGATCCTATTCGTGTACACACACACACATACACACACACATGCGCGCGTTCAGCTTTATATTATATATATATATATATATATATATATATATATATATATATATATATATATATATGTCAGAATAATGAAATGAATTTGATCACAGATTATTGAATCTTACAAAATATTTTTGATATTAAGGAAATTACTTTGTATTTTATTTGTTGTTCAAATAATTAATGTTTTGTTTTGAAAAATTAAATATAAAACAATATATATATATATATATATATATATATATATATATATATATATATATATATAAATCTTATCAAAACAGTTTTGTACAAATTTTATGTCCTTTTACAAAAAGTAAAATCAAGATATAAGATACTATATATAGATATTATATTTAGAACCCTGATTCTTATTTTGATCACAATTAAGTATTTTAGTTGTAAAATTAGACAGTTTAACTTTAATAGGTATTAAAAAGAAAGTCAGACTCAGGTAATCTTGATTAATTAGTATCTAACGATAATGGATCAGCATTCAGTGCACATCTGGAATATTTGAATATTCTAATAGAAGGCTGTGCATATATGCCATGAAATTTTACTCCAAAGAAATCGAAATCTGAATATTTATTAATGTAAAATTTAATTGTTAATATTTTACTAAAATAGGATTATCTAAATTTGCACAATGGATTTACATCTCCTCTTGTGCATAAAATAAAACGAAGCTAATAATACACTCAATATCTCAATTATCATTTCTCTCTGATAGGTTTATAAGACTAGTGGTTGATGAGCAGAAATCAGAGTTCAAAGTATTAATGATGGAGTCCCTCAGAGATCCATCCTAATCTCCCAATCACCTCCTAAGATAATTCGTAGACATTTATGCTGACGACACTACCATTTATTACAACACTTCAAATACCGTAAATGACCAAATTCTCTCTGCTTCTCTCTGCTCTAATCTTGAGCACATGGTAAAATGGGGAAAGAGGTAGCTGGTTAATTTTAATGCATCTAAAACAAAGTTTCTATATTTACATTATCAACGCTATGCTTCCCGTCTGGCATCAAATGAAATGAATAACTTTTGCCTTGGGGAGGCTCCATGTTTTGATAAGCTTCTGGGTCTGAGCTTTACTTCTGATCTGAAATAGAACACGTACATCAATCCATTGCCAAGGTTGCTGGAAAAATTGCGGGATCATTCTACCGTTCCAGTAGATATCTCACTACTGATGCGATTCTCCATCTGTATGACAGGCAAGGATGGAGAACGTTTGCCACATCTGGGCAGGAACTGCTAGAAAGATCTTATCCTGCCTTGACAGAGTTCAAAATAGACTTTGTAGCCTAGGGAGGTATGCCCTTTTCTCTTGCCTGCAATATTTCCCACAGAAAAAACGTCGCGAGCCTGTCTCTACTTTACGTCATTTTCATGGCAAGTGCTCTACGATCCCCCTCGCCAAACTTTCACAAAAAACACCTAGCTGAAACCACTATCAATAATCCTCCCTGTTTATCTGTGCCTAAACTTAAATGCAGATTCCATGAACAAAGCCTTTGGAACTCTCTTCTGTTTCCCTGTTTTCCAGCTGACTATGATATAGTTGTTTTCAAGTCCAATGTAAACAAGTTCTTGATGAGCCATCCCCTTAAGTAATTCAATTTACCAAATTCCCACTATTAACGATTACTATATTGTCTCATTCACTACTATACACTTATTAACCCTTTTCCTCGAGTGACCTCCGGACCTTGATAAGTGGTAACTTCTTTGTAAAAAAAAATATTACACCACTTTTAGAGACACATTATGCCTCACAGTTTTGAACGAAGAATCATAATGATCGATTACTGACTTAATAAGCAAATTTTCTGCCTATAAATATGTAAAAATATACACAAACCTAAGTTTATAAAAATAGAAATATGGATAAGTCCGTATAAAATCATAGTTAAGGAAAGTGTGTGATGTGAAATAGTTTTCCAAACAACTTCCCTTCTTTTGTCTAGTCATTATTTCTATGAGAAAAGAACTTCAATCTAAAGAGATATCTTACATAAAAAAGCTTGTACACTCTTCATGAGTAATTTAACGATCAACTCAAAAAAGAAAAGAGAAAAGTTTATTTTGTTGAGATAAAAAATGAGGGTTTTTTTTCTGCAAATATTTCGCAAAAATAACCAGATTGGAACTCAGCTAATTAGAAATTACAGTAGAGTAAAGAAAGGAAAACAACGTTTCTTCTGTTAGAAAGGCGCTGTAAATGGGTGCATTTATAAAGAAGAATCTCAGTCTTGTATATTGTAGCAGAGAGAATGAACCTCTAATAACACTTTTAGATGACTCATAAATATATCAATGTACCATACGTCCTTTATGTATATTTGTCATTGTCCGGAATTTATAACAGATAGCAAAATATAATTTGGTAACTCATATCATATTTTTGTATATATATATATATATATATATATATATATATATATATATATATATATATATATATATATATATATATATATATATAGGTAGTCCTTTGTGAGAAAATAATCTATAACCATTTAGTGATAATATCAGTGTTTCAAAGTTCACAGAAGCAAGAGGTAGAAATTCTCTTTGCTTCACTGGAAACTTGATTACAGTCTTTTTATGACATTGGATGGAAAGCACAATATCAGACAGGGTTTTATTTATTCCCTTGAAAGGGTACATCATAGTCATTTCCTTATAATTACAATTAGAGGGATTTCAGTGTTGAACCACTCTGATGGTTTTTATCAAAATATCAACTATGAGACAAGGTTTATTTTTCCCTTTATTTTTTTTGGGCGGTCTTAAATGCGGTCAACAGTCGTTTTATTAAACTATAATAATTTGTCAATTTATCCGGGAATCAATTTTTGACACGATTCCCAAAGATTTCTCTCTGATTCAAGAAAATTGTCAATGATTACTTGCCATGATAGTAAAGGCATCATCATTGCTTCGCAAAATTACAGCAGACTATATTTTTACCAAATATAAGGGAAATAAATTTAAAGCAGACGAGAGTAGCTCTGACCCGTTGGGTCAAAACCACTTCAAATATTTTTTTCTACTTAGATTTCATTCGAATATTCATAAACTGTGACATATTTGTTAAGACATTTTTTGTATATAACTAGAAATAATAAGTCTCTTTACTAAAATATTCTTCTTTTTCTTCGTCTTTGTCTTCTTCTCATCATCATCATCATCATCATCATCATCATCATCATCATCATCATCATTATTTTATCATATTATTACTATCATATAGAAACATTCTTATTCTTTATTATTTAATATAGAGGTAAATAAACTATTTTGTCATCTAATTTAAATGCATGTTTCTGGTGGTGTATAGACACATGTATGTAAAGCAGATTCACATTTTCTTTAAATTCTCTAAAAAATATTTGAAAATAGTTGGATGAATAAAAGGAGGTGAGCGAAAATACCTAGATCACTACAATTAGGACAATTAAAACAGAATATTTTTCAAACAATCTCAGAATTAAAATATATTTTGTTGTATGTTTTTTTATGGAAACAAATGTTGATTACTTACATTTAGTAGATTTTAGTTGGTTGTTTTTGTTTTACGGCATATCAACCCCTTTCGGGTTATTCAATGCCGAATCCAAAGATTTTGAAGAAAAAATTTTTAATAGAATATATTTGTTGTTTTCACGTTGGTTTCTATTTAACCCATAGTTGGGACCCTAACAGGTACTACCACTCCGGGTCAGAGTGGACCTGGGAGCAATGGTAATTAAAGGGTGGCTCCACACTCCCCAAAGGCCACAAGCTGGGGCCTCACCACTGGATATAGTTTAAGGTCATATCCAGGACCCCCATTGAGGGACTTTTACCCTCTACAGGGGGGCAGTCGGCGTATTCTAATGCCCCACCGACAGGGCTACATTTAGTAGAATAATAGATTTCATTGGTCAACAACAAATTTGTTGATGGTGGTTGTTCAGCTGATTTAGGACGAATTTGATGTGCTGGTTTTGCTCAATTAGGTCATGTTTTTTTTTAATATCTATGGCTACATATCGTTTTTTTTTTTTTACATTTTTGTTCATATGTATGTATGTGTGGAATATTATAGAAGAAGTAAGTGGGGGTAAAATGCTATGTTTTCATTGGAAATGATTATTTTAATGACAAGAAATATTCAGATCCCATGGTCCTGGGTGATTATGGTGAAAAGAGATCAGTTTGAAGTATAAAACCCCGAAATCTTCCAGAAATGTTGTGCTCAGCATACACAAAGAAGAACGCCTGTGTTGTAGAAATTGGTGTCTTGTAAGCAAAGGAGCATCATCGACGACTCTCTGGTAGACAGAGGCAGAATGCTCTTCCCACTGCTGCACATCAAGCTTGGCTTAACCAAGCAGTTCACCAAGGCTCTGGACAAAGCTGGTTATTGTTTCACTTATTCGTGCCAGGTTTTTTTCCAGAATTGACCTTGGAAAAGCTAAAGACTGGCATCTTCGATCATCCTCAATTCCAGTAGCTCATCAGAAATCCAGAGTTCGAAAACTCAAAGAACAGAATGAAACTGGAAATATGGAAGGCATTTTTTTCAGGTAGTAAAGAACTTTATCGGCAATAATAAGGCTAGAGATTATGTAGAACTTGTCAACAACGTGCTGATTGTTTTCAGAAACTTGGTTTGCAACATATGAACTGGATTCCTAAGAAATTGGCTTCAATGAGTGGCAAGCGGGGGGAAAGATTCAATCAGGACCTGAAAGAGATAGAGGCCAGGTATCAGGGTCGCTGGAATGCAGTCATGATGGCTGACTTCTGTTGGAATCTGAAGAGATATCTTTCTGCTGCTGAGTATTCCAGGAGTTCAAAGATATGAAAGTTTGGACAATGGTGAAGCAACATGCAATTTACGTTTCATCAATATCTACCACTCAGTTTAAAATAATCGATGTTTCGATTAGGTAATCAATATATGTTGTTGGCAAAACATTTTTTTATGTTAAAAACATATACAAGATGATATATGTTGAAAAAATCAGCTGATGATGCCGCAAAACTATCGATTTTGTCACGAGATCTTTTTTTTTATCAGCTTAGCACAAAAACCTGATCCGATGTAAAGAAACGGATGTAATTTTCTGTTTCAGCAGTACAAAATTGCCCCAAATCAGTTGTAGAAATCTAGACAACTTTTGTTGCGCATTATTATAATAGTGTTTTTCTGTCTGTATGTATGTAAGATAAACTTTGTATCAATTCATAAAAATATTACATCATTTACAATATTTATGTTTAAGATTTCAGTTGTCGTTTTCATAATAATTCCAGCCATTATAATTTTCAATCTCTTTCCAATATCTTTTATCGTAGCTAGTAGCATCCTGGGGGTTTGAAATGACCACTCTATCTCTATTTAATCTACTGGTTAAACTGGATTCATTTTGCATTTTATGCTTTTAACTATTTAGTATCAAATGGATCAATCAGTTAAGAGATTTTCGAGATTGAATTCTACATAGATATTATAAGCTTAATTTCTGCTGAAAAAAACTTACCTAGTACTAGTTATATAAAATACATAGAACACAAAGAGAATTACATCAATGTATCCTAGTTCAAACGCCAACTTGGTATAACGTGCGCTAATCGACCGAGAGAGTATGGTTCACTCTTTCATTGAGTCATACAAAATACACTAAGATGGTACATGATATTCTTCAGTTATATGATCATTATAAGGCGAGGATTAACATAAATGCAATAATCTTGAGAAAGGAGCAATACTCCTTTATGCCTCGGTCATAGCTAATGAAAAGGGAGCCTTTGGATTAACTTTGACTCTGGTTGACTTTTCTTGGCTCCAATGGATTAAATATAGGGTTCACGTTGAAAATTCCGAGAGACATTTGAAGAAGGTAGGAGACTACATTGGCAGAAATGTGCGAAAATGACAACAATGGCGTGAGTATCATTATCACTGCTCAATAGTAAGTACTTTGACAACCCCAACAAGATATACAGGAAGTTTTTCAGTTTACTAAAATGTTGTTTCCTTTTCTTTCTGCATTTTATGCATACTCCAAATCATATGTCAATTAAGAATCCCCATAAGATGGTATGTAACACAGGATATTGAAACTATCATGAATAGCTACTCATTTTCCAATTCCATTTACCCTGTAAAACTTAAGTTACTAACTTCTAGTCCAAACATATATCACCATTTACAATTTTCAAAATTAAAATGCTTTTCCTGAGATGGTTAAATTTATTTCCGACATAAGTTTATTTCAATAAAAATAGAAATAATAAAAAGTTGAATTTTCTCTATTGGAGCAAAATATTTGACAATATTTCTGACATGAAATATTATTGCATTATGTTATTGTTTTAGAGTGTTGTCCTCATCTTTGTTGCTGCAATTTCGAAATGTAGAGGGGATTTGATGATTTAAACCACAAATCTGCAAGGAAACTATGATAAGTATTGTAAATTTGAGATGATGTATTGTTATTTACATTATTTATGCCTTCCAGACATTTGTTCTTATGTTGTGTTTTTTCCTCTGTACTCTCCGGGTTCATATGATTGTTTATGAATAGGTATATTTCTAGTTCTATGCTTATATTCATAATCAAGAACTGTAATAAAAATGTATGCATATAGGTAACTAATCATATAATCAACCTGAACTTTTCTATTAAGCATATGTAAATAATAGAGATGAAAACATGAAATGTAAAGTTATTACGTTTCAAACTTGTGTCATAAACACAACAACCAAACTGTCACAGTATTACAGAAACATTAAAGTTTATAATAGTTGTTTATGATTTGGTTTCTGTCTGTGCATTCTTTTATACACTTTTGTATAATATTGCCAGACTGAGGGAATGCCTGGGCTGTAATAAAGGTTTCTGATTCAGACCTTCAAAAATAATAAACTCGATATAATACTGATGAAGACAACAGTGATTTATTCGACATGATCTTCATCCCAAATCACTGACGGGCAGATGAGGCAGAAACAGAGATCGAAATCACTAATTTGATATATCTTGGCATTCTATGCTATTATATGAAAGAACACATTGTCTGTTTCCAATCGAATTCTCCTTTACTATCACACTCTCTCTTTGAATCATGTGACATCATATGTCTTTTTAGTACATTCCAAAATCCTAAACAATTTTCAACTCAGAATTATCAATTTGACTTGCTAACCCTTCAATAGTTCTATTTCCTGTTATTCTTAAATACCTTTTTTATATACTAGGGGATCTACCTACTAAATATCTTATAAAATATAGGAAATAAAAAAACTCAGTTTGAAAGAGTAAAACAGGCAAAACTTTGTTAATATAATAATGCTAAAAATGGGAAGAAAAGATGAAAACATATAAATAATGAAGATAAAATCAATCAATAAATATAAAGGATATCATTTTCTCAAATTGTAGTTTGAATTGCCAAATTGATGTGCATCAACTAGTATTTAACATTGTTTAATTTTAACATGCATAGAAACCTTTTATCTCTTATCTCAATAGGAAAGCAAAAACGGAATTTAAAAATGTCATAGAGATCACTTTTGATACATAGAAAACTCATAATTTAACGTTGCCTTAAATATTACGTTTCATTCAATATTGATTTTCGTGTTGTTTTTTTCAAATTCTGTTTATTTTGTTTTTATCAAGTAGCTTACAAATATATTGCAATTGTTTAAAAGCTTTCAGTTTTTATCTACATAAAAAACTTACATATATTATACATAATAGGGAAAACGTTTTTTTAAGAAGGAGGTTTATAAGTTTAAAGCATTTTTTGTATCTTGTGTAGTGATTATTGATAATGAATCCCAAAATGTTCGAACTCTTGGTGGATGTTAATTTCTTCTTTTTTTTTTTTTTGCTGTGACTTCTAGTGCATCAAGTTTGAACAACCAACTGAGGCATGAATTTATTTTGAACATGGGGAAACTCATAGGTTAATGAACACTTTCGCGAAAACTCAATCTTTCTTGTATAAAAAATAATTCCGCTCACCCTAAAAAAGTATTTTCTTTTTTCCTTCCTCAAGCCTGTATTAAACACTGTGTTGGGGTTCTTATTCAGAATGGATGCTGTACATCATTAACAAGTGCATTATATACTTATATAGTACATACATATATATATATATATATATATATATATATATATATATATATATATATATATATATATATATATATATAAGTTTCAGTGCACTTTTATAATGACAAAAGATCTTACTTTTAATATAACTAAATACAATTGTTTGTCTCACAGCTAACATATAAAAGGAAAAACGCAATATTAATAATATTTTAAAGTAATAGACAACCACATAGAAAATGTTATAGTTATCCAATTATTTTATATTTCTAATCTATACTACTTTATATATATAATAAATACGAGCTCTGGGAGAACACACAACTTAGCCAAAACTCTCCCTCTTTCTCAATATATATAATACACACACACACACACACACACACACACACACACGCACAGACACAGTGTTCAAATATATATATATGTGTGTGTGTGTGTGTGTATGTGTGTGTGTTTAAAATTTTAATTATCCATGGAAATGTATTTCGTTGTTTATGATTCAGCAGCATAGCTGACCTTAGAATCAGGAACCAGATTTTGAAGCCTGAATCTCTCTCACTGAGCTAACTATTGCTAATGCTGAAATGTTCCGCGATTTTATAGATTCCATTTATTTGTTTACTTTTGTGTGTAATATTTTTGAACGAATTCAGAAGGCATTTTTACCTTAATACTAGTTGGAAATATTTTTCTCTTCACTATAGTAATGCCTCTAGATAGGAATGACATGTATAGTTTAAATTGTTATAATCTACAGGCAAAGGTTTGGTTGATTACAACTCATCAGCATGCCTGAATTTAGTGAGATTTAAAACTAATCTAGCCACTGTCCCACTGTCCCACTGACCCACTAACATAAATGCTGGAAACGACTGACTCATTTTATAGATGTTATTTATTTATTTATTCATTCATTTTTGTTTGCGATACTTTTGAATGAATTCTATTTATATGAAAGAGTATTTTTACATTAATATATGTATATAAATTGAATTTCTCTTTTAGAAATGAATCAGTTTTTACCCCAAACATTTTACAAGGTTTATTACTTTATTATTTTAATTATGTTGTTGAGGAACGTTGCAGAAAAAATAATGCTCAAGTTATGTTTGAAAACAAGATGCCATTGCAAAATGATTTCATAATATTTAATCTAAAATGGATTTTTCTAACATTTATTATGTTTAATACTGGGCTTGAATCCTTAGAATATAGAAACTGATGGAACTCTATCAGATTACCCAAAATACTTTATATACATATATTTCTTTGGGAAGTCTTATTACATAGAAGTCGTGTGTAAATAGGTCTCTTTTTCTCTCTCTCTATTTCCCTCTCTATTTCCCTCTCTATTCCCCTCTCTATTTCCCCCTCTTTCTCTCTCTCTCTCTCTCTCTCTCTCTCTCTCTCTCTCTCTATATATATATATATATATATATATATATATATATATATATGTTGTTTTTAAAATATTATTATCCACTGACACGTGTTTCGTCGTGTACGACTCATCAGAACGGCTGAATCCACATAGATGTTGACGAGGAAACACGTGTCAATGGATAATTATATTTTAGAAAAACGATACATACGTTTAGGTAAAAATGCCCTTTCATATAAATGATTGAATTTGTTAAAAAAAGTATCGCAAAACAAAAACAAATGAATAACGAATATATATATATATATATATATATATATATATATATATATATATATATATATATATATATATATATATATATTTAGTAATGTGATTGATAATTTAAAATTCAAATTAGAATTTAAAATTAAAAATCTGTTTCATAAGAAGGAACAATAACAAAGTCAATAATTTGTGCGATTGTTTCGGAAACGATGTTTTTATTGTGATAGACATTAAGCCACGGACAATAATTTTGACATATGTTTTTTTTTTAAATAAAGTCTCCTCATCAGCAAAAGTATTGGGTGGGGTTTTTTATATGTAAAAGACACCATAAATGAACCTAGCAATTTTTAAGTAAGACAGGTGTATCTGGAAAAAGTTAAAATAAAAAGGAAAATATTTACTTGATAAGAAAAGTAATATGGGTTGAGAATAAAAAAATAGAATAAAATTAAAGATCTGAATTTGGTTTAAATATAAGGTTATAATAATATGTTTTTAATAAAAGTTAAGAATTATATATATATATATATATATATATATATATATATATATATATATATATATATATATATATATATATGTATATGTATACCTTTTAATTGTTCGCCTTTTGAAAACCGTAATTATCGTCAAAGCATTCATTTGGATGTTGACTGTAGCTTATAAATGTACCAAATGTTGAATTTTCAAAAAGAACGCCAATGGAACATTTTTTAGCGGTTAGAATATGTTAGTAAACGCCTAATTTAAAATTAAGCAAATATTTTTTTAAAAAATGGGGAGATAATCTTATTTTTCTAATTAAATAATCAAAGGGAGATAATTAGTGTTTATTGTATTTAGATTATAATATTATATTTGGAACTTATTGAATTTTGTATTTTTAATACTCTATTTATTTATTTATTTATTGAAATTAATAAATATAGTATAGGTTAAGCTTAAATATATACTCTCTGGTCCCCCCCCCCGCCAATCTTTCACAAAAAACACCCGTCTAGCTGAATCCACTTTGAAAAATTTCCCCCACTCTATATCTGTGCCTAAATCAAAACGCGGATTCCATGAACAAAGCTTCTTTCTTAGAACTGCACGCCTGTGGAACTCTGTTCTGTCTGCCTGCTTCCCACCAAACTACAATTTGGATGTCTTCAAGTCCAATGTTAACAAATTCCTAATGAACCGCCCCCTTAAGTAAACACTTCATCAAATCTCCACACTAACGTAATGTACTTGCAATAACCCTTATCCCTGAGTGGCTTCCGGGCCTTGATAAGTGGTGATCACTGTGTAAAAAAAATATAAATAAAAAAAATAATATACAATAATGGTAAATATATCAGATAAACTAATATTAATAATAATATTGATGATCAAAATTTTATTAATAAGGGCATCAAGTTAAACTTGAATTTCAAGATTGAATATTAAAAGTAACATTTTTAATGACTTATGGTGGTTTATGTTTGTTAAATTTAAACCAACGTTTATGACTGTATGAGGATATAAGCTCCTCTCTTGAATTTAGGAGGGTGGTTCTATTTTTGATATCGTCATATTTTAAAATCTTTAGGGTCTCCTGTGTACAAAGTGCACAGAATTTATCTCCTGGTGTAAATCCTTTATATTATCCTAATATTTGCCATTTCAAATGGAAGGAAATATTCTTATCTTTGAGTCACCAAATATGTTTGGATAGAGTGGTTTGGTTCAACAGGGAGTGGTTTTTAAAAGAATGCTTATGGGTTGAAATCCTATGCTTAATAAGCCCAGATGTGGAATGAAAGTAGATTGCGTCTTGTATAATGTATTTATTTTCAGGTAGATTAGGGGGCGGGCATTAGTATGTGATGGTTTGGTCTGTATTTGATTGGTAGATTGGTTAAAGTTGGTGTAGTTATTTAATAGGGTGGACGAGTTATGGTTGCTGGTAACCTCATTTAAATTTGTGGTTTGTGATATTGTGCAGGTATAAACTACATTTTTTATTTTGCATGACCCCTCTAGAGGGCATCTATTTTTGCTTCTACGGTTTCAGTCTGCTATATTTTCTGTATTTGTATTTTGTATATTATTAATTTTTTTATTGTTAGAACTAATTATTTTTTTATGAAGGTTTGGAATAGTATATATATATATATATATATATATATATATATATATATATATATATATATATATATAGTAAGTTATAAAATATATATGGCGATTAAGCTACACTAAATATTCCGCGTTTCATCCACTCTAGGACTCTTCAGGCTTAAGCGCATAAGCCTGAAGAGTCTTAGAGTGGATGAAACGCGGCATATTCAGTGTAGCTTAATCGCCATATATATTTTATAACTTACTAACTAGCTCTACCTACGTATTGAGCACTTTTGAAGTAAATACTTAAAGTTTACGTATAAATTTATACTTTCGCATATTAATTTTATGTGAGTAAATGAAGTAGTTATATATATATATATATATATATAGAGAGAGAGAGAGAGAGAGAGAGAGAGAGAGAGAGAGAGAGAGAGAGAGAGTGAGAGATAGATAATTAGATAGATAGATACACTAGATAGACAGTCATATGTGTGTAAAGAGAGTGAATCTATTATTTTTTTTCTTCCCTGTCCTCCCTCGTCTCTCCTCATAAAAAGCACACAGATTTGCAGTATTATTTTTCTATCTGACTTGGTTTCAGTTGATTTGAAGGCTTGGATTCCTAAAAAGATCATAGCTGAAACATCTGTGCACATATGTAGCCAATAATATTTGTAGAAATAAAGAACTTTATACTATATATATATATATATATATATATATATATATATATTTATATATATATATATATATATATTTATATATATATATATATATATATATATATATATATATATATATATATATATATATATATATATAAACTTAAATACCATCTTGTCTGTCAACATTATTTTGATTATTTATGATTGTAAAGAAATATGAGAATAAAAAGAATTCTCTTAGTCAATAAAATTAATTGCCTTAGGAAAACATAAAAAGCCAAAGAGAAATAGAATGAACATTTTTTTAACCTGACAAAAAAAAAGGAATGACAGGTAATTGTTAATATTCACCCAAGTCTATCCATAAGCAGCAGTGATGTTCTAAAATGGCAGTATCAATTACTATTATTTAAATACTGACTCATGTGTTAGAATTTGTTTTTGCTTGCTAAATTTTTGTTCAAGTGTATAATGTCTTTTATTAGGCAATACACTTAAAAACCATGATCCTTGAGGGATTTAGAGATTTGCACTTACAGCAAGGTATTTTGCCATTTGACTTTATATAGAATGAATAAAACGAAAATTTTAGTTTATTGAAGAAAATTGTAACACACGCATATTATCATAACTATGGGAGAACTTCCTTTCTCTAGAGAGACAATGGGTACCCATTGAAATGGTTTCTGCATGACGAGCGGTTTATAGTGAAACTCAATCACACTTCTAAATCTGTCTTGCTTGTGACCAGTTGAGAAATCCATAGGGTTGGAACATTTCTGTTTTCTGGGTTGGCTGTTGTTTTCAGTTGATGCTATATGAAGATTTTAAATCCTCTCATAGTATCCATTGCCATTCAAGAAAGTAAGATGAAAACTTTATAGTACTATACACATACTCTATTTAATATATAGCAGCAGTAATGCAATTTAGTAGTGCAATTAAAATCGTCAGTTTTCAATAAAGTATCATCTGTTTTATTTTATACCTATACTTGTTTTTTTTTGTTATACCTATGTTTTCTTACAATATTAAATGTTTGTGTCTAGATGACGTATGTGCTTACAGTTATATTAATTTTAAGTGGCATCTCCTAAATACTTAACTAAATAGATATTTTCATATATATATATATATATATATATATATATATATACATATATATATATGTATGTATGTATATATAATGCGTTGAAGTGTATTGAAAAGAAATTCATAAAGTGCTTGATCAACAAAATGTGAAAACTAAAATAAAATTATTTATTTAAATACCATACATGGCATATTTCAGAAACTTACCTAAGTTTCATTGGCATAGATATACCTTGACTGTTAAGAAACCTTTTCTAAACAGTAAAAGTCTATTGATGTTAATGAAAACATGGTACGTCTTTGAAATATTATGTAATATATAATTCATATGTAAATTTACTTTCGGTCGCCTCAACTCCCACCGTTTATATAATGTAAAGAAAGAATCGTTTGTTACTTACAACATAAAACATAATCAATATATAGTAACAGCAATAAATATCAAGAGGAGATGGACAATATAAGAAAAACCCTCGACCGAAATAACTACCCAGAGAGCATGACATCACCTCAAAGAAATCTGGACCAAACACCAAAAGACACCATAAGAAAACTCACCATAGTTTGTATACCATGCATGAAGAATATGTGAACAATATGGCTTAAATTTTGCTGCTTCGGTTGCCACTCTTACATTTGTATATTTGCTGCTTTGGTTTTCTCCCCTACATTTGTATATATAGTATCCTGGCAGGCGGCTTCTGTTTTGCTGTATCGGTGGTCCCCACTGTGGCTTTGCCAAGCTACTAATATATATATATATATATATATATATATATATATATATATATGAGCACACATTTAATCAAACAAATAGAATTCAAATGTTTTTTGTAGTGTTTTTGTTCACATGAAAAATCTTTGACAGTCAAGTTTCTAGAGATAAGCAACCACTAGAGTTGCTTCTAGTACACACACACACACACACACACACACACACACACACACACACCAGAACCTACCCATCCTCGCACACACACACACACACTCACACACACACACATGCACGCACGCGCGCGCACACACACACATGTATATATAAGCTAATAACATTAAGCTAAAAATCTAGCTTGCAATTTTTAGACAATGTTTTGGAAGATATATCTCATAGAGTTAACAAGCATTCATTCCTAATATAAACCAAATGTGGGATTATTTGATTCATATATGGATTGATACAGTTTAATAGCCACAATCTGTCGTCATAATATGCACAGTTTTTAATTGGTATGCATATGTATGAAATATTTGTGTGTGTATATGCAAACAATACTCATTTGTAATTGATACACGAATGTCAGCAAACAATAAAATATACAAATAGTTAATTTCTTTACATTTAAATATGAATTATTTTGTGAGATTTTTATTTATAATTTTATGTGAATGAATATGTTATTGAAAATTATATTTGTTTGGGTGAATGTACCATTTATAATTTTTTTGGAGGGATTTTCATTGAAATTTCTATTAGAATGAATTTTACATCGATAATTTTATTTGGTTAATTTTAATAGATAATTCTATTTTGAATATAGCACTGTTAATTTTATTTGGATAAAGTATGCACACGTATGGTTATTTAAGTAAATTTATCATCGATAATTTTATTTTAATGGATTTTATATTGAGATTTTATATTTATATAATTAATAATTCTATTTGAGTTGAATCCTCATTACTAATTTTATTTGATTGACTTTGGCATTGATATTTTAATTCAGGTATATTTTTTATTGACAATACAATTTGGACGGATTTTGTAGTTATACATTTATTTGGACATATTTTACATTGATAATTGTATTTGGGTGAATTTTGCATTGATAATTGTATTTTAAAGGAGTTTGTATTGATAATTGTATTTTAAAGGAGTTTGTATTGATAATTGTATTTTAAAGGAGTTTGCATTGATAATTGTATTTTAAAGTAGTTTGCATTGATAATTGTATTTTAAAGGAGTTTGTATTGATAATTGTATTTCAAAGGAGTTTTTATTGATAATTGAATTTCATTTATGATCTGCTTTCTCATATGCATTTATTTTCCGAATAACCTTTTATTTGTTTTGTTTTTATCCAAATCCTTCCCTCCTCTCTTTTATTTCGGTTCTAGCCATACATTCAATGACAGAAAAGAGTTTGATGAATATTGGTTTTCAATTCAGGCTATTATAACATAAAATATTTCTGGAGAAAAGGGGAAAAAAGTGCTCATTGTTTGTTATTATATTCAGCTTGGCATTTGACACTGCTATTACTTCACTTCCTTTGCAAGTCAAACATTTATGTATTCTTGTAAGATATTCTAATACCAAACAATAGGCAAAAAATATAAAGTCATTTTGCTTTTAACAATGACACTTGCTTTGTTCTTTTCTTTACTTACTTATTCGCATGACATTTTGCGGCTATCCTTCTTCCTGTTGGAACTGATTTGAACTACAAACTTTATTGTGTCTGTTTGTTTTTTTTTCTTCTTTCACCTTGGCTTTGTTTTCATTGTTATTGCCTTTCCCTTCCTCATAGTCAACATGTACGGCAAACATTGCAATATACAAATTCTTAAATGCTGACTGCTATGAATTAGTTACATAGAAATGTCTGCTCTATCACATAATTGAAAGCATACGATTGCTCGTGGGCCAGAATACACACACACACACACACACACACACACACACACACACACACACACACACACACACACACACACACACACACACACACACACATATATTCCGTATCCACAACCTAAATAAACCTATGGTAGATAGAACCCCAGTTAACATACTTTAGGCAATAATTATTAGTTGAAATAGAATAAAAGTATTATATAATAATTTTTTTATAGATTAAAATAATTTAGAAACAATTAAGATTTTAATATGTTTACCATTAACACTGAGATGGCTTCCTAAGTAAATATGCAATGTTAATTCTGCTATAGAATTTTTCAAACAGGGTAATGTTATACCTATTTTATGATGTCTGATAATACACAAGGAAAAAATCATTTTTCGTTATATGTATAATTATTGATTTTGCGAGACAAAATAGGTCTATAAAATTTATGGAAATGTTGACATGCTGGAAGAACTGAATGGTGAGATTGAATAAAACGTTGGAACTTGGAATGCAGATATATTTTTTTTATTCATTTATATATGCTCTGTAGTTATATTTAACTTATATTGAGCTTTTAAACTAAGATGATTGGTATGCACAAAGTCTTAAATATAATTAGAAAAACGTATTATCCCAAACACACACACACACACACACACACACACACACACACACACACACACACACACACACACACATATATATATATGTGTGTGTGTGTGTGTGTGTGTGTGTGTGTGTGTGTGTGTGTGTGTGTGTGTGTGTGTTTGGAGGTACAGAATTTACATACAGTTTTGAATAAAATAGGTGGAAGCTTCTATAGAGCTCTTTCGGCTATCATCTCATCAGGAGAAAATCGATAGCGTACAAAATAATATTATGTCGAAAATAAAGAGTTCTAATGGGGAACTTATTGAATGTGCCAAAAGTACGGGGACACTAAAATAAATTTATTAACGGTTAAAAACGATTAAAATATTGGCACAACGGGGGAAAAAAAAACAAAAAAAAAAAAACGGGAGAAAAGATTCAAAGTCCCCCAAAGAGAAACAATGCCTTTGATGTTTCCTTTTGCCGGCACAAAGAAGGTTGACGCACCGCAATAGAAACAGACTCCCAAATCTTTAAATGGTTTCTCGAGTCCGCTCTATGTAGCACCTCGAACCATTCTATGTTATATCTAATTATTATTAATTATTATTTTGTACGCTATCGATTTTCTCCTGATGAGATGATAGCCGAAAGAGCTCTTGAGAAACTTCCGCCTATTTTATTCAAAACTGTATATATATATATATATATATATATATATATATATATATATATATATATATATATATATATATATAAAGACACACATTCTAAAAGGTACCTCCTATTTTTATTCCACGCAAATGGATCAGAAGAGACTGCAAACCGCATTATTGTAACTGAAGTTATGCATTCATGACTTGAAAGTTTCATCTTTCTATAGCAGATATTGACAGTGTGGGACTCTAAGAAAGCAACTCATGTCATTGACATGCGTCAGAAGAAGAGATACGTTGTTCTTTGAATTGATGTGTGGATAACACTAACGACAGTGTTGATACATTAACAGATACATTTTAACAATGGACATGTAATATTTACAACAGAAAGGGGCAGATAACAGTTCTCTAAGGTTTTAACATTGGGCCAATTGGAGAAACATACCTGGTTCAATTTTGGTCTTGTTTGACTGAAAGCTAAAAAGATGATTCAATCCAATGGATCAACAAATCTCAAATCGTCTTTTCAGCAAATTTATTACAGATATCTCCTCATTGGGAAGTTGCAATGCTGATTTTGACTATCGCCTTTTCTGGTCCTACTAGGAGACATCTTGATTTATAGACCGTCTTTCTTACTCTGGCTACCGACTCTGTCGGCTGTCTCACTCCCGACTCTTGACTAAAAATGATGTGTGTCTTTCAAGCTCTTCTCTAAAGTCCACATAACTTTACCTGACCTCTACATAAGACTGAGTGAGACTGTAGCGGTAAAACCTATTTTTAAATTATTGTTTGTTTTCTAACATTCTTTTGTATTGAAACATCTTAACATGAAAAATTTTATCTGCATTGTCCGGCAAATTAGTAAATATTTATAATTATTTCTGTATGGTAATTTTTTCCTATATATTGATTCACTAAAAGACATTGGATCACTGCCAACTAACAAGTTGAGTTAAGTTTAGCAATATGCTTGCTTATATGAGAATGCATAATTTATACTTTAAAAATAATAGCAAATTGTATACAAGGTAAACGGCAGATTTTAATTGCAACCGAGTATTAATATTCACAGTTAAATTTTTACATATTTCTCACGATTAGTAACAAAATATTTTGGTTAGTTCGCAGTAAATTTATGTCAAATATGTAGGAATATAACGAAATAAAGACCTAACACCCTCCAAGGGTGAGTATATATATATATATATATATATATATATATATATATATATATATATATATATATATATATATATATATATATATATGTATATTCAAGCAAAAATTAGTAAATGCAAGGGAGATACTTTGCTTTATGATTCTTTTTTTTATTTTTCCATATAACCCTTTTTATATCAAAATCGAAAATATTGATGAGGGTTCCATAATTATCACTGTCACGAGCGCTTTCGATTCATCCACGAATCATCTAGATAAGCAACTGTTTCAACATGCTCGACAGTCTAGATGACAGTCAGAACTTAGAATACTTGGGCTATTTTGATGTTGCTAAGGGAGTTATAATCACAATGATAAACATTGTCAAACGCCGGAAGCACCATTTGTTTATACAACGAACATTGCATAGTAATTTGTTATTTCATTTATCAGTATGCTCAACTTAAGAAAGAAAACACACACACACACACACACACACACACACACACACACCCACACACACACACACACAAACACACACACACACACATATTGATGGTAGAAATAAATCCAACAAACTGCTCCTTTAATAATAAGTGCATAATATGTATTTATAAGCATGTCTCAGACCGACTTTTAGCGAATTCTGTATGAGTGATCTTGAAAAGAATTTTAAGCTACCCACTTTAAATAAATTTGAATCATTCAAATTAGAATGCTCAAGCAAATATCTGTACATTGAAAACAGCTCAAAATTCAATGCAAGCCTCAGTTAAACACACACACACACACACACACACACACACACACATATATATATAAAGTCACAAACAAAAATTTACAAAAATATCTATAATCTATAAAAACGCAGTACATTCGTGCATAAGCGCATGTTAGCTCAATGGTAAAACTTCAGTCTTCACGCATTGATATTTTGGTTTTGAATCTCGCTAGATTCAGCCACGCTGATGTGTTAAACGACGAAACACGTGTTCGTGGATGATTAAATTTTCAAAGTATATAATTAGTCCTCCATTTAGGCAAATTATTACTAAGTAGCATCAAGATAAAAATACACTTTCGTATATATGTATATGCATATATATTCAAGGAAGATTGTGTCTTTGCTCTCAATACTGCATTGGATAGTTATAGTAAAAAAAATTAACTTAATTTAATCAAAATTAGTTTTTTTCAATAATATTATACAATAATTTTTTATATTTGTCATGCAACACAAAAATATTGTTATATTGACATTTTACAAGGTTAAAACGGTAAAACAGAGAAGATATAAACTTTTTAGCTATGGGAGACAGAAAAATGGGAAGAATAGCAGTTAAAGAAATTTAAAATGCCTCTTTCTCTTTAAGTTGATAATGAGGGATTAAGATTTTATTGTTTGCGAGAGGATAAACTGAAAATATATAGGGAATGTCAAAATTTTTAAACAAGAGGATGCTGAAAGAGAGAAATACAGTCCCCCCTCTCTCTCTCTCTCTACCGCCCTCCCTCGCTCCCTCGTACTTATGAGTCTTTTCTTTTAAAATAAAAATTTATCTACAATTTTTCTTGATATTTCTCATAAATCAATTTTTTATAGAAGTGAGTCGAAAGAAAACGTAAAATCAGTTAATCTAAGGAATAAAGAAGAACAAAGATGATTAACGCAAAGACAGGAGATGCCTATTGCTTTCACTCTTAAAATGACCAAGTGTATAGGTTGAAAAAAAACGGTCAGCGAGAAAAGTGTTCAGCAAGCCTAGGATTTTTTAAAAACAAGCCTATGGAGTAGAAGGCTGCATCAAAACAGCGATTTGATGGCGACCACTAGACCAGTCGGACGAGCTAGAACCATGGAAGCAAGAAATAAATCAAACCATTCCTAATAGGTCTAATGATTTTATTCAATTAAATATTTATTTTATTCTTTACAATAGTGAACACAAAGTCTGAAAAATTATTGCCAAATTTTCTAGCACGTTAGACACCTGGGAAGCACCAAACACATCTGCTAGTACTTATATATGCGTGCGTCTCTGTGTATGCTTAGTTGGATCTTTAGTTTAATAATCAGTAAAAAAATATTTCAAGAGAAAATGTATTATTGTTTGGTTGGAATTCTGGATGAATAGAGAATTTTGAAAAAAAAAAAAAAAAGAAAATAAATAAAAAAAAACTTTTAAAATTCACCAAAACATCTGCCGCCTCCTTCTTCTCCACCCACCTCACCCAAGATCATTTTTCTTTTCAGACTGTATGTACATTGCCGCTTTCTCAAGCGTGTTATTGCTCAGATACAGAGACAAACAAAACCTTGTTAAACTGATACACCCGGAGATAAGTATGATTTGAATAGCAACTATTTTTGTTGGGTTGCCTACACATGACAAAGGAATAGAGCTCTTCAATGTTGAAATGTCGGTTGGAGATTAATGATACACGGATATTGTTCTTTAATTAAATAAATAAATAAGACCTCCTGTAAAGCTTTCTTTATCTCTTTCGAGATCAAAGACTAATACAATATATACAGCACTCAATTTGTAATTATGTTTATCTCTCTGCTTGAGCCTATAAATTAGACAAAACAATGTGACCCCCCTCTCTCTCTCTCATACACACAAACTCATTCTCTCTCTCTCACACGCACACACACACACACACACACACACACACACACACACACATATGATTCAACGTATTTTGAGAATGCTCTGATTTAATATCTATTATATATCCAGGATCTAGATGATTTGTCTAAGTTTGAATTATATGACGTCATAAAAGATGAGCTAATAAAAGGATCATCAATTAAAATAGATATAAAGACCTATGACACCTTATATATACATATGAATACACACACACACACACACACACATATATATATATATTATCAAATCAAATCAAGTAATGGAAAATAAATTAACGTAAAAGACTTATGTATTTAATAATATACGATGATCGTGCAAAACAAAGTTTCTCTTTGTTTGACTCAAAAGGTTAAATAGTTACGAAGACGGGAGTGATACCATTAAAACGCGTGATGTTTTGTACTCCATAATTAACTTTTTTCTACATAATCACCTCCATTCTCAATGCACTTTTACCAATGATGAACGATGGTCGTCTGTGATACGAAGGTCGTCGCAAAAAAGCCTCTTATTTTATTTTTAACTCACAAAGTTGAAAGGCCATGAAGATAAGAGTGGAACCATTGAAACGAGCAAACCTTTCTACTACATTCTTATGTCGGCCAGTGCACTAAAGAGTTATTTTTTGCCACTGATGTAAATAACATTGAGGTGAAGTAGATTTACAATTACCAAATTCATTCTTAATTCTAGTCTTTTTCATCTGTCCAAATCTTAGAGATTCTATCCCCTATATCTTATTTTTAATCTCTCATTTATTCATTCTGATTTTATGCAGAGTTTATGTCCTCTTTGCTCTGCTCTGGTCATTTATGCATTTATATTATTCGTAAAGAACGCCTGAAAGTATCCTGTACCTCTATAAGGCCATCATTCGCCCATATATAGAGTATTGTTGTCATATTTAAGCTGGTGCATCTGTTACTAGTGTCTCGCTCCTGGACAAGGTCCAAAAGAGAATCGCCAACCTAATAAGTCCTGAACTGTCATCTAAGCTTCAGCCGTGTCCCATCAACGAAATGTTGCATCCCTCTGCCTGTTCTACAAGTACTTTAATGGTGAATGCTCTGACGAACTGCAAGCACTTGTACCCCCTCGACATAAATACCCCCAAACAAACCCGACAAGCAGCTAAATCCCACCTTTTCACAGTAGAGATCCCTAGGTGTAAGAGAGCCTTCTACTCCAGTAGTTTTTTCCCCAGAACTGCAAAATTTTGGAACTCTCTTCCGGGACCCTGCTTCCCCAACTGTACTGACATGCAGAAGTTCAAGTGTAACGTGAACCGACATCTTGCTACCCAACTCCCTACATAGTACTCCTGTAGCTTATGTCCCTGATAGTAGCCCCCTACTTCAAAGTGGCGATGTGCCTTGTTTGGGGTGAAAATGTAATAAAAAAAAATCAATAATTCCCGGCAGCTACTGATAAAACAGAAACTTGCTGCCAATTCATTGTAAAAAAAGATAATCTAGAATAGACTTTATTTCGGCTTTAAATAACTAAAAAAAAAAAAAAGTGGGTTTAACTAATTAAATATTTATAAATACAAGAAAATGAAATTCTAATATTATTCCGTTTTACTAATTGTAAAGTTTCGTAACTAGAAGGACAGATCGAATCAATAAATTTATTTTTATGTGTTTATTTTCCCTGTTCAATTTAGTTTGTCCTTTGTTTATCAAGGTAGAGTTATTATGAAATAATTCTAATTTAAAACATGTTTGAATCAAGTTTCAGAAATAACAAATCGTAAAAAATGTATTACACGCTGCCTGGAAAAAAATATTTCTGGCACAAGGCTCATAAATATGACTCCTTATTAGAAATGTCTATGAATGAATGCAGAGATGTTTTTCTATGAGAAAGATTTTTATAAACCAAGAATATTGACAAACAAATAAATTTACTTGGATAAATATATATGAGAGAAAGCAATCATGGCGAGTTTGTAGACACATTTCCAAAATCTGCATGGATTGCATTTCTTTGTGGATCGTATTTATCTATTTTGAATATTTACATTCTAAGCAATCCAATCAAGGATTTCATTTAACCATGTATTCTGTTTGAAAACATAATTGTTAACCAAAATGCAGCCTTATACAGATATATACAATTCAATATAAATTAAACCTGGATGCATATATATATATATATATATATATATATATATATATATATATATATATATATATATATATATATACTAGTAAAAGCACCCGTCCTTGACAGAAAATGGACTCTGATTTATGAAAGTATGATAGGTTATGAAATCGATAGCTTCGAATTTGGGGGTATCAAAACCAAAGCAACATATGATGAAAGTAAAAATAAAATAGATAAACCTCATAATTTATTATGCCATACCTGTTCACACTGAAACACTTATCACAATATTCTGTGGATCTATATTAAAAAACCTTGTTAAACTTTGTGACATATTTCCATTCTATGGAGGTCAGGCGCGAACGAACACCCCATAATTTTATTATACCATATTTCTTCAAACTGAAACATAATTATCAAAGTATACTTATGCAGATAGATATGAAAAGTCTTTATTAAAGTTTGTGCCTATTTCCATTCTGCGAACGCAGACCCCACAATTTTATTATAACATCCATATTTAAGTTAAAACATACTTATCAAAGTATTCTTATGTACATCTATATCAAAAACCCTTGTAAACGTTTTTTTTTTTTTCATTTTAAATTTTTTATTTCCATACTTTGTGGACCAGGCGAGAACGCAGACCCCACAATTTTAATGAACCACCGTTATGACAGATCAAACATACCCATTCCTGTGTCTCAATACATCTTCTATCATTATATGTGATCAGTTTTCTATAATAGTCAATCATATAGGAGCCTATTCGTGACCACACACACACACACACACCCACGTTCAGCTTTATATTATATATCTGTGTACCGCTGTAGCCCGGATGAAATATAAAAGAATGATTTAGCTATTAAAAAATATCTAAAATAGGAATTTCCTAAAAAACGTTAATATTTAAAAAATATAATAAAATAAAGGGCAGTAGTTATATTTAATATTTAAGAATATGTTTGTTCAGCTTTAGTTCTATGTTTAGAAAATGTCTATAATTTATTGTTTGAGCTTCAGAGGATCTTAGGAAGAAATTGAGTTTTTCATTATCTTAATTCTATAAATCAAATTCAGTGAAAATCTGACAGTTAAATTTTCAAATGAGAAATTATACACATAATAATCATCATTCTAAAAAGCCTTTAAAAATATTCTAAAGAAATCTAAATTCGGGCAATATTAAATATATTACGTCTTATAACTATTTCAAAAAAATCGATGTACCTGAATTTTTAGGAAGGGCTTCCACATGTTGTTTTCCCCTTTTAAGATAAAATAAATTAAACTAAATATACGCCATATTTGCACCGCAGTGTTCCAAAATGTAAGATGCTTGGTTAATTAGGAGTCAATCCTCTACATATAAACGTATAAACAAACGCAATTATATATATATATATATATATATATATATATATATATATATATATATATATATATATATATATATATATTGTTACAGATCCGAACAAAGGAGATCAAACAAAAGGGGACCTATAATTGGTCCTCTTTATTAGACTCTCTTCAGCGTCTGTTTATGTCTGTCTTCCCAGAAAATGGCGGCTCATGCGTTGTGTGACTTTTTGATATTTCGATACTCTGTTTTATTTTTATCATATTTTTTTTCCTAATTCGACATTTCTACTTGCAAATTTTGTCGATATTTTCAATGTGGGCAAGTAAAATAAGTGTTTTGTTCTTTGATCTCTAAATTAGTAAAAATAATAAAAATAAAACAGAGGATGGAAAAATCATCAAAAAGTCACACAACGTGCAAGCCACTAACTATTGGGGAGGCAGACATAAACAGAAACTGAAGAGAGTCTAGTAAAAGAAACTAATTATATGTCCGCTTTGTTTGAATTTAAAACCGACGGTACTGATGTTGTCCTGGTCTTATGTAGCACTTATATACACAGATATAATAGGAAAGAATGGACACTAAGATAAATATTTTCCTCAAAATTAATATATACTTATATTTATAGGTAAGAATAGTGCTGGAATAATTTAGAGGATATCATTAAAATAGCATCTAACAACACTGAAGCATGCCACAACCACAAGGAGCATCAAACCTAGCAGAATTTCTGAAAACACTAATCATGGGTCAACATGAAGGTTTTATTTTTTTTTTTTTTACATAGTGATCACCACTTATCAAGGCCCGGAAGCCACTCAGGGATAAGGGTTATTGCAAGTACATTACGTTAGTGTGGAGATTTGATGAAGTGTTTACTTAAGGGGGCGGTTCATTAGGAATTTGTTAACATTGGACTTGAAGACATCCAAGTTGTAGTCCGGTGGGAAGCAGGCAGACGGAACAGAGTTCCACAGGCGTGCAGTTCTAAGAAAGAAGCTTTGTTCATGGAATCCGCGTTTTGATTTAGGCACAGATATAGAGTGGGGGAAATTTTTCACAGTTGATTCAGCTAGACGAGTGTTTTTCATGAAAGATTGGCGAGGGGGGACCAGAGATTGGAGTTCAGACGAGCACCTGCCATGGAAATAACGATAAAACAAGGATAGGCTCGCAACGTCTCTTCTGTGGGAGAGAGGTTGCAGGGTAGAGAAAAGGCATCCCCCACTAAGCCACGAAGTCTATTTTGTACTCTGTCAAGGCAGGATAGGCTGTTTTTAGCAGCTCCTGCCCAGATATGGCAACAGTATTCCATCCTTGGACGTACTTGGCTTTTATATAGATAGAGAATTGCATCAGTAGTGAGATATCTTCTGGAGCGGTAGAAGGATCCCACCATCTTTCCAGCGACCCTGGCAACAGACTTGATGTACATGTTCCATTTCAGATCAGGAGTAAAGGTCAAACCCAGAAGCTTGTCAAAACACGGGGCCTCACCCAGACGAGAGCCATCCATCACAGTTGATGCCAGATGGGGATCAGAGCGTTGATGATGTAAGGATAGAAGTTTGGTTTTGGATGCATTAAAGGTAACCAGCCACGTCTTCCCCCACTGAACCACGCTCTCGAGATCAGAGGAGAGAGAATCCGAGAGAACTTTGTCATTTACAGCCTTTGATGTGTTGCCGTAGATGGTCGTGTCATCAGCATAGATGTCAACGAATTATTTAAGTATGTGTTTAGGGAGGTCATTGATGTAGATCAGGAAGAGAGTTGTGCCCAGGATTGACCCCTGAATGACTCCAGCATTTATATTGCAGACCTCCGATTTTTGTCCATCGACCACTACTCTTATCAGCCTATCGGAGAGAAATGATTTAATGATTGAGAAAACATTTCCAGTTATACCGTAGCTGGAAATCTTGTGAAGTAGACCCTTACGCCATACCTTGTCGAAGGCCTTTGATATGTCAAGAGCAATTGCCCTAGAAAGGAAGCCTTTGTCAAGAGATTCACTAATCCTGTGGGATATAACCGTCAGCACATCTGCGGTAGATCTTGCAGAACGGAAACTACATTGTGTGTCACTAAGAAGGTTATTCCTGCTGAGATGGTTGACTATTTATCTATTTAATATTGATTCCAGCAACTTACTCATAACACACAGGAGACTTATTGGTCTGTACTGAGAGGGAGATGACTTATCACCTGAATTCTTAAATACAGGGCAAACTGATGAGGTCTTCCAGGGAGTCGGAAAGCACTTCTCCTTAAGGCAGCGTTTAAATAGTTTCGTAAGTATGGGAGCAAGTTCTGGTTGAAGCTTTTTTAACACTATAATTGGGATGCCATCAGGGCCAGTTGCTTTACTGGAATCTAGGTTCTTGATTAGCTTGGCGACCTCATGCACGGATATTTGTATGTTACCTAGCTTGTTCTGTGTTAGAGGAGGAAATATGGGGAGTTGATGGCCTTCGTCGCATAGGGTAGAATTAGCTGCAAAGTTCTTTGCAAATAGTTTGGCCTTGTCTGACGCTGACGAGATGACCTCTGGTCCATTGATAATTGTTGGGATAGAACGCACACTTCTGTTCAGGATCCTATTTGTTATTTGCCAAAACTGGTGGGAACCAAGCCGCTGATCAGCTACCTTGGATTTAACAGACTGGGCATATAGCTCTCTTGCATTTTTTATTACTCTTTTACAGTGGTTGCTGGCGGTCCTGAAAGCAGCTTTAGTCTCAGTGCATCTATTACGTTGGTAGCTATGGAAAAAGTGATTTCTGTGCGCGATAGCAGCAGCACATTCTGGGGAGAACCATGGCTGGCTGTTAGGTTTTTGTTGGAATTTTTGTAGATGGTATGAATTGGTCTATGCCTACAAGTAACCATTCGGTCAGATCTGATACTATAGAGGACACTTCCTTTTTAAACATGGAGTGCAGAGGTAAATCAGATATGAATGTACGGAAGCTATCCCAGTCAGCCATAGAGTATTGGTATACAGTACGGTGGAGGGGTACGTCTGGGGACTTCTTACATTTCGTTTTTATCGTAACTGATACGACGGAGTGGTCAGAGGATCCTAGAGGAGAATGAACGGAACATGAACATAGCTCAGGGGAAGTTGAGAGCAAAAGGTCTAAGAGGCTTGCATATTGACCGTGTGTATCGGGCACATGGGTGGGTTTGCGAACAATCTGAGTGAGGTCATAAGCAATGGCAAAATCATGACAAAATCTCCCCTCATCATCTATCTTATTTTATTAGTGGTCTTAATCAATGCAAAATCGCAGGAAATCTTTCAATACCCTTTTCTGCTGTTAATGGTGTGATCGTACAATTCATAAAAGAGGACAAAGAGTGCAGAAAACCTCATCCAAGTCGCCCCTGATCTTCTGAAGGACCTTGCGTCTTGTAAAAAGAAATGTTGAAGAGGATCCTCGGTGCAAAACCTCTGACATTGTAACACAAGCTGGTGTCAGTCCGGAAGCACCTGTCAGATATCTTCACAAGCTGGGCTATTATAGTAGAGCTGCAACAAAAGATTGGGATTGTGAGATGATGAATAGACCTATGACCTTTGGGATTCATGTCATTTTTTTTGATGAGTCACAATTTGTATTATTCTCGTAAATGGAAAGGTATGTGTATGGAGGCTCCCTCAGCAAGAGTTTGACTTTAAAAGACTGATCCAATGCAAAAACATGGGAGTTTCTCGGTGATGGTACGGGATGCTATTTGGAGTGAAGGTCATTCAGACTTGATGAAGTGTTAAGGAAACATCAATTCTGCTAAATGTTTCAATATTACATAAAGGACTTCTACCAATATTTTCAAATGGTAAAATGAACCAAGTTTACTCCCTATTTGTAAAAGACGGAGCTCCTTGTCACTCTTCTAGGGTGGCACAACATTGTTAAGCCAAAATTGGATTAATAAACATTCATTACCAAGTCAATCCTCAGATATGAACGCAATTGAAAACCTTTGGGCGCATATTAGACCGAAACGTTTCTAAAAAGAAAACAGAGCCATCTTCTAAGCCTAAACTTTTAGGATTTTTGCATCAGACAAGGCAAGAAATTTCTCAAAATGATATTCGTCAACTGATCAATGCCAGGCGTAGAAGAGTCCTAGCATTAAAAACAGCAAAGGGAATGACAACCAAGTATTAGTTATTAAATTTATGACCATTTATTTTTTTATTTTGTTTCATAAATTATATGTTTATTGAAATAAACTGTTTCTATGGATGTCTATTCTTTTCTGTCATGTCTGTGTAAATAAACATTACACATTTATTTTTTTTATGTTCTTCAAAATCGAGCACTATGCTCAGGTTCTCTCATACTAATCTTACACACACACACATATATATATATATATATATATATATATATATATATATATATATATATATATATATATATATGTAATTGTGTATATATAATGTCATATTTCACAACATATTCTGTTGTGAAATTGTATATCTTATTTGTTTTGAGTTTCTGAATTATTTATTCGACTATTTTGTTTTTCTTGCTACAAATTTATTCCGTTGTTTTTATTTAATTTTGTTTGTTTTCTTATCGTAATGTCTTTTCGTTAAGGTGACGAATACCCCTGTAGCCAGCAGAAAATTACCTAATATGCTATTAACTCATGTTGTTATTAGATAGAAAGATAGAAAAAAAAACGAATAGAGAACGGTTCTAAAGATTCTTTCAGACTTCAGCTTATTATCTACAAATGCAAATGACCTGTTTCAAAATATCTAACTTGTTTACCTCAACAAAGATATACAACTTTTTTTTAGTTCAATTAAATT
Organism: Euprymna scolopes; assembly: GCF_053919585.1. Classification (NCBI taxonomy): domain Eukaryota; kingdom Metazoa; phylum Mollusca; class Cephalopoda; order Sepiida; family Sepiolidae; genus Euprymna; species Euprymna scolopes. Next base: position 69,462,000 of record NC_136490.1, on the reverse strand, counting down.
CTTAATTTCAGCCTCGTCTTTTTTTTCTTCCCAGCATCCTTTGTTTCACGATCGACACTTTTTTTTCTTTCGTTAGAATTATATTTTTCACAAGGTTTAATTATTTTTTTTTGTTTTGCACTAAGATTACAAAATAATGAGTTCATTTTTAACACCTTTTCCCCGTGTTTTTTTTGATATTTTTCACTTTTTATCAAATTTTTCTTATCATGTAGATAAAAATTATCTTTTCACGTGTGACCAACTGGGGATTAACATTCTCCATTAAAGAACATTGTTGTCAAAAAGTTGTCTTTTATGTAATAGTTTTGAATTAAATAAACTCAACTCAACAAAAGTATTTGGGCACGTTTTCTCATCTTATTTCATGCAGTGTAACTTTTTATAAAGAATTAAGCATGGGTAGTATATATATATATATATATATATATATATATATATATATATATATATATGTATATATATATGTATATATATATATATATATATATATATATATATATATATATATATATATATATATATATATATATATATATATATATATATATATATAATAGCGTAATGGTTAGGAGCCTTGACTGCCGTACAAACGGTCGGGTTTCAATCCTAGCTTGAGGTAGTTGCCTGTCTAGCCGCACTGATGAGCTGTGAAACAGCGAAACAGTACTGTATGTGGATGACTATATATATATATATATATATATATATATATATATAGAGAGAGAGAGAGAGAGAAAGAGAGAGAGAGATTTATTAATAAATTTCCAATATGGAAATACAATACAGTGTGTGGGGTTATGAAAGCTCCTTATGCCAGGCATTTCGAAGCCTAATGCTTCTACTCAAAAGGAGGAGATGTGCTAGATGCATCGTCTAACAATAGGCATATTTGAGGGTCTTGTATAGGTTGTGTACAAATATGCCTAATGCTAGACGTCACATCCATATCTTGTTTCTTAACACATTTTCTTCTCTTCTGATAAAAATCGCTAGGCTTCGAAATGCTTAGCATGAAGAGCTTTCATAATCCCTATGCACAGTATTGTATTTCTTTATTGCAAATTGATCAATAAATTTATATGTATTAGTATATATTTTCTATTATCAATATCGTTTTCTCTTGTATCCCAGATCCACCTCCATGTAGAACTTTTTAATATATCAAAAATTCTCCATTTAAAGAATCCTTATATACTTCTTTAATTTCCTTATACATACATATATATATATATATATATATATTTTATTTTATATATATATCTATGTATATATGTGTATATATATATATATATATATATATATATATATATATATATATATATATATATATATATATATTCGTAGAAGCTTTTATTCATATAAACACACGTCACAACTACAGTTGAATTAGGCTAAGCCTCTTTAGACAAAGCTGTTAAAATGAAATTAGGAATAATTTTCAAGATAAACACACCCCAGACCAGAGTTAAAACCTTATTCTGTTTAAAACTTAGGATATATTTTGCATTTGTAAAACACAACATATATATATATATAAACGAATGAAACAATATATTATTTTATATACTAGATAAACAAATACATTCCATAAATGCACTTCCACATAAACACATGATCGAAATCATATCCATATTAAGATGTTTTCAGCTTAATGATACTTACACATCTAAACCCATGCATATAAATTTTCACATGTATACTACTATAAAGCAAACATAGAGTAGACGTGAGATTGTTCAATATTTGCAAAATGCTTGGGAAGGTTTGCCAATGTCATTAGTCGATCTGTTGATAAAAATCTCAAAAATTGTAAAGCAGAAATTAAGTACAAAATCAAAACACGGTGTTATATAATAATATTTTATGTTAAGTATGAATTTCTTGCCTAAATATATACAAATACACTAATAGTAACAAATGAAATTGTATATATATATATATATATATATATATATATATATATATATATATATACAAAGAAATGTAAGTCAAAATAAATATGGGTACATATGAATTTATTTGTCCGTTCAATAAGGAAAAACATATAAAAGAGGTGTTATAAACTCTCTTTACATTTACAAAACCTAACGCTTCAAAATTAAATTCCCTTCTTTATGATGTTTTTCCTTATGGAACTTGGAAATAAATTCATATATATTTATTTCATTTTCTTAAAAAAATTCTTTTTATATTATGCTCTACCCTCTAATGGTCAACTTCATATATCCTAATAAGTCTTGTATAAGAATGTATCCTATTCTTTAAATCCATTTATACCCCCCACATATATATATATATATATATATATATATATATATATATATATATGTATATATATATATATATATATATATATAGTGTGTCACAAAAGTGAGTACATCCCTCACCTTTCTTCAAATATTTAAATACAACTCTTTATGGGACAACACTGAATAAATGATTTTTTAACACAATGAAAAGTAGTCTACAAGAAGGTTGCTAACACCTTGAAACTGAGCTGCAGCATGATGGCTAAGATAATCTAGCATTTTAAAAGAGCAAGGTTCACTCAGAACAGGCCTTGGGTAAGTCGTCCAAAGAAGCTGAGCACACATGCTGAGCGTCACATTCAAATGCTTTTTTTGAAAGATCGACATAGGAGTTGTGTTAGCATTGCTGCAAAGATTAAAGAGGTTGGGGCCCAGCCTGTTAGTGTTCAGATCATACGCTGCACACAACATCAAATTGGTGTGCTTGGCTGTCACCTTAGGAGGAAGCCTATTCTGAAGGCAATACACAAGAAAGCCTGCAAACAGTTTGCTGAAAACATGTCAACAAAGTCCAGAGATTACTGGAACCATGTCCGATGGTCTGATGAGACGAAATTTAATTTGTTTCGTTCTGATGGCCCCATGCATGTGTGGTGGCGACCAGGTGAGGAGTAAATAGATAAGTGTGTCATGCCTATAGTCAAGAATAGTGGTGGGAATGTCTTGGTCTGGGGCTGCATGAGTGCTGCAGGCATTGGAGAGTTACATTTCATTGAGGGAAACATGAACTCTAACATGTACTGTCAAATACTGTAGCAGAGAATAATCTCCTCCCTCCAGAAACTGATTCGCAGAGCAGTGTTTCAGCATGATAATGACCCAAAACACACATCCAAGACAACCACTGCTTTAGTGAAGAGGCTAAAGTTAAAGGTAATGGACTAGCCAAGCAGGTCTCCAGACTTGAACCCAATAGAACATCTTTGGGCATCCTCAAGCAGAAGGTGGAGGTGTGCAAAGTTTCAAATGCCCGCCAGCTCTACGGTGTCGAAATTGAAGAATGGAACAGCATTCCAGCGCCTATATGTGAAGCTCTGGTAAACTCCATGCTCAGGAGAGTAAAGGCAGTTTTGGATAATCATGGTGGCTACACAAAATATTGAGAGTTGACATGTCTTGTTATTACTGACAACTCTCCGTAAGAGATGTACTCACTTTTGTTGCCAGGGTTTAGCTTTTAATGGCTATATTTTGAGTTATTTTGAGGGGAAAATAAATTAACTCTGTTATATATGCTGCAGACAGACTACTTTCATTGTGTCAAAAAATCATTTTTTTCAGTGTTGTCCCATGAAGAGATATACTTAAATATTTGAAGAAATGTGAGAGGTGTACTCACTTTTGTGAGACACTGTATATATATATATATATATATATATATATATATATATATATATATATATATATATATATATATATATAACGTTTTCATTACCCCAAACAAGACAGTTTGTCATTCAAGCATAAGAGGTTACTGTGGTAGGATCCAGATTCATAACAGATGGCTTTTATAGAAACTTGAGTAGCAAGAGTTTTCTTACTATTTCATAAGAATTTCTGTGTCTTGTTACGATTGGACATCTAGGGATATTATGGTGAAAGAGTGTGATTTTGTTGCTAGTCCAGTGAGTAGGGGATATTTACCTTAAGTGGTTCAATCTAGCACCCTGACCGAGGGAAAAATTGGTGCACTAACTCACATGTGGCAACAATGCTTCATGCATGTGCACAGGACGATATATGATACTGCCTGATCAGAGATTTTTCTAGTCTAACAGCAGGAACTTGCCTTATTTGTAGTCGACTTATACTTATTTCATTGCATGTTGCCTGAGAATGTCATGCTGAGTATTTTAAACATTAGACGCTGCCACCGGTCATTACAGTAAAGGTTTCTTATCGATATTAAGCTTTGTCTTAGTAACATTAAATATGAGCGTCAGTTTTGGTTCGATTTTATTGCAGACTAACAGCTTTCTCGAAGGATTATGCTATTGCCTTGCTTGTGAAAACACTTGATTTGCTTCCATCCCAGGACTAATGTGTGATGTCATCAGAAAATACATTTTACTTTAAAAGATGTACATACATTTGTATTTACTGTTTATTCTACCTCCATATTTAAAATCAAAAAGGAAATTAACATCAGAGAAAAATTTAAAGCAGCCAACACAATTCAAATCTGTGCCATGAAGATAGATTTCCAAAAGTTATGTGATTAGAACGAGTTTTAAATAATGCCAAAAATATGTAATGTTTACCAGGTGAAAATTGATTTTCTTGAAAATATAAATCAGATATTTTCCAAAAGTGAGTGCCAAATATTTTCCTACTTACTCCATTTAAATATTTATTTAATTTCCCCTTGTTCAATAGTCAATCTATTTAGTTATTCGCAATATTTTGGTCGCGATTTGCCATATACATAGACCTAATTGTCCTTCTACTTTCTGACAAACATAAACTTGTATATATATATATATATATATATATATATATATATTTCTTGCGTGCCTTTATATATATATATATATATATATATATATATATATATATATATATATATATATATTTCTTGCGTGCCTTTAGAATATGCAGCCCCCAATATCTTAATGACGAATTTCAATACATTACGGATGTTTTAAAAAAACTATAGTACTCATCCTCTTTCATTTCTTACGCAAAGAAAAAAAGCTACGAAAATACACTATAATATAAACAGACAGAAAAATAAAACAAATACCTCACTATTAAACAGACATTTTTTCATTCCCACCCACACCAAAAATACAAATATCTACGACACTCTTAATAGACTTGGTTTTCACTTGATACAAACAACTTCCACAACAATAAAACAGACATTAAAAACTACCAAGCACTCTCCCAAAACCCTCCCATCTGACGCCGGTATATATTCCATCCCATGTAACAACTGTCAACAAGCGTACATAGGTGAAACACAGCGAAAATTGAAATTAAGACTTTACGAACACAGAAGAGATATAAGGAATGGTAACGCCCTAAATGCACTCTTTTGCCATTGTGCAGAACACGATCACTCGTTTAATTTAGATCAAGCGAAAATTATAAAATACGTGATAGATAGAGCTAAAAGAAGACTTTTAGAATCGGCACTAATATTAAACACGAATACTATTACGCAAAGAAAAGGCTTCTACCATTTAGCCTCTAGCATAGGGGAAATAATAATCAAAGAACAAAATATCTAAACAGATCCTGGTAAATCGTTTTTCCTTAAATATTTCAACAAAATGAATAAGTTTAGAGAGAAAAAAAAGTGTACATATTTATTTAACGCATTTTTAAAAGTGTATATATAGTCATTGAACAACCAAACCTTCCCATACACACACATATGTTTGTCCTTCCCGACATGGATAGGATTCAAAAACTGTTCTCTTTTTCGTTCGATCTATGACTTTTTCTTTTCTTGCATTTTTACTTCAATATCCTGAAGATGTCCTCTGAAAGAGGGACGAAACGTTGATTATTTTAATAATTTCATTCGGTTTTTCTATTTTTCTCAAAACACACACATATATATATATATATATATATATATATACATATATATAATTTGGGATTTTTGAGTATTGTTATTCATATTAAAAACCCTTTTTTTTATTTATTTAAAAAGAAAATACAACTTTGTTTTTTTAGGTCGTGGAGTTGCCTTCATCTGCAAAAGATCTAGCTAATTTGCGTATTCGTTTAAACATTCATTTTAATAAATTCACTATTAGTTTATTCGGTGATCATCTTTAATTAACTATTGCATGTAATTATATTCATGCAGATATTCTACATGATTTATACTTGCATAATATTTGCGTAAAAATTTTAATGTAAATGCAAACCTCTTTATATATATACACTTGTGCCCGATATTATTCATACCCCCCCTTGAAAATTGAGTTTATTAGGTGTAACTTTGTAAGAATTTATTGTTTACGTCCATATTGATACATATTCTTAATAAACCTCTTCTGATCATTTTCGTCATTTTAAAATCTCGGGATACTTGTAATAAAAGAAATATACAGCTATTTATAAAATCTGCAATGTTCAAAAATAATCATACCCCCTTATTTTTTCAGTATTAATCGAGTTTCTGACTGTTTGTTTCCTGTTTGATTCTTATTTTGAATGCTTTTATACAACCTTTGATTAATTTCATTTCGTTTTTTGCATTTTTCAGAAATTAAAATGATATCAACTGAAAACCAATAAAAGAATAAAAATTATTAGAATGGGGAAGAAAAAAGAGCTTAGTAATGATCTTAGGACTAAAATTGTGAATTCACATAAGGATGGTTTAGGTTACAAGTCAATTTCCAAGAAATTTGAGGTCCCTACAGCAACAGTACAGAGCATCATCAAAAAATTCCAGAGCCACCACACAACAAACAACTTGATTGGTAGAGGAAGGAAAAGGAAACTGTCTGCTAGAGCCACCAGGAATATTGTAAGCAGTGTTAATGCAAATCCAACCACCACTACTAAGGACATTTTAGAAAATCTGGAGTCTTCTGGCATAAAAATATCAAGGCAAACATTGCAAAGGACTCTGCATGAAAATGGTCTGAAAGGAAGAAGACCAAGAAGGACTCCATTGCACACCGGAAAACACCTTGCAGCACGTCTAAAGTTTGCTAGGACCCATGTGAATTCTTCAGAGTCCGTTTTCTCAAGTATTTTGTGGACTGACGAAACAAAAATTGAATTGTTTGGCCATATGGATGCTTCTTACGTTTGGAGGAAGAAAGGAGAAGCTTACAACCCAAAGAACACCATATCCACGGTGAAACATGGTGGTGGTAGCCTAATGTTTTGGGGCTCCTTTTCGGCTAGTGGTCCAGGTAGTTTGGTCAAGATAGATGGAACCATGAAGAAGGAGCAATATTTGGAGATACTCCAGAAAAACATTAGACAGGATGCGGAGAAGCTCCATTTAGGACCAAACTGGGTCCTTCAACAGGATAATGATCCAAAACATACTGCCAAAATAGTCAAGAAATGGTTTGAGGATAATAAAATTAATATTTTGGAATGGCCTAGCCAGAGTCCCGACCTGAACCCTATCGAAAACCTCTGGCACATATTGAAAACTGAGGTTAAAAAGCGGAAACCTAGAAATTTGAGGGATTTGGAGAACTACTGCATTGAAGAATGGTAAAAAATCAGTGTTGATGCTTGTAAAAACCTTGTTGATAAATATCTAAAACGGTTACAGGCAGTTATTAAGAATAAAGGGCATGCTATTGACTATTAGTAAGAGAGGTATGAATAATTTTGAACTAGTGCCATTATTGTTTTTCTTTGTATACTGTTTCAAACTTGCATAATTTATTTATTTGTTGAGTTTAAATTAAATGCTTATGCTTGATTTATTGTTTGAAATCCCTTTAATATTGTCTACCTTCTGGTTTGAGCAATATTCTTATAGAAATCTCAAAGATCCGAGGGGTATGAATAATATCGGGCACAAGTGTATATATATATTGAAGTCAGTGAAGGAACAAAGAGAAAGAACATGAAACGGACAAATGAAGACTTCATACAAATTGAATTAATTTCTGGTGTTATAGGTTATAGGGTAATAAATGTGACCGGGGAAGTAAAAATCCCTACACCTTTCTTTTATTTATAACTAATCAAAACAAAATATCGATCAGGATTAAACATTAAAATCGATCATAAATGCAATTTTTTACTTTTTTTTAGAATAAACTAATATTTACAATAAATCTCTTACCAAATATTTTGTTAATTTTCCCAAAAACTGCCTTTAGTTTATATATATGAGATATAAACATAAATATCAACAACATGAATGATAAGTGCATATACATATTTTAATACTTACTTTATATATATTATTCAATACAAATACTGGGAATATGTATGATAATTTATATAGATGCTAAAAAGTAATATTTTATATCATGAATTAACTTTATCGATATACTATAATAGAACACTATAAATATTGGTAAAAAAAAACGATGGAAAATTAATATAGATTATTATAATGGACTATATTTCTCACAGGGAATATATAATAAAATGCATAAAATAATAGGAATTGGATAATGATAGCCTTAAGAAATGAGTGGTGATAATAATGACAACAATTATTGCCAAAATAATGAGGATGATGATAGATGTCCAATATTGATAATGATATTTCCCTTCTTTCTTTTGTCTGCCACTTCAACCATAGTTTGAAATAATAAAAATAAAACACACACACACACACGCACACATATGTATATATATATATATATATATATATATATATATATATATATATATATATATATACATTTTTTTTTTTTTTTTTTGGTGCAGAATTTTTTCGGACCATTTGCTGATAATTCCTTTTATTTATACATTCCAATCCCGTTATGTCTCAGTGCTTTTCAGAGATTTTGTTTTATAAATGCAGTCTTTACAAAAGGAAGAGCGATAAAAAACTACTCATTGCCAAGTTCAGTCATATGAAATCGTGCTGCGGTAGGGGGAGATAAATAGATGCTTAAAAATGATGTGTACTCATATTAAACTTCTGTACACAATAAAGAACAATAAAAATATCATTGTCATTATTTCTGGCTGGATGTAAGTCTGGAAAGTAATATTTATTTGATAGCAGAAACACCTTTCTCTGTCAAATGCTACACGTATATATATATATATATATATATATATATATATATATATATATATATATATATATATATATATATATATGGCATCACTTATTAAGTAGCAGTATCAATTCTTAGAACGTTTTATTAAATAATATATATTCTATTATATATATATTGTATACTATGTCTGAATCCATAACAGTTTGTTTCCATTTTTTTTTTAGAGTCTTGTTCTATATATTTTATTAACACAAAATACATGCTTAAATATACATCAGTTCTTGATTGAGTTATGTACGAAAAAATTCTGTTTTAATTCTTACAATTCGCAGAAGTCTAAACGAGTCCCCCATCTGTGGATTTCTCTCAACGTTCTCACTGTATGTCGATTCAACCACTTGCTTATATTTCTTATTGACTTTATTTTATAGTAAGAGCTACTCTATTTAGTGTTGCCCTCTAATTTATATAAGTGTCTATAATAATATAAACATTTAAGCGAAGTGGTTCACTTTTAAATCTTTCTGATCTATCTGTCGATAGCTCAAACAGTAGGGAACGTGGCTTTAGCGCTAAATATTTTGGTTTTCATTCTAACTGATGGCACCAGGATAATTTTTTTAAAACTTTTGACATCAGTACTATATATATAATATTCAATAGAGAATTTGCTCCATAATAATAAATACGAAATCTGCATGAATTAAAAAAATATTTAAGTGTATTTTACTACCGGGCATTGCCGAATGCTCCTCGCTATATATATATATATATATATATATATATATATATATATATATATATATATATATATATATATATATATATATATATATATATATTTATATACATTCAAAAGATTAATTTTTAAAATTATTCATTGGCTATCGTGTGTTCAGTTCAATGAAATGCACGCATAATAATGAAGATTCATTACATTCTTGCCAATTCTTTTAATTATCATATATTTGTACTCAAAATACGTATGCTTTTTAATTTCAGGTATAAAACTCTGGTTAAACAGAGATAGACAGCCAGTGTCCAACGCTGGCTATTTATAAGAGCTATATTAAATGTGTGTTTGTTTCTGCCCCTAAACAAATTTTATCACAATGCTCTTTGGGCATATTGTACATGACATTCCTTGCACATCTTCCATCGATCTTTTCCCAGGCATGCCATTTTTAAAACTTCCACCCCTCTTGACACTTACGTATTATTTCTATACTATTCAAGATCATAACAATATATAACAAAGTCTATATAAGTGAAACATCTCTAACAATTAAAACATGAATTTATGAATATAAAATAGGTGCTAAATTAGGAGATACTCATACGAAGTTAGAAAACCTAGTCATCTTCAAATCCAATGTCAACAAATACTCGTCAAAAAAACACAGAAGTAATAATCTGTCCATCCCATTGGTGAATCCTACTACTTCTATAACGTTCCACATCTTTTGTCTGGCACCTTTTTCTGTTTTATTAACCCTTATTTACAAATGCTTCTTAATCTTGATAAAATACGAGCAAATAGTAAAAATATAATTTAGATATTAAAAATAGTATTAATTTCAAACCTTCTAAAAGCACACAATATAACACAGAGACAAAACTTATAATCTAGCTTACTTCTAAAACACAATGACACAAGCTATTTTTTTATTTTCTCTTCGTGTTTCTTTCTTTTTTAGTAGTCCCTATTTCTTTATTTGCGGTTCCTACTGATATATACTTATAGCTTTTTATATTTATATTTATATCTTTATTTTATTTATCTTTCCATTTGACATATACTTATATATTTCTTTATAGATTTTTATATTTTTATACATTTTATTTTCAATCTAAATACTCGTTCTGATATTGTTATATTTGTATCATGTTGGCTTTATTCCTCTTCTGATGAGAAACATTTAACTTCAAAATGCGATGGCCTAAATACGTTTTTCTTTCGTTTTTCTTTTCTTCTCTGTTTTTCTATTAATCTGATGATAAAATGAAGTTCTATGAAACTATTACTTCTTATCTTTCATTTATTATATCTAGTTATAATATAAAACTTAATTGGTCTTGCCTGAGCGTTGAAACCGTCCATCCGGTTTGTATCTTCCAGTTTCCAAAATTCTGTGGGGTTGCATAAATAAATGAAAAGAAAGCCGTACAATTTTCTTTCCACGATTAAAATATGCAAATAAAAACAAAACTAAATGTCTTTTACTTTTTATTTACATAGGCATTTTCGAATTTTATTGCAAGTTGGAATCGTTTTCAAATAAAAACAAAACGGATATGTTTACGATTTAAACTATTTCAAAGTCTTCTATATATTCTGTAATTGACAGTTTAAAGACGTTAAAATTACTCGTATATATATATATATATATATATATATATATATATATATATATATATATATATATATATATATATATATATATATAAACTCAGATCAGCTTGCCCAGTCGTTGAAACCGTGTTGATAAAAAGAAACTACTTAACTAATAACACTTAATAATATCTAACATTTTTTATAAATGGAACATAACAAAAAAGACTTACAATAAGTAACTGTTACCAAAATAAAAGTTAACCGGTTTGTTTAGAAAAAACGAAGAAATTTACATCATCTAACCGATATTTCCTTTGAATTTTAATTTTAAAAGTGAATTCCTGTAACTGTAACCAAAAGCAATAGCAATTACTTTTCTACGTTTTTACTTTAGTTTTTTACAATTTAAGGTATTTAAAAATGTTTTGTTGCATTAGATTCCGCAATTGACTGTTTAAAAACGTAGAAATTACTTGCAAATGTTTATTAATGCTTTGAAGATTATGCAAAGATGAGACTTTCTAGTCAGTGCCGTTTTACACAAATAATTATTTTACTACCTTATCGTTTTTCATAAATTTTGAATATGTTACTATTTAAGATCTGCCAGTTATGTAGGTACTATTTGATTTAATTGAAATTCAATATTTTTTCATTATTAAAATATAGAAGCACCTTTTAGTCAGTTAAAAACGGTCCGGGCAAAAGCTATAGCCATTGACTTGCAATAATTGCTTTATGCCATACTTATAGAGTAATGTGGTATTATGGTGAATAATCAGTTTTAAGTTCTAATTGTGCACCGAACATATACTAAAATACCTAGTTCGCTGCACCTTATCATAACAAACATTCGTCAATTAATAATTTTTCATTATGTATATAAAATCGAGTGAAGTTAATCACACACACATATACTGGGGGTATAAATAGATTTAATGTTAAAACGATTAAGAAAAATCTATCTATATTTTTCATTTTAGTATACTTTCACACAAATGTTTCTGTTATGTAAAGAAAAAACATATATATTCTTGATCCATTTATCCAATTGTTAAAAATGTTTATTCCTGTCACGAGTATCACGTTTATACATTAATTTTGTATACTCACTATTCCTTAGCTAGCTATAACATATACTGACCCAACGGATCACAGGTAGTCTAGAATATATATATATATATATATATATTATTTTTAAAATGTAATTATCCACTGACACGTGTTTCGTCGTCTACGACTCATCAGAGTGTCAGTGGATAATTACATTTAAAAAAAACTTGTATATATACAGCTCCCCATGTGGGGGTACCAAATTGGTTAAAAGGGAAAGTTATTCCCAACTCGCGTTTAGGTAAAAAATGCACTTTAGTAAATGATTGAATTCATTCAAAACATATCGCTAAAACCAAAACAAAACAACATCTCTATATATATATATATATATATATATATATATATATGTGTGTGTGTATGTGTGTGTGTGTGTGTGTGTGTATATCTTATTTTGAGATATATTCAAAAAACAAAGGTTTGCATCTCAAACTTGCTAACTATGGGATTTCTGGCAATGTCTTCACAACCATTGAATCCTTTCTATCAGAGATGTCTATAAAAGAAGATGTTGATAGGCAGAGGTCGAAAACACATATAATTAATTACAGTATTCCTCAAGAATCTATTCTCCAGCTAATGCTCTTCCTGATCTTCATTACTCAGCTGCTAAACCATATTCTGCTGACATATAAACAAATGACACACTTATCTATGGCAGAACCTCGGAGAGCATTAATAATCCAGATCTAGCTGATTCTCTTGCTTCATACTTGGCGCATGTGGTACAATGGAGAAAAAAGCGGTTTATTGCTGTTAAGCAAACACCTCTCTTTTCACTAACTACATTTTAATCCCTGTTCTTCCTGATTCGAAATGAATGTCTCTCCCTTTGAAGGATCCCTTTGTTATGATAAGTTGTTAGGACTGATTTTCATTCCAGACCTAAACACGAAAGTAATCTCGGTGGAAAAATTATTGGATCATTTTACAGCCTCTGAAAGTACCTTACTTCAAATGCAAGAGCATATATAAGAACCAGATAATTTTACTCAAGAAAAATTGTTTGATATTATTCTTGGCCTTCGTTTCCAATTGTATTCCCAAACGATGAAACAGGCGACCAGATTAGAGCTTTCCTTCTTTTAAATATTAAAAGCAGATTCAATAAAACTAAAACAAGATATGTTAATATAATTAACCTTTTATATTCATACTTTTCTTTACCCATGTGAATGCATATAAATAGAAATAGATCAATGAAAACGCTATTCACATATACATATTCGATCTCATAATTGTAGATGAGGATAATTGATTATAGATCTACTGATAAACTAATTATCCTTGTCAAAAGCCACTTAACCTTCCCTTTCCTGGTTCTTTTGATTGCTTCAGTCTTGCTGAAAATTTCCAAGAATTTTTATTTTCCTTTATCCTCTGGAATGGACCTGTCATTTTTGCATGCCTAAGCAGATAATCTATATATTCAGGAGGTGGGGGGTTGCAAAATTTTGGGTCCAAACATCATTCATTGTATGCATTAAGGCATTACTTTTGTTCCTTCCTGTTTTTGTTTGTTTGGTTTTTGTTTTTTGTTTTGAGGTTGTTGTTTTGGTGTTTTTCGTTATGAATAGGCGCACATATTTTTTTTTTACATTCACTTTTTAAAAAAATCATTTATTTATTTATTTTTTCTGGCTTATTCCTGCTGATCATTTTTTGTGCCTTATCAGACTGACTGGATCCACTTCCATCTCTTCGGATTTCTATAAAACCCCTCTGCAGATGGATAGGTCTTAAACAAAACTGTCAGTCAAATTTCCTTCAAATACGAAGCCAGCCAGTGGTGTTCTGCATCCTATCCCCACGCTGTCTTCCACCAAACCAAACAATCTGCCCAATAGATGCATGGACTACTTCACTTTTGCCTTTAAATCATTATCACTGTTCACTTGACCGGCTTTCAAAGGAGATACAAGAAGAGAAGACTCTTGTAATTCCTATTCCAGCATTGAAATATTCTTCTGCTTACTACTTGGGGTAATTATCTACTTTGGAAAGAGTCATCAAAGATAGTTTTTCGATAAGAACTTTTGACCAATATCTGCTGCCAGTCTTCAATTGTCTTTATTTTAGAGCCTCACATCTCAGGCCAAAAGCTTGATGGCTTAGTTGGATTTTAAAAACTACTAGTGGGGGGGGGGCTTTGCCCGGTCATAAAATATGTTTAAATATGATATTTTAATTTGTCCAGATTTCGTACATATTATTGTAGAGTCGTGATTTCAAAAGCAAAAGAAAATATATATATATATATATATATTTGAGTGCTATCAGTTAGAATCGGAACCGAAAGCAAAACTGTATCATTCAAAGCTGGTGGCGTTACCACTTTACCAACGTGACCTGCATATGAACTGATTAAAACTAAACTAAGATGAAGGTAAAAAAAAATGTCTAACGATTTTTTCAATTGTGGCCCCTTTTTGACCTCTTAAAAACTATTTTAATCGAACCGTCCATAAAAAAGATCCAATCATTTGAGGCGCCTAGTGCCGCCCTGCGACTTCCAGTTTCAGAAGAGATAGAGTTTAAAAATATGGAGACAGACACACAGACATAGTGAGTTTTATGAATTAGATTACTAATTTTATCTACGGGTTGTCACTGTTGTAGTTGCTGTTAATAATAATAATAATAATAATAATAATAAGAAGAAGAAGAAGAAGAAGAAGAAGAAGAAGAAAAACAACTACAACTAATATTACTATTCTTCTTCTTCTTCTTCTTCTTCTTCTTTTTCTTCTTCTTCTTCTTCTTCTTCTTCTTCTTCTTCTTCTTCTTATTATTATTATTAGACCAGTTACATGTCTACCACTACTGTGGTAGACATGTAACTGGTCTAATACTAGACATGTTAATTGGAATCTTTGCGGAAAAAAATTATGTACATCGTGTGAGTAATGGTGTTTTCCCTGATGAACGGAAAGGGTGTCGGAAAAGCTCGAGGGGTACCAAAGAGCAACTACTGACTGATAAGGCAGTAATGCAAGGTGCAAAGAGGAAGAAGAGGAATCTGAGTGCAGCATGGATCGATTACAGAAAGGCTTACGACATGGTTTCTCATTCATGGATCTGTAAAACCCTATTGATGATGAAGGTTGCTAGGAATGTGGTAGGGCTTTTGGAGACAAGTATGGCTCAATGGAAAACGGTGCTGACAGCAAACATAGAGGTGCTGGGGCAGGTTGGAATTAAGCGTGGAATATTCCAAGGAGATTCGTTATCTCCACTTCTTTTTGTAATGATAATGATGCCACTGAGCATCCTCTTGAAGAGAGAGAAACTGGAATATAACTTTGGGTCTGGTGGAAGACGCCTCAACCATCTACTCTTTATGGATGATTTGAAGATATTCGGTAGAAATGAAAAGGAAATAGAGAGACTGGTAGAGCTTGTAGAGACATACTCGGAAGACATCAGGATGAAGTTTGGAATTAGTAAATGTGCGGTGCTGGTGATAAAAAGGGGTGGAAAGGTTCATTCAAATTGAATAATGCTGCCAAATTGAGAAATTATGAAAGAAATAGAAGATACAGGGTATAAGTATTTGGGAGTATTGGAAGGTGTAGGCATCATGAACAGTGAAATGAAGAGAAATTCAGGAAGGAGTATCTTAGAAGAGCGAAACTGATTGCAAAGTCGAAGTTGTATGGAGGAAAACTAATGGAAGCGGCGAATGCATGGGCAGTCAGTGTTATGAGATACAGTGCAAGAATTTTAGAATGGTCTGACAAGGAGTTGTATGCCATGGATATCAAAACAAGAAAAGTTTTAGCAATGTTTGGTATATTCCACATTCGAAGTAGTGTAGCGAGGCTGTATCAAAAGAGGAAAGATGGTGGGAGAGGATTGAAAAGTGTAAAAGATTGTGTTAGTACTGAAGAGATGTCGTTGAAGAAGCATGTGGTAAGAAGTGAGGAGTGGATGCTTAAGGTTGTGGCCAATGAAATGTAGGTATGTGAGACCAAGGCTGATTATGTGAAATGTATGGATAAAGAAAGGGCAGAGGAACTGGCTAGGAAGAAAATGCACAGAAGGTTCTTCCAGGATATAACAGAAGTGGCTGATGAAAGATCATGGCAATGGCTTAGAGCTGGATATCTGGGTCAGAGTACTGAAGCATTTGTTTGTGCAGCACAAGAGCAGGACATAGGAACACGATTGTTCAAAAAAGTGGTTCTAGGAGAGGAATTTGCTGCAGAATGTCGGATTTGTGGTAATACCTCAGACTCAATTGAGCACCATGCAGCAAGGTGTAGTGGATTAGCACAGAGAGAGTACCGCAAAAGACACAATCACGATATATTGGGAGGTGTGTAAAAAGGTTGGGGTGAAGTGTGCTGGAAAGTGGTTTGAGGAGGTGCCTGATGAAGTGAGATCAAGTGAGGATGGAAATGTAGGGGTATGGTGGGACAAAAGTGTCATAACGACCAAGCAATTAGAACATAATATTCTGGATTTGGTCGTCATTGACAAAGTCTCAAAAAACTGGCAGATTGTAGACTTTTCAATTCCCTGGGACAGGAATATGAGAGAGAAGGAGAACGAGAAGTGGAGCAATTATGCTCCATTGGCCTTGGAGATAAGGCATATACACGGCGTTAAAACACAAATAATCCTGATCATAGTAGGTATGCTAGGAGTAGTATCAAGTTGTCTGGAAGAACAATTGAAAAAACTATGAATCCCAATGTTTATGGCCGCCTTCAGACTTTTGCTATTGTAGGTACCACCAACATCCTAAGGAAAGCCCTTGATCTTTGAAGCTCCTAGTTTGGAGCCGGGATTGAGGGAAATCCTCTGGAAATGAATTTCATTCCTTTCCAGGGAGACGTTATCTGGTAATAGTATGCATGCAGAATAAGATCGTGTTATCGACGGAAAATGCTGAAATGCTTAACCAATTAAATTGCGGCAGCCAACAATTGGCAAATGGTATCTTTTGTTTATTAAGTTGTTAGGTAAAAGTACAGAATAATTAAACAGCCCCCTTTACATTTTAAAAATGACTTTCTGAAAATTAACATTCTTATTTCAGCGTGGTCCATAAAATGCAAAAATATCTATTTTTATTGACCAAACACTGTCTTATAATTATATCTTTTTCCTTTACTAATAGGCCGCTCGGCATTTCCCGGTCATAAAATACGCTTGAATATGATATTTTAATTAATGCAAATTTCGTATTTATTATTATATTATATTGGACTCAATATATAATAATGGTTTTAAAAGTAAAAAAAAAAATTTACTTATGCACCACCACCAAGAATCGAAACCAAAACCTTTAGCTTATGATTTACTTTTTCATTTGGCATTAATGCTTGAGCTACGAAGACATGCTTTTTGCAAGACTAAAAATTAAAACACAAACCAATAGCTATTAAGTTATGCCAGCATATTCGTAATGCCGGTGTTCGACCTTTATCTAGCAAATTGCATTTTTTTAATTTTCACACTTTTGCACCGATTTCCCTGGCTAAAACCCAAATATAAAGTTTTGCATGGGTTCGAATACCCTATATATTAAGCCTCATGTCTGCAGACCAAAAACTGACAGAGGAGTTTGGTAGACAAATCTCTCTAAATAAATACATATACACATGCATAAATAAATACATAGAAAGAGGTGTTAACTATAACCCTTTTATGCAAATATTACGCAAGTATAAATCATTATTTTTTTTTTTTTTTTTTATATATTGGAATTGATTATTGAGATGAATATTATTTATTTATTGCGGACCATTATCCTCATCTTTTTCGTAGTTGTTTCACGATGTTTCGGCCAACTATTCCTCTGGCTTTCATCAGGTGGTAACCACGACAAGATAGGAATTGTGAATCTCCTGACTGCATTCACTGCAATAACTGCTTTCCGTAGTTGTTGTCGTCTCACCTACCCAAAGCCGGCCAGAGGCTTACTTGACCAAAACAGACAACAACTACAGAAGGCAGTAATTGCAGTGAATGCAGTCAGGAGATTCAGAGTTCCTATCTCGTCGCGATTTTCGCCTGATGAAGGCCAGAGGAATAGTTGGCCGAAACGTCTTGAAACAACTAAGAAAAAGATGAGGATAATAGTCCGTAATAAATAAAAATAAATAAATAATATTCATCCCAATAATCAATTCCAATATATATACGGAACCCGACCATGGAAGATCAAATAGTAAACATGAATTTATAAGACCAAAAAATTCAACCTTGATCATCCTTCGGGGTCCGTGGCACAGTTGATAGAGACGTTGAATCTCTACAATTTCAGGTGTGAATTGTCTGAAGATAGCAGTTTCAATTCTACCCAAAGCCGGCCAGAGGCTTACTTGGCCAAAACGTGGTGAGACGACAACTACGGAAGGCAGTAATTGCAGTTGATGTAGTCAGAAGATTCATAGTTCCTATCCCGTTGCGATTTCCACCTGATTTCCACCTGACGAAGGCCAAAGGAATAGTTGGCCGAAACGTCGTGAAACAACTAATAAAAGATGAGGATAATAGTCTGCAATAAAATAAAAATTAATAAATAAAACTCATTTCAATAATGAATTTCAATTAAAATAATATAAGTATAAATCATGTAGAATATTTGCATAAATATAATTACCCAACTAAAGACGATCACCCCATAAGAACACCTCCCCCACAAAAAAAAAAACTAATATGGAATTAATTAAAATGAATATTTAAAAGAATATGCAAATTAGCTAGATCTTTTGCGGATGAATTCAATTCTGCAACCGATATATAACAAAGTTGTATTTTTTTAAAAACAAATAGAAAAAAAAAAAACGTTTTTGATAGGAATATTAGTACACCCACCCCCAAAGTTAACAAATTTATAAGAGTATAGATCTTAAATGATTATTAGCGTTTTAAGCATTGGGCATCACTTTTAGTAAAAAAAAAAGCATGAAATTTTAGTTCGACACGTTAAACTTGGCGAGCATTTTCGAAAAAAAAGAAACAAAAAACGTTTTCATTCGGCACTAGCGGTTTAGGTAATCTATGCTGACGAGTATATTCTGTATAAGTACCTTAATAATTAATATTATGTTTGTATTTTCTTTTTTTCTCATTTTTCTTCTAATCAGTTCGGTTTAGTATTGACCATTGAAATTTGTTTGTCAACTTTCTTCATCTGCTGTCAAAATAAAAAGCAAACAGTATAAAAAGTAAGCTTGTCCCATCTAAAGTGTTTCTTTTCAATGTTAAATGACTCACGGCTTTATAGTCAGCCAAGAGAAAAACATTTATCCCTTTTGAAGAAAGTGTAGTCTGACAGATGAGACTCATCATCAATACACTTGAAGATGATCTAAATGATTGATCAGCTCAGTTCAAGATATATCATCATCAAAACACTTCCTTATAAACAATCAATACTTTGGGATTAGTTTACAACTTTTTCAGCTTGTATCAATTGATATATATGATAACAATTATATATATATATATATATATATATATATATATATATATATATATATATATATATATATATGTATATATACATATTAAATATAAAAACAAGATCATTTTTATGCTTCATAAACCCCTCATAACCTTGAAATTACTATTCTAGAAGCATACATGCATATCTTACATTATATATATGTGCGCGAGTGCGTGTGTGTGTGTTTGTGTATATATTATTGTAGTGTTATATTAGCATGCTGGGGCAACGCCAAGTAACCTGATCGATTACTATTAAATAAAACAATTAGATTTTCAAACATGTGGATTTACAGCTTAGGATGTTTACTCAGAAATTTAAGTAAAAAAATAAAATAAACAAAGTAATTTTCAGTTTAGTAGTGGAATTTGGTTGGAATTTTATCTTACTTGAGAGGTCACCTGTTTGTGTTCTTGGATACGTGTTTGGGATCTTGCTGATGTAATAGTTAGTTAGCAGAGATCAAGCTAATGGGTTGGCGAGAAATGCATTAGCGAGCGGATATGTGGACAACCCGTTGAAAGCAGCAAAGGGAAGAATCAGTGAACATGTAGAAAGAGACTCAGCATGTTGAACTCCAACAAGAGAATCTATAAGACAAATAAAGACTGTGTAAAATAAACTCAGCGTTATGGCGTTTTTTCGGGGTTTGAATAAATAAGAAGGTATGTGTATTTTGTTCTGATACAATCAAACATATAGTTATCTGATGAGTGTAAGAAAAGCTATCTATAAAAAATTATGTGTCATGTTTGTTAACTACGTGTATTTGTGAAGAAGTGGTCGCACACAAATAAACATTATATATACATGCAAGACACAATGAATGTTTCTATACTTTGTATGCACGCATTCAGTAGATATCAAAGACACTTTTATATACACCATAAGATACACAGGACTATATAGATAAGGAAGGCCCTATAGGGTAACTACAATGAAGATTGCTCCA
Organism: Euprymna scolopes; assembly: GCF_053919585.1. NCBI lineage: Eukaryota > Metazoa > Mollusca > Cephalopoda > Sepiida > Sepiolidae > Euprymna > Euprymna scolopes. The sequence continues at coordinate 69,441,149 of NC_136490.1, read as the reverse complement.
TTATAATCCGGAGTAGATTATAATGACTGCCCAAGATTAAGACTTTTAAAACGATTATTGGTCTCAGCAATGACAACAATTACAGGTTCTGCCACACAGAAATAGAGAGTCTGACATCCTGCAGTAAGATTCTGTTGGGGAACGGCTGCATAAAGGGCTGTGTAAATATTTCCACTGAATGATCTGTAAAATATTGTATATCGAATGCAGCATTAATTCCTGGGAACATATTCCAAAAAGGCCAGTTGGAAACAAGTTATACACCACCCAGTATGACTATGCAATTCATACAGCAACGAACCATGAAAATGGAGCTATCAAACCTGACATAATGATATGGAACAAGAAGGAGAAAGAAGCGACCTTAGTATAACTTAGTACCTCCAATTATTCTGGCTTAAATAGACCTGAAAGAGAAACAATAATGCGTTATGTACAACAGGAAAAGACGATAAGGTCTTATGTATGACATGAAAAGAAGCTGAAATCTTACGATGATTTCCATTATTCCAGTAATTACAGGAGCAACTGGATTTATGAAAAAAAAATTAAAACACAACCTGGCAAATATACCCGGTGATCCAAGTGCAAGACGGATTCTGAAAAGGGACGATTAGAATCTTTTAAAAAAATCTATTGGTTAGAATGTATGAGATAGCAGGTGAATGTCTGAGATCTGGTGGGATACTCCATCCCCAACTAGAACAACACGATAAAAAAACTGAAAAAAAAGTGAGAATTAACATGCGAGCATGCTTACCAGAAAGAAAGTTTTTGGTCATATTATGTGAACGTCATGTAAGTATGATGCAGGATTAAAGAACCACCTACGTGCCACTTAGCAGTTAAATGAAGACATGGCAAATTTCTGTCAAGAAGAAGCAAGTTACATACAATGACATAAAAAAGATTCTATTTTGATTCCAAACTTAAAACTTTGAGTTGAATATAAACATACTTTGTGTTCTTTGTGTAACGTATGCACGAGAAGAGATTTTTGTGTCAGCATGTTTGAAATTCCTCCAATAAGGAACATGCATCTTTCAAAACTATGAATTAAACCTAATAACCATGTGCAGATTGAAATTGGATTCTATTCAAATTATTAACATTCAAATTTCTACGAAGAAATGGAAGTCTGTATGTTTCTTGAATTAACATCGGATTTCATGCTAGCAGAATGGAAGCGTTTTACAATAACAAAGCAGAAAATCGTAATTTACTATCGTAATGATAGAAAAAAAACCTCTGCGTTTTCGGGGAACTAGATTTTCTCCACATTAAAACTGATCTTTTCTAACTCTACCATCAAATATATGAATCCAAAATAAATAGGGACTATTGCAAAAACCCTTTTCCCTGGCATAAAACACGATCTTGTCCTACTATTCATAAATGAAACATAAAACTCACATGGGAAAAATAGCACCAGTCAATATCAGCGAGTCAATTCATTCTAAAATCTGATTAAAAAAAAAACAAAAAAAAAACTGCAATAATTACTAGGGCTAGGACACCAGCATATGCATTTCATTGTTTTCAGTCTGGAGTGTGTATCCGTTGATATCTTATATGCTTTTATATAGAGTGATGTGGTTCTCGGTTGATTAACTGTGTTTAACTGTGTCGGATATATACTCGAGAGTCAAAACAATAAAAAGAATATTCTCTTGTTATAGCCCTAATAATCACCTACCTAGCACAAAGAAATGTCTACTATCATATAAAAGCCACTTTGTATGTGCCTAAGTTCGTTCCCTATGAACTTCGAAACGGCTGAGCCGATTTATTTGAAATTTCACACAAATGTGCTTGATGTGTGGAAGTGTTTTCACGTAGGTATTGTATCGAATTACCTCTGATAAGTCGATAATTGAAAAATTCCATTAAAGAAGGAAGTCCGATTTTAACCCAAGTAAACACTTTCATACAGACTAACATCACAAATGCATTTGAGACGTTTTCTCACCACACAAACAGAAAGACCAAGCGAATAAAATTAACAATAGGTTCTTTGATAACATAAGGACACATTCGAAATTAATGCTTTGTTTAAAGCATAATTGAACTATGCTACTTGAAATTCTATTTCAAACTTTAATTCAAGCCATTATGTAAAAATAATTTTATAAAATCAACAGTAAATTCTCTACAGTGTAATATAGACTGCAATGTATTGTAGACTAAGTCACTGTGGGAAAGCTTTCTGCCTCCACCGTGGTGGGTTCCTCAACAAGAGCAGGCAATCAATTGGTTTGATTGAAAGATGGACGATTTCACCGATTTCGATGGTAAAAAAATATGGTAGCATGGAATATTTGTTGATCGTCATCCAATCCCGGGCAATGTCGTGCCTCCCTGCAAGTGTTCTAAAAAAATATCTTTTTTTTTTTACATAGACATCACCACTTATCAAGGCCAAGAGGCCACTCGAGGATAAGAGTTAAAGAGGGTACAGTAGAAATTGGACAATATAGTAACCGTTAGTAATGGAGATTCGGTAAATTTGTTAACTTATATGGAACGGCTCATCAAAAACTTGTTTACATTAGACTTGAAGACAACCATATTGTAGTCAGCTGGAAAGCAGAAAAAACGGAAGACAATTCCATAGGTGTGCAGTTCTAAGAAAGAAGCTTTGCTCATGGAATCTACGCTTAGGTTTTAGGCACAGATATAGAGTGGGGAAAACTAGTGATAGTGTTTTCTGCTAGACGGGTGTTTCTTGTGAAAGTTTGGCGAGAGGGGACCATAGAGTAGAGCTCAGCCGAGCATCTGCCATGAAAATAACGATAAAGCAGAGACAAACTCACAACATCTCCTCTGTGAGAAAGAGGTTGCAGGAAAGAGAAAAGGACATCCCCCACAAGGCTACAAAGCCTATTTTGAACTCTATCAAGGCAGGCTAAGTTCTTTCTAGCAGCTCCTGCTCATATGTGGCAACAGTACTCCGTCCTTGGACGTACCTGGCTCTTATATAGACAGAGAATTGGATCAGCAGTGAGATATCTACTGGATCGATAGAAGGATCCCACCATTTTTCCAGCGGCCTTGGCAACGGATTTAATGTATGTGTTCCATTTAAGATCAGGAGTAAAGGTCAAGCCCAGAAGCTTGTCACAACATGAGGCCTCCCCAAGACGAGAGCCATTCATTTCAATTTATAACAGATGGGGATCAGAGCGTTGATGATGTAAAGATAAAAGCTTGGTTTAAGATGCATTAAAAGTAACAAGCCACCTCTTTCCCCAGTGTACCACTTGCTCAAGATCAGAGGTTATATCAGCATATCAGACGTTATTTAAAAATGCAGACACTCTACTCTTTACTATCGTAACAAGATGCAAATAAAAAAATAAGTGCAAATCTCATAATCATAGTTTGTCCATCATTTCAAAGACAAATAAAATGGTTAGTTGGATTATTAGAATTTTTTCCGTGGAATCAATTAAAATATGTAAGACTTTAATAAGACTTCATATATTTTCCTTAATCCTGAACACCAGTAGAAAGACACAGAAACTGTAATATGATATTAGAATTGGAAAACCCTACGCTAAACAAATAACACAATTACTGGTCCTCATTAACCCTAATCCTAAAGTTATTCCGGGCCTTAATAATCGGTAACCCTGCAGTAAAAAAAAAAATCAATAAAAACGTGATTAAATGAATAAAGAGACCTAAATGTTCTAATTTACCCCGAAGATGCTTGCTAGAATTCTTGTTGTTTTTGACCAGTTTAAGGCTTCCTATCCTGATTTGAGTCCTTTGTCATCCTTATCTTTAAAAATGCGAGTGATCGATCTACTCCAATTAAATATCGTCCCGTTAGTCTTTCTTCTTTTATAAGCAAAGTTTTTGAGAGGTTGTCCAACAACTAGTATGTCTATTTTCTACAAAGTCTGGGCCTCTTTAGTGATGTTAAGTATAGCTTTTGTGATTTTCATTCAACAATTGATGAATTAACTGTTGTAACTGAACAGATCTGTAGGTTATAAATAATTAAGTAGAGGGTAGGGTCATTGCGCTTATCATTTCGAATCTAGCATTCTGGTCTTCTACATAAACTTTGATGTTATGGTGTTGCTGGTAAAGTTCTTGATAATATTAGCTCTTTTCTTCCTGTGTAAAGCCTTAAAAAATCTCTGTATGGTATATCTTCATTTTCTTTTCCTAGCAATGCTGGTGTTGCTCAGGGTTCTATTCTAGGTTCAACAAGGATGAAGTACCGTTATCACATCTTGACAGGAGCTGCTAGAAGTAGCTTATCCTGCTTTGATAGAGTTCAAAATAGACTTTGTGGCCTTTCTCTTCCCTGCAACCTCTTTCCCACAGAAGAGATGTCGCAAGTCTATCTCTATATTAACGCTATTTTCATGGCAAGTGCCCGCCTAAACTTCATTCTATAGTACCCCCCTGTCCTGACTTTCATGAAAAACACTTGTCTATCTGGAACCACTATCAATAATTTCCCTCACTCTATATCTGTGCCTAAACCTAAACATAGATTCTATGAAGAAATCTTCTTTCTGAGAATTGCATGTCTGTGGAACTTTGCTCTGCTTTCACTGTTTCCAAATGACTACAATATAGTTGTCTTTAAGTCCAATGTGAACAAATTCTTTATGAGCCATCCCCTTAAGTAATCCAATTTACCAAATTTCCACTATTAATGATGACTACATGTTTCCCTTAACCATTGTAAACTCGATAACCCTTATTCTCAAGTGGCCTCCGGGCCTTTGTAAAAAAAAAAAAGAAGAAAGAAAAACCAGTTTCTTTTTATATAAATAACCTTCTATAGAATATTATTCAGAAAATGGACATTTATGCTGATGACACTACCTTCTATTCTGGTATGGCTTCTTGCCTATTTTTCTTGGATCAGTTGAAATATGCAGATAATCTAGATGTTGATCTGGGTTCAGTTATAGATTCAGGCAAGGTTGTTTTATTTAATCCTGGTAAGACTCAGCTATTGTCTTTCTATCATAGGCGCCTCCTTTTTCTTCCTAAGATTTTTATAGATGGTTCTGCTCTCGATGATTTTTGGTCTTTCTTTCTCATCAAATCTTTCTTAGAGTTCATATGTTAAATTCATTGCTCTTTCTGCTTCTCATAAAATTGATATCTCTATCATTCTTAAACACTTTCTCACACCTAAGGCTACAAATCTACTATCTGCCTATGTATGGGGTACTGTTATCATAATTAGGCTGGTGAACCTCTGTCCCATTTAAAGATTCTTGATAAATTGCAGAAACGGAATTTGATGGATTTCTTCTTCACTGTAACATCTCTATCATTGATGTACTGTTGCTAGTCTCAGTTTTTGCTATAAATACTACCATGGCATGTGTTCTTCAGAATTGTTTTAACTATTCACCGCTTCCTTTTTTCCAGCTCGTTTGACTCGTTGGTCTAGTGATCTCCATCAATTCGCTGTTTATACCTCATTGTAATACAGCTACCTATTCCAGTAGAACTGCAAGGTTGTGGAACCTTCTTCCTACTCACTGTTTTCCGTCTTCCTACAGTCTTGGTCAAGCCTAAGAACAATAAGCATCTCTTGTTTTTTGCGATAATCTTCCTTGTTCTGGTTACTCCTTACATCAAGTGCTTTCATACCTTTTTCTTTTCTTTCTTTTTTTTTTTTTACTCATGTTCACCCCTTACAAAGTATATCGCCATTTGAATGTAAGCGGCTATTATTTGGGGCCATGTCTAGGAAAGATATTTGTTTATGTTACATTTAAACTTCTGCGTATCAATACAGCCAGGAAAGCAGATAGCAGGAGGGGAATTCCAAAGTCTAGCTGTTCGAGGGAAGAAACTGTTAGAATAGAAAGTTTTCTGGCAGTGAAGGAGTGAGATCTTATTGCTAAACGGGTTTGTTGGGGGTACGTCGAGAGGGTACAAGTGAAACAAGTTCCTCAGAACTCATCCCATTAAAATATTTGTAAAACAGGCACAGTGATGCAACATTCTGGCGATGAGACAGGGGCTGGAGCTTAGTTGATAAAGTGGGACCGATTAAATTGACAACTCTTTTTTAGACTTTATCTAAGAGGGAGTGACTAGTGGTAAATGCACCAGCCCAGATATGGCAACAATACTCCATGCATGGACGAATGGTGGCCTTGTAAAGGTACAGGATACTCTCAGGCGTGAGTAGTCTTCTAGCTCGATAGAGGGAACCCACCTTCTTTGCAGCAGCCTTTGCAATGTCCTCTATGTATTTGTTCCAGTTCATATTGCCTGCAAATGTTAGGCCGAGGAGTTTGAAGGTAGAATTCTTAGGTAGGGTGCTATTTTTCATGGATATAGGGGTTTGGAGAGGCGTCTTGTAATTGTTAAAAGAGAGCTGCTTAGTTTTACTAGCATTAAATGTTACCATCCATTTACAGCCCCGTTCGACTATAGTCTGGAGGTCATTTTCTAACAATTCTGCCATTGTCTTAGATTTATGTACATCTGTTCTTCCCTCATGCATATTATAGAGCATTGTATCATCAGCAAATATTCCCATCTCGGACACAATATTATCAGGGAGGTCGTTTATAAATATCATGAATAGTAATGGTCCAAGGAGGCACTCCCGTATTAATGTTATGCTGCTTGGATATACGTCCGTCAATGACAACTTGTATGCGTTTATTGTCTAAGAAGGATCTAATTATATTTAGTATACGTCCAGTTATACCTTACGATTTAATTTTCATTAGCAGCCCTTTATGCCAGACTTTGTCAAAGGCCTTGGATATATTAAGGGCTACAGCCCTGGCTTCGCCCGCCTTATCCAGTACATGGTAAATGCATTCAGAGATGACTGTTAGAATATCTGCAGTAGAACGACATTGCTGAAATCCATACTTTTTGTCAGAGAGAAGATTTGCTTTTGCGAAGTGGTGAACTAGTGCTTGATTAATTAAGGTCTCAAAGATTTTAGCGAATAGTGGGAGGAGACTAATGGGGCGATAATTGAGAAGGTCTGTTCTTTCACCAGAATTCTTGTACACTGGTACCACAGACGCCATCTTCCAGCTATTAGAGAAGCAAGATTCAGCAAGGCATTTATTGTAAAGCTTGGAAAGTATGGAGGCTAGCTCGGCTGAACATTTCTTAATTTGTAATGCAGGGATGAGATCAGGCTCACACGCTTTTGAGGTGTCTAAGCTTTTTATAATATTGCAGACATGAGAAGGGGTGATAATGTGGCCTCAATCCGCAGAGGGAAATTTGGGAGGAAGTTGTTTGTTGGCTCTAAGGTGGAGTTGGAGCAAATCGCCAGGCAAGAAGTTCCGCCTTCTCCATTGCCTTGTATGCAACCTTCTGGTTGTTGCTCAGTGGGGGAATTACTGATTGCCCTTTATTCACTACACTATTATAGATTTTCCAGAAATCACGAGTTCCTATCTTTTGTGATTCAATGCATTCCCTGATTATTTCAGCATGCTTTCTTTTGGCTGTTACCATTTCACTCTTACATTCCTTGTCTCGAGCGGTTTTCATAAATCAAAATTATAAAGATTATACTGGAATCCATAAACATAGCTACTTTACAGGAAAGAAAAATGAGGGTGACATGAGTGAGACCATGTAAATAATTCATGTGAACACTTTCTTAATATCTCTCCTTTCAAACACTAATATCTCTGTACGATGGTAATTTATTGACAAGAATAATTTTACAAACTAAATCTACCACAAAATCAGTTTAAGAATAAACTTGATGAATTCAGAAATAATTGAAAAGAAAAAGTAATTTTTGGTCTATCTGTGGAAATATTACAGGGAATTTAATATGTACATTTATATTATATATTTTGTGAGATTTTTTATTTAAACTTGGCATAAGATTATTGGTAAAAAAAATAAATGTCCAGTAAGGAAAAATATATAAAATACAATTGATGTTTCTTAAATTGGTAAATTGAAGGAACATGTTCTGACAAGTGATCTGCCTTAAATAGTGAATCCTTGTAAATTTCAGGAAGAAGTAAATATATTTGTTGGAAAGTAATTTAAAACCTCTTCACTACCTGAGTAGATATACAGACAGATCTGCAGGGCAATTGAGAGATAATTAGTCTGACATTCTATTATATAGGGCTGCCTTTTTGGTTCCTGGGAAGATCCTTTTTTAACATAATCGCATAAAGTTTAATTTTATTTATTATCTTTTTAAAGTTTCTGTTTTTTTATACATATTCTAATTTATTTTTATTATCCGTTTTTTTTTTTCATGCATTATTTTCTATACAGATTCTAACTTTATATTCATTTCTTTATTTATTTCTATTTTAAATGTATTTATTTTAATTTTTCGAATCTTTGGTTTTTCAATAGAAAGATATTTTCATGCTTGTATTCAGAAATAAGTTTCGATCTTTTGTTTAAAAGATTCCTTTCTATTGAGTGTGTGATTCTTGCTATTTTCCTTTCTAGGTAAATTTAAAGCTGGTGCCGTTTTTTTATTTTCCATGTAGATTTGGCGCTTTTGTTTGATTTTTAATGGTGCCATGTGTATTTGGATAGTGTTCTGTTCATATTTTTGTAATTAAATGAAATTTCGTTTGCCTAACCGTGTTTAAGTGTCTCAGTTAGTATGTTTTATAGATCATTTCTATTTATATATAAAAGGCACTAAATGTTTGTGTGTGAGTGAGATCTCTATAGACTTCGAAACCGGCTGAAATTATTTTTTAAAAAATCATACAAATACACTTTTTTACTTTATGTATTTGGAAGTGTTGTTTGATAGGTTTTGTATCGGATTACCTCCAATAAGGATTAAAAATTCATTATAAAAATGCGATTAAAAAAAGAAACATTCCACTTTTGGCAGGTGTATACAGTCTAACATCACTAGCGTATTTAAACAAGTCTTATCACCACACAAGTGGAAGGGAGCAGCATATAAAATCAACAGCCGGTTATTTGATAAGACAGGGGCGCGTTCAAAATGAATTCTGTTTAGAGCCTAATTGAACTATGACACTTTATGTTTGCATATTAAACTTTAATTCAAGCCATCATACAAAAATCATATAAAAATCAATATAATTATAAAACTCTGTGAACCGCCCGATCTTGCTTGCCAGATTGAATCTTGTCTTTAACGAGTAGGTGCTTCCAGCTTTTAAAAAAGCGATAACAGGTGAATTTATATATATATATATATATATATATATATATATATATATATATATATATATATATATATACACATATATATATATATATATATATATATATGTATATATATATAGTCTGTTTATTATACAAACATTATTGGGTACATATGTGCATGCATGTTTCAGTGGAATACCAATTCAGGGACAACACTTCATCCAGCTCTGTCCTGCATTGAGCACTCTTAAATAATCACGTGTTTCATTGGATTTAAATCTAGGAAACCAATCGATACAACTGGTATATATATATATATATATATATATCTGGTGAGGAAGAAAGTATCAGATGTTAGTATTAAGGACAATCAACTTCATTTGTGTTTCTTTTTTGAAAAATAAATATGTTTTAACTCTTGCTAAAGTGCTTATCAACATATTTTATAAATTCTTTGTTCTTATACATATAAACCCCCCCATATATATATATATATATATATATATATATATATATATATATATATATATATATACTAGTAGTTCATCCCGGTTTTCTTGGGCCCTATGGACTGTTCATAACTTTACATGCATATATATATATATATATATATATATATATATATATATATATATATATATATATATATATATATATATATAAATTTGACTCATGCCCAGGAAACCTACATCTGACATTTCAAATATTTAGATCAAAAATTGGCGGAAGAGTTTGGTAGAGTCTACAAAGGACAACTTCTTCAACTTTGACCTCTTGAACGCCAAATCTTCGCCCAAGAACTGATTAAAAAGCTTGCTGCATGTCTGAATACCCTTTATATAAAATTTCAAATGTTTAGACACAAATGATTATTTTGATATCTTTTCAATTCGCCAAAATATAAAACATGCCAGCTGAAATAAAAAAGACCGCTCGACAAATTGAAAAGATATCAAAAAAAAAAACATCGGAAAAAAGAATAACTCTGTCGTGTTCAATCAGACATGCTTCATGTACGTCTATCTATCTCTCTCTCTCTCTCTCTCTCTCTCTCTATATATATATATATATATATATATATATATATATATATATATATATATATATATATATATATATTAGTTTACTATTTGATGTACATACGCCTCTAATATAAAATACTAAAATATATCATATATATATATATACATATATATATATATATATATATATATATATATATATATATATATATATATATATATATATATATATATATTCAGCATTAAATCCAGCAGTGCCTGGTGACATTAATAGAATATTTCACAAATTCTAAAAGACTTAATTTCTTAAAAAAAAGTCCGTTCTTTTTGTTGAATATACATTTTTTATTTACTTATTCAGTTTCAATACAAGCTTTAAAAGATGTGAAATTAAGAGTTCCATTTAGATAACGACTTTTTGAAATAGTTATCATATGGTTTCTAATTGGTACCTGTCTGAACAGCGGGAAATTCTTTCCTTAAATATCTCTGTGTTGATTACAAGTCATTTTCTGGAAGCTATCATATCAAGAATAACTAGATGATTGAACTGTATTACATCGGCGGGATATTATTGCATTCAAAGTAAAATAGGCTGCTTTTCTTTTTGAAGAATCACTGCTCGTGGCAGTAACCCAACTATCTTTATATATATGTGTGGATATACTATTGGATGGCCATATATCTCAAGCAAGATATATTTTTAAGATTCTGACCGTTCCTTTGAAGTGCTATTATTTGAATCTCTCTTGCACTTGGGTCACCTGGTATATTTGACTAGTAGTTTTTTTAATTCTTTTTCATGAGCTCATTTGCTCATGCAATCACTTCTTAAGATTCCAGTTTCTTTACATATCATCAATTGAAATGGATGCCTCTCATCTTAGGGAGACTCAATATTTTGATAAGCTTCTGGGCTCTACCTTTACTCCTGATCTGAAATGGAACACGTACATCAAATATGTTGCCAAGGTCGCTGGAAAAATAATGGGATCCTTCTATCAATCCAATAGATATCTCACTGCTGATGCAATTCTCTACTTATATAAGAGTCAGGTATGTCCAAGGATGGAGTATTGTTGCCACATCTGGGCAAGAGCTACTAGAAAAATCTTATCCTGCCTTGATAGAGTTCAAAATAGACTTTGTAGTCTCATAAGGGATGCCCTTTTTCTCTTTCCTGCAACCTCTTTCTCACAGAAGAGACGTTGCGAGTCTGTCTCTGCTTTATCGTTATTTTCATGGCAAATCCTCGTCTGAGCTCCAATCTATGGTCCCCCCACACCAAACTTTCACAATAAACACTCGTTGAGCTGAAAACTCTATCAATAATAATTCACTTTATCTGTGCCTAAACCTAAACGTAGATTCCATGAACAAAGTTTATTTCTTGGAACTGCACACCTGTGAAACTGTCTTCTGTTTGCCTGCTTTGCAGCGTACTACAATATGGTCATCTTCAAGTCTAACACAAACAAATTCTTGATGAGCCGTTCTCCTTAAGTAATCCAATTTACCAAATTTACATTACTATTACTATGATATTGTCCCAGTGACTACTGACACTCTTTAACCCTTATCCTCGAGTGTCGTCTGGGTCTTGATAAGTGATAGCTTCTATGTAAAAAAAAATGTCTGACCTTGGTATTTGGTTATCTTTTCGATCTCAGCTCCCTTTAACCCAGTATAATTGGAGACACTAACTTCTACTTAGGTTGCTTCTTTCTTCCTCTTATCCCATATCACCATGTCATGGCTCCATTTTCTAGGTACGTAGCTGTAGGGATTGCATAGTTATAGTGGATGGTATATGAATTATTCCCAAATGTTCTTTCTGGTAGATGTTCCGTGACCTTGCTGCTATATACAATAATCAACGTTTAACTGATCGATCAGTGGATATATTTACATACTCCTTTGTGTTGCAATGTATTGTAGCTATCACCCAACAAAACCCTACAGTTGAATTTCATGTGACTCACATTCTCTACATCTGTATTGCAGAACTTGTCATTGCTTAGATAACTCATTTTTTAAAAAAAGTATTGCCTATGAATAAGGCTATGACAACGGCATATTCTTTTCCTTGTTTTGATTCTCAGGTATATATACATATCCATTGAAATTTTATATGTTTTTATGTAGAGTGATGTGATCCTTGGTTGATTAATTGTGTCTGTGTCGGATATATACTCGAGAGTAAAAACAATGAAAAGAATATGCTGTTGTAAGAGCCCTAGTTATGAATCTTGGCCAGCCAGTATAATTCTTTTCCGGTCATAGTGGAGCAATCCTCATTTTTGTGTGTCTGTAGAGCCTTTCTTTATCTTTATATACACCCCGTGCCAGAATTATATGCAAATCGATATTTTTGTTCTTACTCCGATAGTTTTCAATGAAATTTGTGAAATTTAGCACGTTATATGGCAACCCTAACACAAGCGCAGATCTAAAATTTTAAGCCATTGGTAGCCATTTTGGTGATTTGCATTTTTTTCAGCATGCCGACTTTATATGCAAACCAATGCTAAAATATGGTGATGTGCTAAAAGATCATCGAAACATTGATTATTCTAGGAATTTGTAAATTGAGAACAACAATAATAAAGAACAAACAACTTCAATATGGTTTCATAGTACAATCAATACCTTATATAATTGACATTTTTATTGACAACAGCAAAAAGCCTTTGGTCCATTGAAGATGTCAAACTTTCGATTTCATCTAATGAACTGTCTTTGGCATCAGTCAGAATAGCATTCCAGAGGTCATCCTTGGAGTTGTACTGCCTTCCTCAGGGGTAAATATTTTGTGTCAAGATGCTCCACAGATTTTTGATGGGATTTAAATCTGGAGAACAGGCTGGCCATCGCATTATTTTCCCATGTCTGGCAAAAACTCTCTATAAATATCCAGTGGCTATCTGTGCAGAATGAGATGGTGCATTATCATGCATGAATGCCATCTTTTTCCGGAATGCCAAATTCTTCTTCTTGTGCCAGGGCTCCAAGTGTTCCTTAATGAAGTTAATGTAGAGTTTGACGGTCATTTTCACTCCATATTCCACTACCAGCTCATTGCCAATGATTGCAGCCCAGAACATCATACCACCACCTCCTTGTTGACGCCTGATCCTTTACAGACATAGACGCTCATTATGGTACCATTCTCCCCTCCACGCATCGGGTCCAGCAAGGGTCGCTTGACACTCATCAGTGAACAAAACAGTTTGAAAGTTCACCTTCCTGTGATCTCTTGCCCACTCCATCCTCTTTTTCTTGTGGATATCCTTCAATTAAGGGCGGAACTCTGGCTTTCCAAATTTTGCAATCGTCCTCAGGATACAGCAACGAATTGATTTGGGAACACCAGGAACAACAGCTTTTTCAAAAACTTGTTTGCTAGTTGCAAGTGGGTTATGACGAACTTCTCTCTTGATTTTTCTCATTGTTCGACGCGACAGATATGATTTCTTACGAACTTTCCCTTTGTCAGAATGTCCGTTGCAAAGTTGAGGGTTAGTATAATATTTTTTGATTGTACGATGATCACGGTGTAATTCTAATTCAATTTCTAAGGTGGAAATCTTATTGTGGAGCCTTTGAATAATTTTAGACTTCTCAGCTTGACTTAAAGCACCTTTACATCCCATCTTGCATATAAAGTTGGCACTGTCAAAAAAAACTGCAAGTCATCAAAATGGCCGCCCTTTGTTCACTTTTGCGCCTAAAAAATTTTAGATCTGCACATGCATTAGCGTTGCCGTATAATGTGCGAAGTTTCACAAATTTTCATTGAAAACTATCGGAGTTAGAACAAAAATATCGATTTGCATATAATTTTGGCACAAGGTGTAGTCCTGGGTTAATTCGAGCAGAAAATACGGTTTAATTGGGTTTATATCTGGAGAAAAAAATGACTATGTCATCAAATTTTCTCCACTAATGCCTAATGACTTAATGTATTATGTTGTAGCCTTGGCTGAGTGGAATGGCGCGTTGTCGTGTATAAAAATCAATTTGCAGTGATGTGCCAATGGAAGGTCATGAAGTCATGATTTCAAATACTCATTTAAAAATAAAATATAAGACTGGCTTGTCAGTTTGACACCTGCCACTTGAAATGGTCCAATTAGTTCATTGCAGATTATTCCAGCCCAAAACATGACACCTCCACCTCCCTGTTGACGATGGAATTGATGGGGGATAGGGAATCCAATAGGACTCCAAACTTTGGCCCACCCATCTGGCGCATCAAGGATTGTTCTTGCCTCATCGGTGAAAAGAACATTTTCAAAGCTGGTTTCTCTGTATTTCTGAGCCCAAGCAAAACGTTTTTGCTTATGAGTTTGGTTTAAAACAGGTCTTGCTATGGGATTAATTCTTCTTGCAGTTTTGTTTAAAACATTGCAGTGTGTCTTTCTGGACAAGGAAGGTATTCCAACCTTGTCAATTATAGCAGCATTGTTGCTGCCCGGCTACTTGATAAGTTGACAGCGAATTTTTCTAACATCACGAGCAGAAACTGACTTTCTTGTGTTTTTGTCCTTCCTTGGTTTGATGTTTGAATTTTCTATGAATGAAGACAATGTTCTTCGATCTTTCCCAAGTTCCTTGGCTAGATATTCGAGACATAACCCTTCTGCAAGGCCTGTAACAGCACGTTTCTTTTCACTAGCTGTCAAGCGACTCTTTCCAGGCATTTTGGGAGACCTGCAATAAAGTGAAACACACTTAAAATTACGAAAATGGACAAATTAGCATAATTCTCAAAATATTTGTTTAAATTCCACAAAAATCAGGGAAATAAGGCACTTTGTTATGCTCTTCCAGTGTACTAGATTTCACTTCTCTGCATTTCATAGCAATTTCCAAATTGAACTATTGACCTGCAATAAAGCGATACACAGGGTTTATGGTAAGCCATACCCGACTTTTTAATCTCTCTACATGTTATGGCTTTTTGATGTTCTTTTAACATTACTTTTAGAGGACGACATGTCTCACGTTTGTATAGTTTTGCACATTTATATTCAGTTCTTAGTCATGATTTTTCTCTAGGGGACTTGACTTACACATCAGTTGCCGGCAAGTCAAATCGCTCCTGAATACTGCCCTGATGTCATATGGATTACATATTCTTCAAAGTTTTTCTGACATGTCCTTCATGCATAGTATACAAACTGTGGTAAATTTTCAGGTGGTGTCTTTTGTTGTTTGGTCCAGATTTCTCGTAGCTGATGTTATGCTCTCTGAATTGTTGTTTCAATGGAAGGTTTCTCTTTATCTATCCATTTCCTTTTTATATGCATTTCTGTTTCTGCATATTGCTTAGTGTTGTAGGCAACGGACGATTCCTGTCTTTACAGTATATGGATGCTGGGATTTGAAGTTTAGTAAAAGTTGCCATTGGCTCTACAGATAACATAAACCCTTGACCGGTACACGTTATCATCAGATCTAGGAATTATAATTTCAGTGAAGTATTCAAAGTTAGCTTATCCCATACGACTGTTAGAGTCTCATCGGTAGGTACTTTCGTGAACGGACTACTTAGAGTTACCATCTGATTGGAATGAATCAAAACATTGTTGACTATTTACACAAAGTAAGCTGAATTTTTGACATACGATGGAGTTTTGCCTATGATTGATTATGAAAAAAAGAACATAAATTATCTTTCCTAGATGTGGTGATAACCCGTACTGGTCAGGGATTTATGTAATCTGTATATAAACATATAAACATAGTTTCTATAAATAGAGAAGAACTCCAACTGACTTGACTTAAATTTGTATATGTCTGTTACATTATTGATAACTTTCTTGTAAAAAAGTTGGTTATTTTGCGGCAGTATAATTAATGTATGCCTTTACGGATGAACATAAGCAAGCTAATAAAATTCAGTCTTAGAAATAATTCACGAATTGATGTGGAAAAAGTACAATATTAAAATATCCGGAATTAGTCAAGTATATTTATAATGCTTATAGTCAGCGGTATTATTATTTCTATTGTATTAGTTTTTTTTTTTTTTTTGCATTTTCTGCATTCCATGAAAGGATCATTTAAAAAAAATGACTTCCTTGTTCGTTTTATAATCATAAACAAAATCAAAAGAATGAAGATTAAAATATAAAAACAACCAAAACTTATAAACTTTTTGGATTATTCAGAAAATGTTAAAGTTCTTCATTTTTCAGCTTCTGTTTTTTTATATATATCTCATGCTATTTAGTTTTACTAAAATCATATTTATTTAAGAAAAATAACTATATATATATATATATATATATATATATATATATATATATATATATATATATATATATATATATTGCATTCGATTTTGTTACTATACCCAGAATATTTGTATTTACCTCATACTAGGAAGAAAAACAAAGGAAATTTTGGTTAAATTTCTTTTTTTATGAAAGCCAAAAACTAGATAATCGGAAATCAGAAAAAAAACAAAAGTAAGTCTCAATTAAGAAAAGGCTTAAGAGGAGTTGCTTTAGTTTGAGTAGATGCCAAGAAAATCTCTAAAGATCAAGAATAAACAAGTAAGCTTTTTTTTATAAATTATGTATATATATATATATATATATATATATATATATATATATATATATATATATATATATATATACATGCATTCAGCCATATAAAGAGGGAAATAATTCAATTGTTTTACTGCTTTTTTATTTAATCTAAAAATAATGTTTCTGACATGGTTGTGTGAATTGAGCATAGAGTTGTTCAACAGTATAAGAAATATTTTAGTGACTTATGAATTTTCTGTCTTTAATTCATTGTTTGATATATAAGAAACAAAACAATGACAATGATTTCATAATGGACCTCTTTTTATACATTTCTTAATAATGCTCAAACCCTGATGCTTAATGTCTGTTGCTATCTGTGAAATTTTTATTTTTTAAAGATTTCTTGTACAAATGTTTACCTCTTATTTTAATAAAACTTAAAT
This sequence comes from Euprymna scolopes, assembly GCF_053919585.1. NCBI lineage: Eukaryota > Metazoa > Mollusca > Cephalopoda > Sepiida > Sepiolidae > Euprymna > Euprymna scolopes. Next base: position 69,424,004 of record NC_136490.1, on the reverse strand, counting down.
TTTAATTTCATTATAAAAAGAGAAATATGTTCTTAAAATTTGATCACAGTTTTATGGTGAAATTTAATATTAAGTCCATAAAATGATATCGATGTTAAAAATATGTGCATATCTTGCTCATTAAAGGCTTATAAATGGGTGTTTAACTTCATAAAATAAAATTTGTTCAAATCCATAGATTCAGTCATATAATCTGTGTTTTCAAAAAATGTTACCACATCAATATGTTTTTTTGTTCAACTGATTTGTTTGTATGAATCAGCTAATCATTTATGAAAATGATTCTTTGAAACTGACTAGATGCAAACTTAGTTTTCAGTCTGCATTGTCGTTCACTTCACTACTGCCATATTTTAGATGTCAGTTCATCTGAACTTATTAATTCTTCCATGCGTTTCATATTATGTGATAAGTATTTGAAATTTTTTATCCACAACTACTGAATTATTACATTCGTTATTATATAAGTATGATTAAAATAAAAAAATGTTTAGACTGAAGGGACTTTATTTCAAAGACTAAGAAATTGTTTCTAATTAACGTATAAAAATAAAGTTGGTTTTTTACATGAAAAATAGTAAGCAATGGTATCCCATTTCATAAAAAATGTTCGAAACAGCTTTTAACAGTTAAAAAAACAATAGTCTGTTGTTTATCTGATATTGAAAATCTAAATGTAGAAATAATTAGGACTGCCAACTTTATTAAAAATGCTTGGTCCCAAATATTATTTATGATAAAATTGTTAAACCAGTCAATAACAGTGAGAAAAAAAAATTATAGATAAGCCACAGAGCACCTTTGGAAACCGAGTCTGTAATTATAAAATAAGCTTTTGTAACAGAAAATATAAAATAATAAAGCTTTATCAAAAAATGTATGGGGAATGCATGCGGACTATTTCAAAACATGAAATCATACTTCGTTACGTTAGAATGTGTTTAACAGTGTTCACAGATCCTATAGATTTTGCTTTGAAGAAAAAATGCGCATTACTCACTACATTGCTTGATCAAAAGTCTGAGCTTATGTATTTGCTCTGTCACTAAACTAAGGATTAGTTAAAAACATTCAGGTTATTTTTATTTAAAAAACATTTATTACTTTTTGTTTTGTCCCAAAATCATTTTTTTAAAAATCTTTTTATCACAATTTCACCCGAATAAAGCACACTGCCACTTTGATGTAGGAGGCTACTATCGGGCACATAAGTTGCAGAGGTACTATGTAGGGAGTTGAGCAGCTCGATGTCTGTTCACATTACACTTGAACTACTGCATGTCAGTAAAATTAGGAACGCAGGAACCTGGAAGGGAGTTCCAAAGTCTAGCAGTTCTGGGGTAGAAACTATTAGAGTAAAAGGCTTTCTTACATCTAAAGGTCTCTACTGTGTAGCAACGGGATTTAGCTGTTTGCTTATGTGATTTTGTTTAATATATTGTCGTCTTCTAATCACTATACTAATATTAAAAAAAAAGTATAAATTACGCTTAAATTTATCGAGAAGTGTTGCCTATTCAGTCTCAAGATTGTTGTCTCAGGAATAAAAAAGTGAGATCACTTTAGCAACACCTTTTTTAGCAACACCTTTTACATGTCATGATAGGATTATATGCATAAGTTTTACAATTAAATGCTATACAAAAAAATGAAAGAGGAAGGAATGTCAAAAACATGAATTTTGGCATCATTTTTATTTACCTTACACTCTGACTTGCAATAATTCATTAGAATCTTAAAAAGAATGAATGACATATCTAACAAACATAGAATGCCTAACATTAAAAAAAAGGATGCGGTTGAAGTGAATACTGGTGAGAACTGATGATTCTGCTTGCCATGTTTAAATCTTGTTGGATACATAGCACAACTTTTACTACGGATGTTAGCAAATGTAAGTGCCAAATTTTACAAAAAAGAATTGTAGAAACCAATACCCAAACTAGAATTAAGCAGGTTAAAAAGCACACACTATGCTGATCCATATGAAAGAACAAAATATGCCTGCAAAAATGTTAACTAAAAATATGTGTAAAAACAGGTTTTATTCATTCGACATGTAGATTTTCTGTTAATCACTAGAGGCTATAGAGACTCATTGCAAAAACACTTATGCATATAGTCTAATTAAGCAAAGGTTGCACAATCCTAAACTACATCCTTCCCAAGGGAACGTTGCTTATATGAATATAAGCAATGCTCCTTTGGAAAATATGTAGTTAGTGATTGTGCAACTTTTGCTTGACTAGATACTTTACATAAATACTTTTACAATATGTATATATAGTCTCTAGAGAAGTGGTAAGAAGTCCAGAATAACCAGAAATAAGATCGGAGCAAGCAGTACATGGTATGTGTTTCAAGCTTAGATTTGAAACCCAACTACCAATGTAGTTAGTTAATGTTCTTACCATATGGAATGACATTTCAGTATATTATGTATCTTCTTTAGGTATTCAAAAACAATGACAAAAATGTTTGCAGATCATAGATTCATAGATAGCATTACAAATGCATAAGGAAATATGGTTGACAAGGGAAAAATAAAGGGAAGAAGGGAAAAGTAAAAAAAAGTTGAATAGAAAAGGGGGCAGTAAAAGGAGGAAATTTGTATAACTGCCCTAACTTTTGAATGTGTTGATGAGAAATCTTCTGCGAAAGTGAGTGAGGGGGTGATAAAATAGTATAGAAGAGACTAACTTATGCACAAGGCCAAGTTTAATATAATAAATAGTGTTAACGGGTCAATTAAATTAACATTTAAATTGAAGGGTAAATAAAATATGTGTAGCTCATTTTTACAAAATAACTGCATACATTTTCCGGTTCTAAGTTGATTTCTTGATTCTTGATAAGGAAAACCATTTTGAGCCAACGATTCCTGTGAGTTTTACGTGTTTCTTTTGATAAGTGATAAATATAACATAGATAAAATGAGAAGAAAAATGAAAGAATTGCGATTCTCTAATTTTTTCACCTGGCTAGAATTTCTAAAGTCAGTGATAGAGAAATGAGATTAAAACTTGATGTTAAATATGGTGAACATAATGAGGATATGATTATCTTTTCTGGTGAACGAGCAAAACAGTTTTGCATTTATTTCTTTTTTATTAAAATCCAATATAAGCAAGTTTATCAAGAAGGGATAAACAAAATAATCAAATTTCATGACATTACCTTCTCTGTCCCTAATAACTTTCATGTTATCGTTTCGTCAGTGAAACTCTTCCAACCAATAATTGTATGTCATTAAACTTATCTCATAAACGATACACAAGAAAACGTTTTTTTTCTTTTGTTTTTATAAACAAGTTTAGAAAAAAAAATTTGAAGGCAAATTAAATAAATGTATTATTAAAATTTGCAATAATGAAACTTAGTTATTTATGAATTATACATTGGGAAAAAAGTATTTAGAACCAACAAGTTAAATAAATTCTATTGCAGAATATAAATAGTAAATACCAAATACATTACCAATACCAGAACATAAGCCAGTCGTTAGACTACATCCTTCTACCTGACAACATAAGGATGGATCAGCTTTTATCTGTTCTAATTTTCCATGTTGCATAAAATATTCGTAAAATTATGCCATGAAAAACTTGATAACTCACAAGGTATTTATTTAAAGAGGGTAACATTTTGGATAGTAGTTACCATTAGCTGTTGTGGCGGAACTACCTGTGTTACCTATTAATGAACTGATCCATACACAATAAATGATAGAAGACAACGCCGTATGGCGGGACTCGATATTCGGTGGATCAATAAAAAATATTTGACAGCTGTACGCACAACTCTCACTTTTGTACGTTCCTACTAATACAATTTGTTGTTTTCCTTGTGACTCCTTAAACAGGTTCATGACATTAGTGAAGACCATCAAATCCATACATCAAATTTAGAAAAATTGGAAGTCAAAAATCCATCAAAATTTTTACTATGACTTATAAAGGTCAAGATTAAATGCCAAAGTAAAGATCATATAACACGTGGAATCTCATTAGCTATATGTGCTATATGTGCTAACAAGTACGTTTGCAAGGAAGAGAACCGAAATTATTGTCAAAAGTGTGACTTCCACTTTTTTCTGTGACCTTTACTAGTTATCAAAAATTTAAATCAAATTTAAGTTAAACCATGAACAATATTTTGATCAAGTTTGCTGACAATTGGTCAAGCGATGTGAAAACTAGGCTGTACACAAATAAGCATGGTAACACATTCGATTCAAAGCATGACCCCATTGATAGATATATCATACTATCTTATTAAAAAAGTTTAAATGTGCATATAAAAATCACTGCTAAAATTACCCACTGCATATTGTCATAAAAATCAGTTGGTCCCAAATCTTTGTTAAATTTCATCTATATTAGACGTGTGATGCCGTTGTCTGTCGGTCTGTTTATTCAGGAATGCAACATAATAATAAAGCTCAATACCAAGATCTAACATTGTTTTAAGAAAAATTTCACAAGACACCCAATGATAATATTAATATATTTATTACATTTATTAAAAATAATATTGTGGGATATTCCTCTGCATCAAATAATTACAGATAGTAAGGACAATGTTTTATTTTATTTTGTTTATAACTTGAAAATTGAAAATTATAGAATCATAAGCACATGCACTGATGATTCCCAAAAGGATGAAATATATCAATGTTTGTAGGTATTAAAATAATAATTATATATATATATATATATATATATATAGTCCAGATGAAAGTATATGTATGACACTTAAGCTACACAGAGGCATACCCGTTTCATCTCCATAGAAATCATCATTAATTGTTAGGCACTTAACCCTGAGATTCCCCGCAGGAATGATATGCAGATGTATCTGTATAACTTCCTCTGCATATATTTTCATAATAACCGCTATGTTCTATTCATGCATTAATAACAGTTGACATAAATAATAGAATCTCTGCACAATATACCATCTATTATTATTATAAATGTATACTATCTATTAATATTATATATGTATACACACACACACACACACACACACACACACACACACACACACACACACACACACACATATATATATATGTATATATATATATATAAAAAAAAGTGAAAGTGTCTCTCTGTGTATCTGTGTATCTGTGTGTCTGTGTGTGTAAATTTCCCTACGCAATAACTCTGTCAATTTTAAGTCTACAGACAGGAAATTTGATATACAGGATACTGAGATTTGGAAAAATCGATGTGATCGGTTTTCGGCCAGAAATTTTGCGATTAAGGGGTCAAAGTTCAACGATTTGACCTTTGAGAACTCTACTGAACTCCTCCGACAATTTTCGGTCTAATCACTTGAAATTTTAGATATAGGTTCCTTGGACATGGATCTAACTTAATAACTTAATTTGAGCCAAAACAATAAATGTTAAGGGGACATAATAGGGGTCAAATTTAAAAAAATTGACCGCTTTTTTTTTTTTTGCTCAACATACAGCTCCAAATACCCGGGCAATGCCGAGCACCCATGCTAGTATATCCATAAAAGTGGAAGTGTCTGTCTGTGTGTGTACATTTCCCTACGCAATAACTCTGTTAATTTTAATCTACAGACTCGAAATTTTATATACATGGTACTGAGATTTGGGAAAATCGATGTGATCGGTTTTCGGCCAGAAATTTGGCAATTAAGGAGTCAAAGTTCAACGATTTGACCTTTGAGAACTCTATAAAACTCCTCCGACAATTTGGGCTCTAAATACTTGAACATGGATCTAACTTAATAACTTAATTTGAGCCAAAACAATCAATTTTAAGGGGTCATAATAGGGGTCAAAGTTTAAAAAATTACCCCCCGTTTTTTTTTGCTCAACCTACATCTCCAAATACCCGGGCAACGCCGGGCACCCATGCTAGTATATATATAAAAGTGAACGTGTCTGTGTGTGTGTGTGTGTGTGTGTGTGTGTGTGTGTGTGTGTGTGTGTCTGTCTGTGTGTGTGTGTACAATTTCCTTTGTAATAACTGTCAATTTTCAGTCTACAGACTGGAAATTTGATATACAGGGTACTGAGATTTGGAAAAATCTTTTGCTCGGTTTTCGGCCCGAAATTTGGCTGTTAAGGGGTCAAAGTTCAACGATTTGACCTTTGAGAACTCTACCAAACTCCTCCGACAATTTGGGGTCTAAACACTTGAAATTTTAGATATAGGTTCCTTGGACATGAATCTAACTTAATAACTCGATTTTAGCCCAAAACAATAAATGTTAAGGTGTCATAAAAGGGAGTGAAAGTTAAAAAAATTGACCGTTTTTTTTTTTTTTGTTTTTTCTTTTGCTCAGCATACACCTCCAAACACCCGGACAATACCGGGAACCCATGCTAGTATAGCTATATAAATATAAAAGTGAACGTGTCTGTGCATCTATCTGTCTCTATGTCTGTCGGTGTGTGTACATTTCCTTACGCAATAACTCTGTCAATTTTTAGTCTACAGACTTGAAATTTGATATACAGGGTTGTAAGATTTGGAAAAATCTTTGTGATCGGTTTTCGGCCAGAAATTTGGCTGTTAAGTGGTCAAAGTTCAACGATTTGATCTTTGAGAACTCTTCCAAACTCCTCCGACAATTTTGGTTTTAAACAATTGAAATTTTAGATATTGGTTCCTTGGACATGGATCTAACTTAATAACTTGATTTGAGCCCAAAACAATAAATGTTGAGGGGTCATAATAGGGGTTAAAGTTAAAAAAATTGACCGTTTTTTTTGTTTTTTTTTGTTTTTTGCTCAGCATACACCTCCAAATACCCGGGCAACGTCAGGCGCCCATGCTAGTATATCTATCAACGTAAACGTGTCTGTGGGTCTGTGGGTCTGTCTGTGTACATTTCCCTACACAGTAACTCTGTCAATTTTCAGTCTATAGACTCAAAATTTAATATACAGGGTACTGAGATTTGGGAAAATCTATGTGATCAGTTTTGACCTCTGCGGTCTCTACCAAATTATTCAGACAATTTCTGGTCTAAACATTTGAAATTTTACATAAAGGGTATTCAGAGATAGGGCAAGCTTTTTCATCAGTTTGGGTCGAAAATTTTTAGTTACCAATATATAAATGTATGTATGTATGTTTGTTTGCACGTTTGCCCAACACTTTCGACAGAGGCGACGGATTTTCTCAAATTCGGTATCGTTTTGAAGTCGTCCTTTCAGACAACAAATATCGAAAAATTGGCTAAAAACAGTAATATCTTCACCTGATACTGGGCACTTTTCTACACGGGGCGGGGGTCACTTTTTTCGCCGATATTTTTTAAAGTCATCCTCTCCTTTCGATTGCCTAAACTTAATTTTAAAAAATGTCACTTCCAGTTTGGCGGTGGTCGTAACAGCATAGACTTCAGGTTTTTTCCCGTTCTTTTTCTCATTTGTGGTACGGGTTCGAGCCTGCCTTCCTACTACCACTTTTCTTTTTTTGCTCAACATACACATCCAAACACCCGGGCAACGCCGGGCTGAAATGCTAGTATATATATAAAACTCATAATGTCTGCCTGTCTGTCCGTCTCTTTGTTTTTTCCCACTTTTTCAAATTGTATCTCCTCCGAGACCGAAGGTCGCAAAGTGGCGCTAGGCAGCTCAATTGATAGCATTTTTGTGAACTGTATTTTATGGGTCTTCACTTGGTTAAAATTAGTAATAAGGGGATGAACTGAAAGAAATTAACATTTGGTTAGCATAATGTGATGTTACTAATGGCGTCTCTTGTGTATGTCTAAAGTGACCTGCCATATTTAAAGTATAGAAGTGTATTTAATTAATTTACAACGCTTTGAGATTGTTTCCCCTGGTGAAGATGTGGTTAACGTGAACGACTATTGACAGTAAAATTGCGGATTCGATCCCAAGCAGTTCTTAATCTTATTTTATTTTTCTTATTATATTTTTACATTCCTGCATTTTTAATGTTATCTTATATATAATACTCACTATGTCTGTCTGCATCGATTTGTTTATTTATTTTTTAATCTGAAAATTGTCGAAGCATTTTAAAAACAATATTTTTAGGAGAGGGGGTCAAGTATTTCTTATTTGTTATAAGTATTTTTTTTAATTAATAGTACATTAGTTTTATTTTTTAATATATTTTCAAATAATTTAATTCCTATTTTAGTTACGTAAATTAGAGTAACACTAAATAAACGCTTATTAACTAAATCATGTTTTAATAAAAAAAAAGCATTAATAATACATAAAATGAAGGTTGCAATACGGCATATCTACTCATAATCATCACTAAATACGGGAAGTGCTGGAATTAGACGTTTTCGCATGAAAAAGTTCCAAGTTATTGTTTTTTTTAGTATTCACTTTAAATATAACATGAGAATATCCGTAAACTGTTTATTTATTAATATGTTTATTTACTTTCATGAATGTATCGCATTTGTTTTCTCATTTACTTTAACAAATTGTTAATTCCTGTTTTAATCATGTAAATTAGAGTAAAACTAACAAAACGTTTATTACTTGAACCACTTTTTAGTAAAAAAAATCATTAATCTCATCTATAAAACTCGCTATATCTGCCTGTCTGCATGTCTTCCTTTTTTTCAAACTGTATCTCCGCCGAGAAGAAAAGGCATCATCATATGAAATAATCGCTAGAGAATTAAGTCTATATATATACGAAATCTGGATAAATGTAAATATCATATTTAACCGTATTTTAAAATCAAGCAAATCCAGGTGCTCCTCACTAAACTGCAAATTATATTACTCTTTCTTTAATCTTTAAAGTTTTATTAAGATATGTTTGAAGATAATATTTCGTGCAATTGGTCTGTTAAAAGGATATCTCTTAAATTTAATCAATGTTGCATTTATTAAATTTTCATTTTAATTTCTTATATTTTTGTACATTTTCCTTTTGAAAAAAATAATTCATTGGAAAGAAATGTCTTGTTCTGTTGATATATGTTTCTTCTATAACTGCACTTTTGACATTCCTTAGTTCTCCTAATATATGTTCTATTCCATTGCTTTCTAGTTGAAGCGAATTGTAATTATCATATCTGTTTAAATTACTCTATAATTGAGAAAGAACACTACACTTGCCTTGATCCTATGTTGTAACTTTTAACTTGATGCCTATAAACTGTGCTGATGAATACACTTGGTATTAGTAAAAAATCATATCATCCCAGAAACGATCGTACATGAAAGTATGTTTATGTTGAATTCTTGGTAATTTCATAAATGTGTTTACCTCGAAACTTTAATATATATATATATATATATATATATATATATATATATATATATATATAATTTAAAGGAGATTAGAACAATAGTCTAAAGAGCTGAGTGTATTTTAATGATATAGTGAAATTACTAGTTTAATTAAAATACAGGAAAGAAAAAGTGCTCGTTGTAATTTAGATATATAATAAGCTCGATAGGTAAATATACTAGAGCTAATTTAATATTTAGTAATGTGATTGATAATTTAAAATTTAAAAATCAAATTATAATTAAATTAAAAATCCATTTCATAAGAAGGAACAACAACAAAGTCAATTATTTGTACGATCGTTTCGGAAACAGTGTTTTTATTGTGGTAGACATCAAGTTACGGACAATAATTATTACATATAGTTTTTTAATAAACAAGGTTTCCTCGTCAGCAAATTGTGAAGGGTTTTTATTTAATTTAAAAGACACCATAAATAAACCTAGCATTAAAAGTAAGGCAGATGTATCTTTTAATTTTTCGCCTTTTGAAATCAGGAACTATGGTTAAAGTACTCATATAGATATTTGCTATAGCTTTTCACCTTATCAGCTTCAAGACTATATATATATATATATATATATATATATATATATATATATATATATATATATATATATATATATATATAGTCTTGAAGCTTTTCAAGAATTTCCTACCAGCACATTATCACGGGACTGGTTCCCTGCAGATTGTAAAATACTTGCATTTTCAATCTTCTCATAATATTATACATTATCAACTGAAAAATCATTTACATATGTAACTCTTATCTTTATGTGGTTTTCGCTATGATAAGTAGTTACTCATTAAAGAAATAAAAGTAAAACCATCCTAAAATAGTTCCAGTGATTGCTTCGATGAACATTTTTTCCTGATACTCATTTTGTTTTACATTTCAATCTCTTGCATTGCTTTATTTTTGTGTATTTGTAATATAAATTGTGTAAAAATCTCAGATAATACAAATATTCTTTTTTAAAATGTTCTTATTATAGATTTGATGGAGAAAATTCGAAAAAAAAATATAAATTTAATTACTATGCTACATTTTTTTCAGAATAATCTAACTTTGATATTTATAGGCATACATATATGTGTACATAATCTTCTTATAATTATTACTTATTCGCGAAACAATATGGTTCCATCGAAAGTTTATGTATAAAGAATTGAAAGAAAATATAAACAATTTCAAATCATATTAAAGAAAAAGATAATCTCATCATCTTCTGGTGTCAGTAATAACCAGTTGTTTGACAAACTATCATATTATTAGTTTTTTTTTCTTTCTGTCTCTTTTCTAAAAAAAAAATGGCGGTAAGCCTTTAAAACTATATATTGCTTTACAAAAAATATAAAAACAATAAATAAAAAAGTATTCCTTTATTGTCATTTGTAAAATTGAAATAGCTAAAATATAAAGAAACTAGACGAGACACCCCACACCCACTTGTTTAGGTTTACATTTAGTCTATAGATAATTGACTGCAAAAATATTGAATGGAGCCATATTGTCTCAACCATGAGGGTTCCCAGAGATCTTTTGACTTGAGCCTATAATTAGTACTTGAGAGCCATTATCATTCAATGTTCGTAAAAGTAGGCTTACAACAACGAATCTGGCAAAAAAGTGACTTTATTAAAGAAAGAAGATGCTATTTCCCCATCTATCATCGTGTTTTGGATCTGTTGTTCTCATTTGCAAAAATGGAGACAACCTGTCTTGGGTTGAATAGTTTCGCCTGCATGTGGAAATCTTATTATTGAATGAGGAAATATTGCAGATAGTCACAAAAATTCTAGAAACTTCTACAAACACAGTGAGCTTCCAAGAAGAAGTGAGTTAAAATATCTTGATGTTGTTTAGGTCAAGTGCTAACCATTCTCCGTTAAGGTAGTTTACAACTCTCAGCATGGCAACTGATTCCTTCCAGATGCAAATCATTTCAGAAAAAAAAAGAGATTATATTTCGGTGTCTGACAGGAGAAAGCACAAGATTTCCGGTGTATTTACTGTTAGAACTTATGTTCATACAAATATAATTAATTACTCAGGATCCAAAACAATAATAAATAAATGTGTTGCTAAAGCTGTTTATACATGATGGTAAAATGCTTAAAATTTTAAAATTTCCTGTTTGAAAAAGAATCATAGGGAATATGAGAATAATTTATATCATAAATAAGTGGCTTTGTTTGTCTGTCTTCCTCTCTGTCTTTTGGTCATTTCAAACCTATTCTACAATTTTAGTATGTGACTCTGGGTGTGTCAGAATCAAATCAAAAGTTAAAATAGCTAATATGGCTAATATTAAAACAAGTAAATTATGAGTTGTCTCCCCATGTGATCACTACCACTTGAACAATGTAATCAAAACCTCTCTCCAAAAAAAGGAAATCTGATGAGATCGTTGCTCGTAGCTTAGCCATAAAATTTATTTATTTATTAATATAAGGACTATTTGATTAATTACATGCTTTTTGGTCGAGGATATTTTTCTCCCCTCACGGGTACATACATCATACAGATTTACTTTTGTTTTTCCATGGGGGTGATTCTGGCCCAGCACCTAAGTTTTTGTAGACATTCGCGGGAAATCGTTGCTTCAGGGCATTCTTAACACACTGAATGATATTTCACCTAAAAACTGATGAAGCGTTTTTCATAAAATCAACAGACTAATGGAATAATAGACAACAACAAAAACACACGTGCGTCTTGATTATCATAGGAACGAATTAACTTTAATAGCTTTCAAAACTATTGGCCATGATTGTATAAATTTGGCAATCTTAGGATGCTGAATATCTTATTGGGGATCGAAATACTACGAATATGACTACTACTACCTATTATGTTAATAATAATGATAAACACTTAGTGTCACCAAAAGACATATTGCACATTTTAGAACGAAAAGCATTTGAGATGCATGTAAAATATACTCTGTTATCTATAAGTAAATTATGAGTTATCTCCCCAAAATATATAATTTACAAAATATATGCTTACCAAACAAACCAACCCAAACAGTATTTATATACAAAACATATGCAGCGTTTTTATATAAAACGATTAACATGCCAGAAAACTCATCACTGAATTAAGCAAAACATTCAATTTACACTGTCAATAAATGTGAAGTTAGTAAACCATAAAACAGAACAATTAATCTAATATGACTACAGTAGCAGCTGCACTCAAGTTGGTAGTTCAGCATTAGTTTATTTCAATTTCTAAACTGAAAATCTATATGAAAGACAGCAGATCTCAGCATGAGTCATAAACAACGGAGCACGTGTCTGTGGATAATTAGATTTTAAAAATATATATGTTGCTCCCCATTTGGAAGCATCACATTGGTGAAGGAAAACCATTTCCTACTAGTATTAATGTAAAAATGCTCTGTTGTATAAATAATTGAATTTGGTAAAAATTATTGCACATAAACAATTAAATGACATTTACAACACCGCAATATATTCCAGCACTAGTACGAGTTAGCTCAATGAGCGAGCTAAAGACTTAAGATTCTATGGTCCTGGTCCAAATATCGCTAGGTTCAGCCACGCTGATGAGTATTAAATGACAAAACACGTATCCGTGGATAATTAAATTTTACAGTGTTGGTATATTTAGCACCATCTGTTTTTATATTGTTACTTGAAAGATGCTACTCGTGTCGTGATCTATTGAGCTCTGGTTATATTTCAATCAGTACAAATTTGTGTTTGCAAAACCAGTATTTATTGAAAATATAAAAATAAAAAAAAAATTACAAACTTAGTCTTTCCGTTTGCTATATTTTTCTCTTTCTCTTTTCTCTCCATTTCTCTCTTTCTTCTATCTATCGCTCTCTTACTCTTTCAAGGTATGAATTAATTCCCTATGAATGAACAATTCCAATCTCTTGTTTTATAGATGTATTCGGCGTTGCCCGGTACTAAACATAATATTAAATTCCTTCAAAAAATGAAAAAAAAAAAGAAGAAATTGAGACATTCGAGTATTATGTATCTTTCTAAATAGTTCACTCCTTGTAAGAAAAATAAATACTCGAGATGAGATCCAAACCTAATGACAGTGAGTCAAGTACGGTAATCATTAGGTCAGCTTGACACGTTCATTAAAAAATGTTTTCAAACCTACTTATTCTTAGCATAATGTAAACGATTCACAGCGTGAAACAATTAGCAAAATGATAAAAATCTGATGACTCTCACATAACAATGTTTTAATTTTGACCCCTTAGCAACCCCTTTTTTCCGGATGAAAACTGATTACAAAGTTTTCCACTTGTCTGAATATACTTTATACTAAATTTCAAGTCTGTAGATAAAATACTGATGATTATATAGGTTGAGAAGTGTCCTCACACACACATTCTTACTTTTATAGATATATAGATTACTTTTTTGTTGCATTTCCTACAAATAAACTAATCCATATACATAAATACAAGAAGACAAGGCATTAATGTAGGTTCTAGATTTGGAGAGCCAACAGAGCTTGTTTGTTGAACAAACTCACTCTTTTGTATGTTCTTCTTATTACATTTTTCTACTATATTTCCTTGTAACCCTTTAACAAGGACCATAACACTTTGACTGTTTATAAACAAAAAGAGATAATGTGATAAAAGCGAGAGTAAGAGATAATGTGTAAACAAAGAGAGAAGAACCATAAAAACATGCAGTGACAGAGGATGAGAGGAATGGACAACATCTTAAGTAGAAATTAGTGACTTGATAAGTAAATTTAAATTAAACTTAATTAGAACAAGCAAAATGAATTTTTTTAACAGAACTCAATCCCAAAACGAAGGAATATTTAAAAATAAATCCTGCGTCACTATATCAATATGTTGGTAATTACGATGCGAATTAATATATCTTTCAAAAAAAGCAGAAAAGAAGCTGAAATCAATTTTCCTTTTCACTTGTAGTTTAGAAATTAACTTGTTGAAAATCAAATCATAAAAAGTGGAACATTTGAACACGCGTACTAAAGATGTATCCAGGAAATAAAAAAAAAAGCTATGGCCAAACAAAATTATTTGTTGCATTAAAATGAAAAACAATAATAATAATAACATGCTTTTTTAAAACAAATATCCAAATTAGTTATTCTTGCAAATAATATCGCATATTACTAAAAACAAAAAAAAAACAAACAAACGATATGTTGTATGAAATTGAATTGAAGTGAAATATGGCGTTGACGTTAGTATTACTACAAGAAATAGGCTCAAGTTTAGCATTTACTCATATACTAGCAGGGCTACTCGGCAATGCCTCGGAAAAAATGTAACAAAACTTCTAGACGTCTCTCTTCTCTGTTCTCCCTCCACACCTTGCTCTTTCTTTTTTGCCCAGCCAATTTCTCTCAATGCAGCATTTTTCCCAAGTTTAAAAGATAATTTTATTGCATCCTCGCGTCCAGATTGCATCTTTGAAATTCACCAGCTGTGACAATCAGGCTTTAGTAGAATGAATTCCAATTACTGCTGCAGCTGTTCATTGGAACTCGAAATCATAAAAATTGTTCAGTCATCTCATAAGATGTATAGCAATAAAATACTGAATTTTCAACTGTCTACAACAATTTTAAATGACCGTACAAAAAAAGTATGGAAACTTATTTAAGGTACCTTGTATATGTAACTGGTTTATTGGAATTATGTTTGTATTCCGCCTATCATACAAAATCATCTTGACTGTTTTCTACAAAATATTATCTTCACAACAAGGCAAATGTATGTCTGCCTGTATAATCTATTAAATAGCTGTTTTTAACTTTGTTATTTCGGGTTGGATTATTTGATGTTTAAACAGTACTGTAAAATGGATGAATTTTTAAATTGTCCTCAATGAAGAAGTCTTATTGAGAAAATGCGATAAAAGAAACGATGTTCAGTGATTTTTAGTAAAGAACAAACTATCTTAAGAAAGGCATATGATTTTGTCTCGGTTAAAACTGCAAATTCTATCTCCTTTATTGAATTCAAGGAAAAATTCTATTTCGCTTTAAAATATGGTGAAAGATTTTGAGATAAAACGTATGTAAAAACATAAGATTAAAAAATAGGAAACAATGAATTCTACAAGAATTTATTTTCTCAATAATCTCAGCATCTTCATAATCACGTGAATGCGTATATTCGTTTGTGTGTATGTACATATGCTTGCTTTCCTCACATGTTTTTTTTTTCTTCTTTGGAAAGTGTTTTTGTCTCAGTATATTTTTTGCATTAATTTCAAACAAACAGCCAACCAAAATCTTTCCTCAAATGTAATATGTTTATTACATTATCCTATTTTGATTTTCACACTTCATCCTCTTTTTTTTATAATCATCTCTGCCTACTTTAGTTTCCTGGCTGGATAACCTTTCTTGCAGGCCATCTCCCTTGAGATACTTTCTTGACAAAATTTGTTTTTCCTAAGAATTATTTATTGGTGTATCTCTCTTCCAGAACTCAATGTACATAATGTGTTTGCTTTTAAAAACCATTGCTTGCTTACATGGCCATAAATCTGTCTCTGCCTGAGAATTCATGAACAGTTAAAATATGCATTGTCTTAAGTTAAAGTACATTTTTAATTACATGTATAGCCCTAATGGCTTTTCAAGATGGACGACTGTGAACCACAGAGTATTTGAAATCTTTCTACCAAATAAGTATTTTGACACAGCTATATTTTATGTAGATGAAGGCGTTTTCTTTGTTTTGTTTTGTTCTTAAAGAAGCAAAGGAAACCATGTGTAATTAATTGAGCTGCTTTTGCAATGAATATTTTTCTTGTTATTCATAAGATACAATTCGTTGAAAGCTGAATATAGTTCCAACAGTGTTTGTTAACACTGCTGGAACTATGCTTCTTTATCCAAATAATAAATTATAAAACATGCATCGTTTCTGACTAAGTTAACATTGAAAAGTTGATAATATAATATATACAGTTGTCTTGTCGAATTTTCAAAGTAAGACCGAAATAGCAAAAAAAAAATTTAAAAAATCAAAATTCACTTGACAAGACAATTTTTATTTCCTACTGTTGTACCGTGTTATTGACAGTATGATAATAAACTTCTCTAACATTTATTTTAAAACATAACTTAGTTCAGCCCAGATGCCTGCTAATATGAAACATTTTGAAATAATCACCTAAAAATAAAAGCCATCGAGGGAAATAACTCATATTCTAGATTAAAGCTATAATAGGTGTTGTCTATCTTATGTACAACAAATAAACATTAAAAACTAAATTGACTGCATTGTATCCCAACGATTGCTGGATAGATTGACCTAGTCGATTATATAAAGTTGTAATTTTGTCTGCATTTGTTGACTACAACTCAGCAATTATGAAAGATACACTTACAAAATGTACATATTTGGACGCAGTATGAAATATAACTAGATATTGGAAAATATTGTCATGTTTAATCGTTTGATGTTATATGTGAACATATTTTGTTTATGGAAGGAAAAGCTTTATTTCATGGTTACTAGTAATAGTTCGAAAAAAAAAACCCACTAAAACTAAGTCAGTTAGCTATCGTTGTCTTTTTTCCTTCTTTCTTGCTTGTTTTCTTTCTGTATTCCTTCTTTGTATTAGATTGAACTAAATTTGTGCATGAACGATATATATATATATATATATATATATATATATATATATATATATATATATATATATATATATATATATATATACAGTCCTGGTCAAAATCATAAGACCACTTAAGAAAGTAAGCGTTTACGCATATTATCGAATTTTTAATCAAACAAATGGTTGAAACCATTGTCAAAAGAGAAAATATGATGGAAAAAAATGAAATCTGCTTTATTCGAAACCTTAACTCTGATCTAATAATTATTATAAAAAAACCCAAACATTTTCACCTGGTCAAAATGATAAGACCACTTTAATAAAATTGGCTAGTATTAAAAAAATGAATGCGAAAAGCTTTCTATGTTACAAAAAGCGACTTGTTAGTGGATAAAAAACATCTTACTAAATTATAAATGGCAAAAGGGAAACCATTATCAGAGTTTGTGAGAGGAAGGGTCTTTGAACTTAATAGGGGTGGACTCTCCCATAGATCCATTGCAAACGAAGTGAATCGTAGCAAAACGGTCATCACAAATTTTTTAAGAAATCCATATCAATATGGGCACATATTAAATATAAGTGGAATATATAATTGAAGTAGTATTAAGTGGAATATATAATTGAAGTAGTCATGACCCCACGGAGGACGAGTACGTTTAGTTGTATTTGAAACCTCATCTGCATGATTTATCTTTAAGTGAACATGAATTACTGTGAAGCATTGTTTTCTAACTCACAGGACGTTCAGTATATATAATAGTAAAGAACTAACTGATATAAGATGAGCGAAAAATATTTGACGATTTTTTTCGTATCAAATAATGGATATGTTATTGTTATTTTCTTCAGGTTGTTTTACAATAATTCAGTTATTTTACTCTAAAAAATAAACTAAAGTGTTGGTTAAAGAAATAGTGTAAAGTTAATTCTAGCAAGATGTTAATTAAATAATACTGGATATCTAAAAGGACATCAATTAAATAATACTAGATATCTAAAAGAACGGCAATTAAATGATACCAGATATCTAAAAGGAAGTCAATTAAATAATACTAAATGTCTAAAAGAAAGTCAATGAAATAATACTAGATATCTAAAAAGAAGTCAATGAAATAATACTAGATATCTAAAAAGAAGTCAATTAAATAATACTAAATAGCTAAAAGGACGTCAATTAAATAATACTAGATATCTAAAAGGACGTCAATTAAATAATACTAAATATCGAAAAATATGCAAATTAAATAATACTAGATGTCTAAAAAGATGTAAATTAAATAATACTAAATATCTAAAAAGACGTCAATTAAATAATACTAAATATCTAAAACGATGTCAATTAAATTATACTAGATATCTGAAAAATGAGTATCGTGAACTGTGAGGATCTGCACCGTTTAATTAAATACAGTGTTTAGTTTTAAATTCTTAAAATTTACTGACTGTGACAAAATGCAACTAAAGTAAGTCAGCCGGAGCATTGTAAATATAGCAACACCCAAGACGAAACATACTTAACATAGTATAAGTAACATATTCTATGGTAATCTTTAAGAAAAAATACAATATCAAAATGTTATGTACTTTATTTTCACATTGCTGAGAATCGAAACAGCTAATTTATATTAGAAAACTGAATTGAAAAAAATATTATTAATATTATATATATATATATAATATATATATATATATATATATATATATATATATATATATATATATATATATATATATATATATATATAAATATATATGTATATATTCAATCAGAATTTTCCCTTGAGTCTTAATATATTTGTCCCACCTTGGCAGCGAGTCATCAATTTCTTTTTTTTTTAATATTAATAAAAAATAATTCTATATTCAAAGAAATAATAAATTCATTAAAGACTTTCTTGGATTGATCTAGATTGTTTTTTTCGCCTCTAAGGCATAGGTCTAGAAGATTCTTAAAAAATGGTAAACTAGAAAAGAGAGGTCATGTTAATAGGCAAAGTACAGTTGTATCATTTAAGCTCAATTTTTTTTTGCAATACAAGAATGAATATTTTCCTGCAATAAAGAGAGACAACATTTCTATTCTTTTATTCATATGCAGAAAGTTGGAGTGAAGTGCCAGATTAATGTATATATGGAAAGATATGGGCTAGAGTTAAAACATTTGCATTTAAATATATTTTGTTTTTACTGTCGTCACTTTCATAGACATGGTGGTTTATATCTAGAACATCCTTGTTCATACTGACAATGAATGAGGGGCGAAACAACACAATAATAACAGTTACAATATTCTAAATGTATGAATAACAATATTTTTAATACATAAGTATTTTTCTCACCGGATTGTTATTTTGAGGGCAGTCGTTAATATATGAAATTTAAAAGGGATACCCACTTGTATTTTTGGGATGAACAATATTTGTTGTGGTTATAACGTTTCACTTGTTTTGATTCCCCACTACTTTCAGACGTTCTTAAACTTGATCTTCTAACTCTGTCCCGTGGGGAGGCATAGTAAATAGGTACTTTCAGACATTCTGTGTCAAATTAGTGAACAGTCATGAAATTTTAAAACCAACAATTCTTTAACGTGCATACTATTCAGTTTCTTTTTCAAGCCTTGGAAAATCTTTCAGTTAATGAGTTAACTCGTCTTGTTACCATTGCTTCGATGGAACTGAAAATCTTAAGATAGTAAAGAAACGAATGCAATGATAAAAATAAAGTATCATTATTACAATGTAAACATATGCAACTGTTTATCTCATGGGTGAAATTGATAGTGAAATGTCAAAACTATTTTATTTATTAATCTACACGCGTTAATCAACGTCCTATTTGTCTTGCACATGAGTCTCTAATAAAGAGTTGGGTTCAAAATCAATAAGAATACCTACGTTCAAAACAAGGCGCCTGATGGGTGGAAAACAACCTGCTCGTTATAATAACAAAAACAACAACAATATGAAGAAAATATCTGAAAGTTACAGATATCAGTGAAAACATAGCAAGTACAGATCTGCAATAAAACATATGAAATAGTAAACTAGATCCTACATACATTTTCAATCATGTCAACACCATAAACTTTCAAAAATAGAAACAGAATTCATAGATCTTGATACTTGGTAGTTTTCCTAAAAATTTCTAAAATAGAAACAGAATTCATAGATCCTGATACTTGGTAGTTTTCCTACAATTTTCAAAAATAGAAACAGAATTCATAAATCCTGATACTTGGTAGTTTTCCTACAATTTTCTAAAATAGAAACAGAATTCATAAATCCTGATACTTGGTAGTTTTCCTAAAATTTTCTAAAATAGAAACAGAATTCATAAATCCTGATACTTGGTAGTTTTCCTAAAATTTTCTAAAATAGAAACAGAATTCATAGATCCTGATACTTGGTAGTTTTCCTACAATTTTCTAAAATAGAAACAGAATTCATAAATCCTGATACTTGGTAGTTTTCCTAAAATTTTCTAAAATAGAAACAGAATTCATAGATCCTGATACTTGGTAGTTTTCCTAAAAATTTCTAAAATAGAAACAGAATTCATAGATCCTGATACGTGGTAGTTTTCCTAACATTTTCTAAAATAGAAACAGAATTCATAGATCCTGATACTTGGTAGTTTTCCTAAAATTTTCAAAAATAGAAACAGAATTCATAGATCCTGATACTTGGTAGTTTTCCTACAATTTTCTAAAATAGAAACAGAATTAATAGATCCTGATACTTGGTAGTTTTCTCAAAATTTTCTAAAATAGAAACAGAATTCATAGATCCTGATACTTGGTAGTTTTCCTACAATTTTCTAAAATAGAAACAGAATTCATAAATCCTGATACTTGGTAGTTTTCCTAAAATTTTCTAAAATAGAAACAGAATTCATAAATCCTGATACTTGGTATTTTTCCTAAAATTTTCTAAAATAGAAACAGAATTCATAGATCCTGATACTTGGTAGTTTTCCTAAAATTTTCTAAAATAGAAACAGAATTCATAAATCCTGATACTTGGTAGTTTTCCTAAAATTTTCTAAAATAGAAACAGAATTCATAGATCCTGATACTTGGTAGTTTTCCAACAATTTTCAAAAATAGAAACAGAATTCATAAATCCTGATACTTAGTAGTTTTCCTACAATTTTATAAAATAGAAACAGAATTCATAGATCCTGATACTTGGTAGTTTTCCAACAATTTTCAAAAATAGAAACAGAATTCATAAATCCTGATACTTGGTAGTTTTCCTAAAATTTTCTAAAATAGACACAGAATTCATAGATCCTGATACTTGGTAGTTTTCCTAAAATTTTCTAAAATAGAAACATAATTCATAAATCCTGATACTTGGTAGTTTTCCTACAATTTTCTAAAATAGAAACAGAATTCATAGATCCTGATACTTGGTAGTTTTCCTAAAATTTTCTAAAATAGAAACATAATTCATAAATCCTGATACTTGGTAGTTTTCCTAAAATTTTCTAAAATAGAAACAGAATTCATAGATCCTGATACTTGGTAGTTTTCCAACAATTTTCAAAAATAGAAACAGAATTCATAAATCCTGATACTTGGTAGTTTTCCTAAAATTTTCTAAAATAGAAACAGAATTCATAGATCCTGATACTTGGTAGTTTTCCAACAATTTTCAAAAATAGAAACAGAATTCATAAATCCTGATACTTGGTAGTTTTCCTACAATTTTCTAAAATAGACACAGAATTCATAAATCCTGATACTTGGTAGTTTTCCTACAATTTTCTAAAATAGAAACAGAATTCATAGATCCTGATACTTGGTAGTTTTCCTACAGTTTTCTAAAATAGAAACAGAATTCATAAATCCTGATACTTGGTAGTTTTCCTAAAATTTTCTAAAATAGAAACAGAATTCATAGATCCTGATACTTGGTAGTTTTCCTAAAAATTTCTAAAATAGAAACAGAATTCATAGATCCTGATACGTGGTAGTTTTCCTACAATTTTCTAAAATAGAAACAGAATTCATAGATCCTGATACTTGGTAGTTTTCCTAAAATTTTCAAAAATAGAAACAGAATTCATAGATCCTGATACTTGGTAGTTTTCCTAAAATTTTATAAAATAGAAACAGAATTCATAGATCCTGATACTTGGTAGTTTTCTCAAAATTTTCTAAAATAGAAACAGAATTCATAGATCCTGATACTTGGTAGTTTTCCTACAATTTTCTAAAATAGAAACAGATTTCATAGATCCTGATACTTGGTAGTTTTCCTAAAACTTTCTAAAATAGAAACAGAATTCATAAATCCTGATACTTGGTATTTTTCCTAAAATTTTCTAAAATAGAAACAGAATTCATAGATCCTGATACTTGGTATTTTTCCTAAAATTTTATAAAATAGAAACGGAATTCATAAATCCTGATACTTGGTAGTTTTCCTAAAATTTTCTAAAATAGACACAGAATTCATAAATCCTGATACTCGGTAGTTTTCCTAAAATTTTCTAAAATAGACACAGAATTCATAGATTCTTATACTTGGTAGTTTTCCTAAAATTTTATAAAATAGAAACAGAATTCATAGATCCTGATACTTGGTAGTTTTCCTAAAATTTTATAAAATAGAAACAGAATTCATAAATCCTGATACTTGGTAGTTTTCCTAAAATTTTCTAAAATAGACACAGAATTCATAAATCCTGATACTTGGTAGTTTTCCTAAAATTTTCTAAAATAGACACAGAATTCATAAATCCTGATACTTGGTAGTTTTCCTTAAATTTTCTAAAATAGAAACAGAATTCATAGATCCTGATACTTGGTAGTTTTCCAAAAATTTTCTCAATTATCTTATGAGTAGGTAATATGTGAAGCTGATGTAAACAAACACGTAAACAAACCCTGGATGAAGCAAATTCTTATTTATGAAGATGCTATTAGAATTTTCACCTTAAAATATATATGTCCTGATAATTAGCAATAGAGCAGAAAACCCTAAATTAAATTAATGTTTCAATTCTGGTTTGTATAGTTTAAACTTTGGAGTCATCACACCTCATGCCTTAAAGAAAAAGTAATTTATTTGCTGTTTAAAAAGATAACCTTGTTAACTTTAATTTAATTTAAATTTAAAAGAGTGCCTTGATCAATATTTGTTCAATTCCAGTCTTATTCAAAACGGATATTGCATCTTTTACATATATTGTTCACAAAAGACATGAAATTGCAACAGTGTTGGATGCTTACTGACTGATTTGTGTCAATTGTACCGAATATGGAAATACCCGGGGTCAACTCTTTGATTCCATGACCCAAATACCCAAGTATCAGCTCTTGTACTAAGAAATATTATGTGAAAGGGAGATACTTTAAATGTGAGTGAATGCTCCATCACAATTTGTATGCCTGGAGCTACCACCCTGACTACTGCACACTTATTGACATGAGAGAAGACAAAGTAAATTATTGAGGGTGAATGAATATTGAACATGAATTGTTGTGTAACAGGAACATTTTTAATATCATAAAAAAGGTCTTCCATGCTGTACCTAAAACTTGTTACTTATAAATTTGATATTACAGGCAATTTCCGTTTATCAATTCAAGTTCTCATAATACGAATATAGGTATAATTTGAACAAATGTCTTCATTTGTATATTTCCGTTTTTTTCTTTTTTGAGACTAGATTAACATTTTCTTTTAAATTGATCTCATCCGTAATGGGGTACACGTAACACCAATCTAATCTAGCACCGGAGTGTTTCATGTCTGTATGTTATGTTTTACATCGGTATGAAAATAAAATAATATGTATGTTCTGTATTTAAAAGATTTATTAGTTGTAAATAGAACATTTTTTTCTATTTAAAAGTAGGAGCATATCTTAATGACTTACTTAAACCGACGCGAAACAGTTGTTTAAAAGCCACAATTGATTGATTGGAAATTTTAATAGTTGGTTCCATGCTTGAGAAAACAAAAAGACAAAGGCCTTTCTTGAAAAATTTTTTTTCTTCTTAAGAAAGTAAACATTTCTATAAATCAGTTTGAAGATGCTCAAAAAGCGCATTACAATTTTATTTCATAATTGAAAATGCAATTTAAGTCCAAATAAATTTTATCCAAAATTTACTAAAGAAAAATTACATCGAAGTTACTGAGTCTCTTTAATGGTGTCACATGTGGGATTGAGCTTTTAAATCATTCCAAAATATCATCATTTAAAATTACGTTTATCTTCAAATAATTAAAATAATATACTTTGTTTTTAAATGTTTCTGTTTCATATGGCTACTTTATAATATGTTTTGTCATTCCATCAGGTCAAAATATCGGAGCCAATAAAATTTGTAAACATGTTTCTGCGCCAATATTTTTAATGAGTTGTTTCCTTGCTTATCAGCTCATTCCATATTCTAATCATTTCCGTTTAATTGGAAATCTATTTTCTTTTAAATACTCTTCCTCGTTTTTCTGATTATAATTAATGTATAAAAGTAACAACTTTATTTTTAAGTGACAATTTAGATTTAAACAATAATCTTGCTAAAAAATAAGATTTGGACTGCGACATATTTTTGCTTTTGTTTGAAATCACTTTTCTCATCGATCGTTTCGTTCTTTTTTTCTTCCTAACTTTTTAAATAATTTATCTGCAAACTTGTAGAAGTTTTTGTAAATATATTTTTCTTCTTTTTATTCTTTGATTATAAAATTCCAATAAGTTTTGTAAATATTCAAGCAAAGCCTCGAACGTCTGTCAGGTGAAGCTGGAGGCTTTTCCTTTTGATCTACTACTCCGTCAGTTGATTATTTTCCCTGGAAGCGTTCTCTCTTTGTTCGTCATCTTACTGTTTACCACTAATCTTATTTATCAACTCATTTTCGTCTAATTTTACAATGTTTTCCACATTTTGTCACTATCTCTCCCTCTTTTGTTAACCCCTCCAAACCCACTTCAATTTTCATTCATTTAAACTCATCTTTCTAAAAAAAGACAAGTTGTTTACCCGTTGTTTTTCTGTCGCACTCATCACGTGCAATTTCACCATATCTTTCCTTTTTTTTTTCTTTAATTTTTGATGGTTAATGCAGTTATATATTTTTTAACCCATACTGAGGACAGGCATATTTCAACAAACTAAATTTTGTCATGGCAGGATCTAAACTATAATACTTTTTACAATGCACCAGTCTACAACTCCATCCTTGTCACAGACTGTTTGATCAAGATGGGCATCAAGACAGTTCTTCACCCTTCCTATAGTTCAGACTTTGCTCCCTGTAACTTTTGGTTATTCCCTAAGCTCAAGGAAAACCTTAGAGAATGTCGTTATTAGACAATTGAGGAGACGAAAGAGGCTGTGATGAGGGTCATTTACACGTTCACACAAGAGGGATTCCAAATGACCTTCCAGAACTTGTTGGAAAAGTACAACAACTGTATTGCAGTATAAGGAGATTACTTAAAAGGGGACTATCAATAAAAGTGTCAATACAAAAAACGTCTGGAAGTATTGAAAGCACTTCACACACACACACACACACACACACACACACATACATATATATATATATATATATATATATAAATACAGATATGAAATAGTTATATAATCT
The DNA here is from genome assembly GCF_053919585.1 of Euprymna scolopes. Classification (NCBI taxonomy): domain Eukaryota; kingdom Metazoa; phylum Mollusca; class Cephalopoda; order Sepiida; family Sepiolidae; genus Euprymna; species Euprymna scolopes. The sequence goes on along the minus strand of NC_136490.1, from coordinate 69,398,482 downwards.
TAACGCTATGATAAAAATCAATACATATTTCTTTGTATATATATATATATATATATATATATATATATATATATATATGTATATATAAACAATATTTTACATATGCATTTTTTTTGTATTATTAGATATTTCAATACATAATAAGTATTTGTGGAAAATATTCTTATTGCAAATATGCTATACAGAAAAATTGTATTTCATTCTCGAGGAAACCATTACACTACTTGCACATATTTACATTCTACAATCGCCTATATAGTTAAGCCGTTACCACTCACCCCTTTCAACAAGTTAGTTATTGATTTTATTAAACTCTGACTAGCTATTCATTAAAATATTCTTATTGCTTTTCACAAATTGTTACATACAAACGTTTCTGTATAGCTTACTTGCCATAAATATATTTTATACTATATATATATATCGATATATATATATATATATATATATATATATTGTATATGCATGTATATATATATATATATAAAAAGAGAGAGAGAGAGAGAGAGAGAGAGAGAGAGAGAGAGTTTTCTTATATAATTACCTGTTTGGTACTAAAGGTGTTTAAGCTTATATTCCTATATAATTTTATATGATAACTAACATATCCCAGAATAGTTCTTAAGAATAATGTTTTAATAGTACCATTATACTTATAATTATTTATTTATTTACACACACACACACACACACACACACACACACACACACACACACACACACACGCACGCACACACACACACACACACACATATATACTTTTTAAAATAGTAACTGGATTGTGTTTACATTTTGTTATTGGGGAAGTGGTAGATTTCACTGAAGAGCCAGTAATTAAAAGCTTTTCTGTTTTAAAATTTCTGAAATAGCTACATGGTAGACAGCTGATAATCCCTGTTTTCTGTTTAACACTTTAAATTTAGGTTTCTTGTTTATTTTTCACAGTATTCTAGTTGAATATCGTTTCGTAATTTCTAAAGTTTCCAGTAGTAAGTTGGCTTATGCAAGTTGTAAGTCTGTAGTATTTACAACTTAGTATCCTTATGAATTTAAACTGTTTTTTTAATATAAAATACTTAAATCTTTGTTAGGCTTTTTCTCTCACTTAAAAAAAATCGAAAATCGATAATCGAAAAGAAACAGTCTGATTTTGACTAAAGTTAAAACCCTTATAAAGCCTAACATCACCATTGCATGCGAGAATTTTATCAACACACTAACAGAATATAAAATCATATAAAATCAATATAAGATGGGGGGGGGCGTTTGAAATTAATAGTTCTGTGTGGGGCACAATTAAATCATTATACTTGACTTTTGCATTTTAAACTTATAATCAAGCAATTATATACAATCATTTTTAATAGAACCAACAGTAGGTCTTCTACAGTGTATTGTGGACTAAGTAAATGTATGGAGATATGTGAAGCTTCCACTGTACTATGGTGGTTCCCTGATAAGAGCAAATAATTAATCGATTTGATTCAAATGACTTTAATATGAGAGAATACCTCTCTCTCCCATGTCAAGACACGGACAGCTATATGCACGACGTGGAGTCCATATTCATAACGCCTTCTCCTTTACTGGAGAGCAGAATCTAGAATCAGATGATCAGGTCTTAATGTGTTTTGGACTAGCCTTTTAAAACTGCATTAGTTATATTTCTCTACTGTTCATCCTCGAATCAGGACTGTACCCTAATCGACCATGTTCCTGACAGTATAAATCCAGAACTCTCCTTAGATATTAACGCCCAAGTACAAGTATTTGGTGATCTTAATCTCAACCATAGTAATTGGATTGGCTCCTCGAATTACACAGATGCAGCTGGCGACTGTACTCATAATTTCTCTATAGCTTATTTTCTTACATAAGCAGTCATCTTCCCGACCCGTCTTTCAGATCATTAAGATAAGCAAACTTCACTTCTAAACCTATACCTAACTACAGTCCCCGGGGATAGTGGGACAAATACCCATAGTCTACACAGAAACGCTGATCACCTTGTGATATCAGTATATATCACCCTTAAATCCCAACCCTAAGTTTAGAAGCTGATGCTCTAAACAAAATAGCTGCTTGGAAAGCCATAAGAGATACCCTATGGATTAATATTTTTTTCTTTTTTCTGCTGAACAGTGTGCCAATGCGACAAACAAATGTTGCAAAGCAGGCATTCAAGCACATGTTCACACACGGAAGTATTATAGCAAGCCCCACTCTCCACAATTGTTCACTTCAAATTGTGCGACTGCCATTGCATAAAAACAACATGCATTCCAAAGGTCCATCCGTCATAAATCAAGTATAAATAGGCAAAAATTATAAATGCTAGAAATCTTTGCATGAGTTAAAGAGTCACAGCCAGACATCCAGAAAACACGTAGAGTTGCAGATGATAGTACTTGTGATTTTTGGAAAATTTATAATAGTATAGTAAATACAGGGCAATCAGTAGTTCCTCCACTATCAGCAAGCAGGAGGTCGCTTGAAATTAGACACCTGATTTCACTCCTGCTATACTAATAAAAAAAATGCTTAGCTGGGGCTATTCTCTGTATTTTCCAAACTACAACAAATGCCTTGCTTAATCTTGCTTCTTTAAACACTGGAAAACTGCCACTGTAGCATCAGTGTACAAGAATTCTGATAAAAGAAGTAACCTGTTCAATTATTAACCTATCAGTTTCCTCCTCTTCGCTAAACTCTTTGAGTCATTAATCAATCAAGCACTAGTCCACTGCCTCATAAACAACATCCCTAATAATAATATTGTGTCTTTGATGGGTATATTTGCCGATTATATAATGTTCTATAATAAGCATGTGGGAAAAACGGATGTACACATATCTAAGACAATGACATATGGCAATGAGAGAAAACAACCTCCAGTCCATAGTGAACTAAGGCCGTAAATGAATGATAACAATTAATGTTACTAAGATTAAGCTTCTTTCCTTTAACAGTTACAAGAAACCTTCTGAACCATCGATAGCTGTGACTAAGTAAGTTCTACTTGAGAGCTCTTCTTTCAAGCTCCTCGGCTTAACATTTACTGGCAACATGAACTGGAAAAAATGCATTGAGTACATTGCAAAGGCTGCTGCAATGAAGGTGGATTTCCTTTACCGTGCTAGAAAATTACTCACACATGAGAGTATCTTGTTCATCTACAAAGCTCTCATTCGCCCATGCATGGAGTATTGTTACCACACCCGTGCTAGTGCATTTACCACCTGTCCCTAGCTCTTGGACAGAGTCCAAAAAAGAGTCTCCAGTTTAATAGGTCCCGCACTGTCAACTAAGCTCTAAGCCATGTTCCATCACTGCTATGTTGCATCCTCCTACATGTTTTAAAAATATTTTAATGGAATGTGCTCTGACGGAATCACACCTGTGCCCTCCCCCGATGTACATACCCCCCAACAAAGATGTTTAGTAACAAAATTCCACCACTTTATTATAGAGACCCCTAAATGCCAGAGAGCCTTTTATAAGACTGCTAAACTTTTGAATTCCCTCCCATTTACCTGCTTCCCTGACTTTACTAACATGCAGAAGTTGAAATGTAATGTAAATTGACGTGTCTATCATCTCCTCTAAACATAGTCCAAGCTAAGTAACCCTTTACGTTCAGGTGACAATATACCTTGTTTGGGATAAACATGACTAAAAATAAGAAAAACTGTTGATTTCAATGATTTCGATGACAATTAAAGTAGTGGAAGTTTGGAACATTCGTTGATTTTCATTCAATCCTGACGAATATCGACCTCCCTGCTAATATACAAACACACACACACACACACACACACACACACACACACACACACACACACACATATATATATATATATATATATAGCATTGTCTCTAGTCGTCCTCACCTTCTCCTTGCTACTGAACTCAAACTGTGCCAGTTCAGGAGAGATGTGGTAGGAGACTGAGCAAACCTTGCCTCACAATTACATGCGCAGCTGCCCCTACCAGGCATATCCTTTGTCTTTCGAGACTGAATGGAGGCATCGAACAACATACTTTTACTGGTAGTGTAAAATCGATGAATATTTATAATTTCATCATTAATATGAGTTGTGGAAAACTAATAATTTCAGATAAGGCCATTGAAGGCATCATTTTTTGGCATCGCAAAATAGGCATTAATTTTTCCAATTCTGATACCTCAAAAATTCTGATATTTTTTATTCCCGATTCCGATTTCGATTAACAATCCCAATATTAAAATATATAATGCTCCCTATCTTGGGAAGTGATATACAAATTATCATTAGCGTATTAAGCCATGCTCTTTGTGTAAACAAATTGAGCTTAGGCATTTGGACAATGACAAAACATTGTTAATTCACTGCCTGCATAGCAGCAGCCGAATAGCTCAGGGGTTAGAAGCTCTGACTGAGTGGTTGGGTTTCGATCCTGGCTTGCAGTAGTTGCTTGTCTAACCGCACTGACAAACTGCGAAACAGCGAAACAGTACTATATGTGGATGACTATATATATATATATATATATATATATATATATATATATATACGTATATATATATATATATATATATACATACAGACAATTACTATATATATATATATATACATATATATATATATATATATATATATATATATATATATATATATATACATACAGACAATTACTATATATATATATATATATACATATATATATATATATATATATATACATACAGACAATTACTATATATATATATATATATATATATATATATACATACAGACAATTGCTATATATATATATATATATATATATATATATATATATATATATATATATATGAAGAAAGAGAGAGACAGACATACAGAGAGAAAGAAACAAAGTAGTATAATATGGTAACATGTAATACCTTTCTGAGACTCCATATGTGAGTTCACACCATTTGCCTGAAAATGTAATTTTCATATTTTGATGTAATCTGATGTGGAAGAATAATATTTCACTAAACAATGTATGCATATATAAGATTCATTAAAAAAATTATTATTATACATATGAATGATTTAAATATATAAATGTTTATTTGTTTGAATAATCGTCATGTTTGCCTCGATGCAAGCGAATATAATAGATCTCCCGATTTATCAATAAAAAGTCATATTTTGTTGAAAATAGAACTAAAAAAATGTCATTGTGTTGATCAAAGTTATCTTGTAAAACCATAAAATGATCAGTAATAAAAACAATGAAATATTGCATGCACACAATCTTCCCTTAAGTCAATTTAAAAGTCGGATTATTATTTCAATAAAAGATTACACATAACTTTGAAAAAAAAAAACGTAAAATGAAATAAAGATATCTCTTTATTAAGGTATTCAGCCACAGATAAATTGAGTTTTTATGTTTTGCAATAAAATAAGCCGTGCTATACACACAAAAAAGAAAGTGAATTAGTGAAAACACAGAGTTTTTCTTCTGTTGGCTTATTCTTTTAGTAATAATCATATTAAGGTTTAAATTTTCAACCAAACAGGATTATGATAACAGTCGTTATAGTTCTTCATCAATTACGAACTAAAGAATGCAAATATCCCACAGAAACAAAATTATGTCCTTTTTTTGTGTAGTTGAAATAAAGCACCTAAAATTGTGTTATGAATTTAAAAACCAATGTTGAGCAGGTATTCAGAAATGATTATTTGTTTCAAACTTGTATCAAGGAAAAAAATTACAAAAAACACCCTCATTAATACATTACTAACATAAACTTGCTATATTAAAGCCATTACTTAATAATAAAGTTAGAGTGCACTCGTACTACTGGAGTGATCAGTTCTAATATTTTTTAACAGTTTTATATTTATTATGTATGAGTGAAGAGGGGTTACATTATAAGTGCCACCTTTTTTATTCAGAATCTAAACGAATAGATTGAAACGTTTACATTGTGGAAAAATATATATATATATATATGTGTGTGTGTGTGTGTGTGTGTGTATATATATATATGTGTGTATAAATATATACGCATATATATAAGTATACATGTATACACATATATATTTTAATTCAAGTATATACACATTCAGTATTTACTTTAAGAGTTCTGAATGCGTGAAAATAGTATGAAAATATATTTATGGCAAATAAGCTACACAGAAACGTTCATGATTCATTTTGAAAATTATCAAACTATATATATATATATATATATATATATATACTGATAGGCAGCAAGTCAATCTCCATAGTGAACATTAAAACCTTCATGTATAATGGTTCTTGAATTGAAAATAACACATACCAAAAACTAAAGCATCTGCAAAAATGTTAATTTCTTTAAGATCATTTAGAAAGATATAAGCCATTTTCTTTTCTCCCCAGTTATAGGTAAAATAGTAAGGTAGACTAAACTCTCGAGCCTTATTAGAGCAATTGAAAAAGCAAATGCATTGCTTCTACTTAATATTAGATTTCTATTTGCCACTGAACTTAATGCTTAGTCTGCTGAAGTATAGTTGAAGATCGTGCAACTGCTGTTTCACTATACACTTCTTACATCGAGGATTATTTATTATAGCATAAAACAAAAGGAAGCCCCTCCTTTTTATCCTTAGTTAACATGCAAGATATTAAAATTTAACAATTGTAATCGGCATCTATAATAATATCAACCTTGAATTCTTTTCTATTTATTTAAAAAGTAGTCTAAGTGGGTTAAAAGTCTGAATTTTAAATAATTCTTGCATAACTTTAATCCATAAATAAGAAAGACGGTAAGTCCTCTCACAGCATAATCCGATTGACACATCGGTTCTTGTTCAATTACCAGAGTTAAGCAACGTGGAGCCTGACCAGTGTCAGACAGGTGACTATTCTGAAATACAAGACACTGTATGTAATCTTTCCACAATTTGGATATACTTGCGGCCAGTAACCTTTTGTGATTGGACGTTCTCTTTTAATTTCTTACTTAAAAAGAAGCCGATTTAGCTCACCGAAGGCTAATACCAAACCAAGTATTACTAGTTCGTTTCTTAGACTAATTCGACGTTGATATTAAAATTGAACCAACAGAACATGACTGTTGTTTCTAATACATGTTTGAAGTAAAAAGTAAATGTATGCTTTGTAAATTAAGATAACCTGGAATATTTCTTATTTTACCAATTCAAAAACTTAATTCTTTGTATCACAATGTTTTTTGTCATCGTTTCTCGCTGTTAAATAGATTATAAGATTATAATAGCACATCACATAACATAAAACTCTCAGTCCATAAGCGCCCAATTTCTGATAAATTTAACAGATGTCAGGAGACATTTGTAAGGTATAAAAAGAAAACTGTCAACTAAAAGTATGTGAATGGTTGTTTTAGATTCAGCCAAAAATAAATCTGGAAAACCTGCACTTAACAATGTCCTTGTAAAGACCAATGTTTGTTTTTAGGAACTTCTCTAGTCAGGAAAAAAGGTAAAATTTAATCTGACACTAGTAAAACTGTATCTTTAAAAATTTTAAAGGTTAATATTGAAAACTTTATCCAAGTACTAATGTCAAGCATCTCTTCAAAGTCAATAAAAAGCAAATATAAAGCTTCAAATACAATTGTCTTAAGGACACTTCTTGATTTTATATTTAATTTTCTCTTTCATTTAATTTTTGAAAAAATACATTTAAGGTTAGTGTTGAGGTTGAGGTTGAGGTTAATCATCATGTATGTTTAAAAATGTGACATTTTCGTCGTAAACAGATGCATTCGTGTGGTGTTTTTGCTTTTGAAATCGACAAAATGTAATTATTTGAACATATAAAGAAATTATTATTAATAATTATTTGTTCATATAAAGAAATTATTATTAATAATTATTTGAACATATAAAGAAATTATTATTAATAATTATTTGTACATATAAAGAAATTATTATTAATAATTATTTGTACATATAAAGAAATTATTATTAATAATTATTTGTACATATAAAGAAATTATTATTAATAATTATTTGTACATATAAAGAAATTATTATTAATAATTATTTGAACATATAAAGAAATTATTATTAATAATTATTTGTACATATAAAGAAATTATTATTAATAATTATTTGTACATATAAAGAAATTATTATTAATAATTATTTGTACATATAAAGAAATTATTATTAATAATTATTTGTACATATAAAGAAATTATTATTAATAATTATTTGTACATATAAAGAAATTATTATTAATAATTATTTGTACATATAAAGAAATTATTATTAATAATTATTTGTAAATGTAAAGAAATTATTATTAATAATTATTTAAACATATAAAGAAATTATTATTAATAATTATTTGAACATATAAAGAAATTATTATTAATAATTATTTGTACATATAAAGAAATTATTATTAATAATTATTTGAACATATAAAGAAATTATTATTAATAATTATTTGTACATATAAAGAAACCTCTGAATAAAGAAAATTGGTGAACGATGCACGTTTATCCAATTTACATAATAAGAAAAGTAATTTTGACTGACAAATGATGCAATTGCAATACACTTTATGTGGGCTGCAAGTATGTTTACAAAGTGCTGCATGCCGCCCATGGGTTGTATGTTTTACATACCTGCTTTATATAATCGGTCATTTATTAATTAATAAATACTGAAGATTCCATTGGGATCGGATGTTTGTTGTTTCAGTTTATTTTATACACCGATTTGTTTAGAAACCAAGTTATGTTTACTTTCACTAGTTGATTAGTTGTATCTAGTTATCACTTAATTAATAAATGTGAGTCTGATCGTCAAGAGATGTTTTGTACAAATGTAATCACTAAACATTTGATTTCACTGTTTGCCAAGCCATTACATTTACATATTTTAAAATGAAGTATTCTCAAATTGAATAGACTCTGTTCAGTCTTGACAGACTATCAATACCCAGTGAAGGGTGCATGTTCATGACATTTTTCTGGCAAGAGTTGCGCAATTCCCAATCAAACATCTCCTGAGTCGACACTGTTTTTAATTCTAGTCGCAAGTATATAAGTTCTGGACGACTGGAAACAATATGAAGATAAGTGGAGAGCACATAAAGTCTAATATTTCCAAATGATTACCCATCTTATACAGGCCAGGATCATCGTTGTTTAACTTTGGTGATCTGATGAAAACTGGTGTATCAACATGATTATGTCATAAATCGACTGGAATTCAAATGATACTTGTCTAGCAGTCATTGCTACGGTAGGAAACATGATATTTATTTAAAAAAAAAACTTCTTTCACAAGCAGATAAAGTGAAATGTAAAATGTTGGTTTATATATTTAAAAATATATAGTGGATAAGTATTTTAGAGTAAGAAGGCGAACACGGTACGTAAGTGTAGAAATTTCCATGGTGTCTTTTTAGTAATACTCCATACTTTTCATGAGTTTTTGGTAAAATTTTTCTGAACGTTAATAGAAAGCACCTTTATAGTTTGTTTTGTTTTACGGCATATCAGCCCTTTTCAAGCTATTTAATGCCGAATCTATTAATTTTGGAAAAAAGTTTTATGCTTAAGTCCTTTATATCTTCAAATATTTATTCATGGTATTTGATTTGGTTGTTCTGTAGAGGAAAATTATTATTTTTGTTTTTGACTTTGAATAACATGATTGAGTTATACAAAGGGAAAGGGAAAAACAATAATTACAATTGTTCGGTTCATTTGGAGTATGGAAGCCAGTATCTTCAGACGGTAAACATTTAAAAATAAAATGTAAATCTTTTAAAAATAATCATTAAACAGTATTATTCCTTATACTTATTGAAGAGAAAACAATTTATTCTACTAGTTATCAGTTTTAATCAGAAGCACCAAAATAAAACAATAAAAGAAAGCAATTCTAAAATGCCAACACAAATAAATGCTATTCAAAAGCTGATAGCTTTGTGTGTGATATTATCTTTTCATTAAGGGAATATAATTTCGGCTGAATTAAAACATTTTCATTGTGTTCCGTGTCATCATGCCAAGGCATGAGTCACTAAATAACTTTAATTAACAGAGGACAAAAAATGTGCCTAGCAACATCCAATCAGATGGACCATACGGAATCTCATATGCAAAGAGTAATTTTCTGATCGGCTCAAGAATTCAATCTGATTTTACAATTTGTTGTTAGTTTTAGTAATTGAAGAAGGTGTCCTTGGTCAGCGTGCAGTCGTGTCAATGGAGTCGGAATCATTGTATTGGCTCCTGCAAATCCAATCGTGTGTACAGGAGGCAAGCTGCTTAACGCGCACCACAAAGCAAAGACCCAATCTACAAACAATGATATCAACTGACTATTTTCAGATGTTAGCCCAGGCTCACTTCGATTATCTCCCCCTTGTGTCTCGACAAGGTGGAGGTGAATGGCTGTGTCCGACTTTCGACCGTTTTTAATGACAATAGTCTGATGGAAAGCACACATGAGTCATATCCTGTAATTAAGTTAATTCTCAAAACGTGAGATTCGGACCGTTTCATTTCCAAGCATAATAAGCAATTAGAGCAGAACAATGTAATCTCATCAACAGCCGAGTTGAAGTTGACCATTCACAACTCGCCTTCCTGCAATCGTAGACAATTCCACATTCTCTAATTACCTTTTTTTTCTCTCTATTCTGTTTTATTTATTTATTTTTGGTTTTTATTTTTATCTCTGTTATGGCCATCGTCTGGATTTTCCCTTCTTTTTTCCATCTTTTTTTTAAGGTATTTGTTGTTATTTCCTCAGATCAACTGCGTTCCCTTTTTTGTGTTCCCACCACCTCTCGTTTGAGAGCCCATTTCTTCCCTCCCCCCATCCCACCCCATCTTTGTTCTGCTCCACCATCCACTCTCATGTCGTGTGGGGGAGGACTGATAGAAAGTACCAGCTGTTTAGCAAAATCATTTTCCTGTTCCAAGCAAAGATTCCATGGCCCCGGATTTTCCATTGGAGAAATAAAGACGACAAGAAGAATGTCAGCCGATAAATGAATAAATTGACAAACTCCCTCATCTAATCTGTTCATCCCTTTACCCTCAATTTGTCTATCTCTGCTTTTTGTTTCTCCTAAACCCTCTTCATCCATCGTTTTTAGTTTGTTTTTTCTTCCATTGCTAATTCCCCTCCCAACACCAAATGATGTACCTAACAGAACGGACCCAGAATAGAAAAAAATGGAAGCTTTGTCAGAGCTAATATCAGTAAATTAAACCATTATGAAAAAGGTCTACACATAATTATGTTGTGATTTTTTGTTAGGATTAATAAAAACAAGCGGTCAAAAAAATGTTGGGTTTTATTAATGAGTTACAAACAGATGTAAAATTCACCTAATTGTACATCTTTTCAGAATATTTATCACCAAATCAGATAAAATAGACAATATTTAATCTATGTGCCCAAGAAATCTCCATCGCTAAAAAAGGGTTTCAGCACTTTCGCTTCTATTACTCATTGCTTTAACCTAAATATGTTATCGGCTGTAAATTGTAAATTGCAAGAGCCAAATAGATTGTAAATCGATTTGCTCTGTAAGAATAATAACTATCTATTAATATACTAAACCTCAGTTAATCACTATTTGTTTTGCTAAAATTCCTTTACTAATGGACTTTAACAGCACAAAATACATACTGAAATATTCATCAGTTTTGGGATAAAGTAATGTTTGACCAAAAATTCCATTTTAATTGTTCTAATTTGCCATAGTTTGCAATTAACTCCAAAAATGATTTATTTCTTACTAAGTTGTATTTATTAATTCACCACCTCATAGTGCACATTGTTTACCACCCGCTTTTTATACAATATATATCACTGTTGCTTCTCTCGTTCGCTTTCCTCCATTCTGTCTCTTTTTCTTTCTGTTTATTAATAGTTGAACGTAATAAAGAAATAAAAGAATAAAAAAGATCGGTAGAGTTCATTATAAACAGGAGGGAATATCACCCGTAATAGTACAGGGTGGTACGGTAAAATTCTACCCCGTAGAAAAGAAGACATGATTCCATTTACGTTTGATGAGAGCCGGTTTTCTTTTTCCGTTAAAGACCATCTACTTGTTGGCCAGTTGTGTACAAATCCCAAGAGTGACAGGAGCCTTCTATCATGTTTGAAAGTGACACAATGTTCAATGAGTGAGATCAGAGATGCGCCGCTGTACAACTCGTGCTCTTTACTGATCCAAGTTATGACAACACGACCATTATCACCACCCTCAAAATGCAGAACTGGATAGCCAGGAATAACAGGGACGTGCCCAGGCTGGTTAAAACAAAGTTTCCAGCCACGATTAATGTTTTTGGTGTGGTTTTAAGTGAAGGCCACATAATGCCATCTTACATCTTGGAAGTCTGCTTAAAAGTCAACAACAAAGTGTACCTGGATGTATTAAAGTGCGTGATGATCCACTGGTGCAATCAGGTGGCCGCTAGCAGACCCTGGTTGTGGCAGCAGGACTCGGCGCCGGCCTGTAAGTCCAAAGAGACCCAAGCTTGGCTTCAGAAGAAGTGCAAACACTTTGTACCATTTCACTGGTCTCCCTCCTCCCCCGACCTGAACCGGCTGGACTACTTCGTTTGATCATATGTTCAGAACATCACCAACATAACCTCCTATAACACCAAAGCTAGGCTAATCGCCAGCATCTGCCGAGTATTTGCTGTGCTCCCACCAGCGCTTGTGGAAATGGCATGCTCTTAGTTCAAGACTCGTATCAAGGCGGCGATTGAGGCTGAAGGCAGCTACATTGCATAGATATCAGCTCGACTAGATAATCAAGTTACCTGAATTGATTTTTTAAATAAAAGTTAAAAAAAAAAGGTTTAGTATTATATTCTTTATCATTCCACCCTGTAATATTATTTAATTAATAACTTTAGAGAAAAAGTTAAAAGGGAGAAATATAGCGAGCAGAAAGATGCTAATTTGGGATTTTGTCTTTTATGTTTTAAATATTTAAATCGCTTTTGCAAAATCACTTTTCCTGGTTAAAATATTCTGATCCAGCTGAATGAGTGACAAAACGGGTTACTATGTTCTCATATACTATATAAGTATAGAATACAAGGAACCAATTTATATAATCTATTTCACTTTAAAACTAAGTAAACTTCAGGACTACACCAGGCAAGGCCACATGTATATATTTAGAAGTAAAAATTAAAAGTATTGTTTTTTGTTTTTGCATCATTAAGTTGTGATTAAATTTAAAGAATGCAAAATAAAGTTATTTCTGTAAAAATATATTTTGGCAGAAACATTTCTTATATATAAATAGTTTTAAAATTTGAAATCCATAATAAATAATATCGCATGCACATTTATTAAATCCATGATTATTTATGGAAATCAAAATCGTCATCTCTATTTTAAATGCTTATCTCAGTGTATAAATTAAATGCTTAAAATAATATAATTTTAGAACTGTTTAAAATGAGTTGAAATGTCAGTTTGATTTTAGAAAGACAAGATGAGGGCATGCTGATAAAAATCTTTTATAAGCATAAAATAACATCAAAACAAAAAATAAAAAGTATAGTATCCATCTCCAAATATTTCGTTTCGTTTATTTTGTGATATATATATATATATATATATATATATATATATATATATATATATATATATATATATATATATATATATATATATATATATAAAATGAAAATTACAATTGAATTTACCAAAATGATCCAAGATGGTAAAATTAAAGTAAATTATAAATATTAAAGAATTAATATTTATAAAATTATCTCAGCCAGATATAAAAGCTCGATAATACCAAATAGGAAATAGAGCTTATAATATGAGCAAACAGTTAATGAAATATGTTAAAAAACACTTTGAAATGAGTTAAAAACATATTTAATCTGAAAAGGAAACACTAGATAAATGATAGACTATCCATTTATCTAGTGTTTCCTTTTCAGATTAAATATGTTTTTAACTCATTTCAAAGTGTTTTTTAACATATTTCATTAACTGTTTGCTCATATATATATATATATATATATATATATATATATATATGGATGGATAGATAGATAGATAGATAGATAGATAGATGGATAGATTCTATGCTGATGCACACTAAACGAACGCTCAAGATTATACAATCTGAAATATTTTGCCAGGATAATGAAACTGGGATATTATTTCCAAATCTGTATATCTACTGCATATTCTATGCAATAGATATCTTCACAGAATGCGCAATGGGTTATAGCAACTTAAAACACCATTGAATTTAAAGCGTTCAGTGTGATACTAAATTCACGTGACAGGGATTGTTTGAAAAACAGAAGTAATTGCGATAAGCTGATATCCGAAGTAATTAAATTAGTTTTTTCTATTTTTTATTCGCCCCCAAAGAAGGTATAATACCACTGAAATATAAGCGCTACTGTGATAGAAGCCAGAAATATAAAGAGAGAGAGAGAGAGAGAGAGAGAGAAGAGGGAGCAGCATTCATTTCTCTAGTCAGGCAGAAAAGTAAAGTACTGAAAATCTTTGGGGTTTACTTGTGATGATACCTCTGTATATTACTAACTAATAAAGAGTGAACGCGAAAATTACACAGATTCTGAATCGTTAGAATTATAAAAAATATTCTACTTATTTGAAACATAAATCTTTTTATAACATACACAAAAAATAGATACATATTTAACTAATAGTGTGTTACAGAAAAATCTATTATTATATTACTTGTAAGTTAATAAACGTTTGTAACCCCAAGGCTTTTTATATCTATTTTAATAACACAAACTTCATGCTAAAATATAACTGAGCTCTCTGATTGAATTCTGTTTAAACTATTGTTTTAATTAACTGTAATTTATGGTTATTTGAACAAATCAACTACTCTCTTAACTTTCTATGCGTTTCCCTCATCCCGTCTCAATTTATGTTGATTCAAACATGCTCTAACATTTATTAATGTCTCTGTGAGAATTTAAAGAAAAAGTTGCTTTTTTTTTCAACATAATTATCTAACTTGCTTACGCGTTTCTGTAGACATTACAAACACATGCAAATTAGATGGCAAAAGTCTTTTTACTTCTATATAGGAATAATAAACAATTATAATTCTTCTACTAAAATAATACTAATACTACTACTACTACTACTACTACTACTACTAATAATAATAATAATAATAATAATAAGAAGAAGAAGAAGAAGAAGAACAACAACAACAACAAAGGAAAGTAACTTATTATTTTCATGATGGAAAAAAGAATATATAAAAGATATGTCGTAGTTTATGAATTCTCGAAGAAAGTTAAAGTACACTAAACTGTGATAGTGATTGTGATTCACCGGGTCACAGGTACATCTAATGTAAATCTATATTCAATGCTAATGTTAAGTAATAACAAAATATAATTAAGATAAGCAACATTTACATAAAAATTACACGGACTAAAACGACTACACTAAAAAGGAACTTCAACAATTATGGAATAACAAAACGCAAAAGAAACATTTCAAATGAAAACTAAATCAGCAGACCTGATCCAAATACGAAAATAAAAATATTTTAACTTTCATCTTTGAACAATGCAGAAACTTATCCAATATCAGAACCAGATATATTAATTTAAAAATTGGGAAAGGTACGACTCTATCTTTCCTCTTCCAGCTATGAAAGAAATAATTGCAAGACAACTTCAGTATGAACTCATGATCGCCAATGTACTCTTCCAGGAAATATTTATTGTCTTTCAAGACAGACAAAGGTCGATACATCGGAAGAAAACTGGTCTCCATAAAATTATAATATAAATTAAAAAAATATAAAATAAATTATAATAATATTATTTTTCATTTACTCTTACACAGAAATCTAAAGGAGAACACTATTCTTTTGTTTAAATTGCTTCACTTACTCTTGATTCTCACCTTAGAATAATGAGTATTTAGCAAGAACCATTTTAAAGTCTTTCGTGTGAATCAATTGCAGATTGAACTCAGCTCATGACTAACCATTATGTCGAATGATTTGATAAACACATCCCCATTACAAAAGAATGATTCTGTCAATAAGTGTAGACATGCCAAAACCCCCAACAAAGAATGAACGAACATTATGACAACACATAAACTGTAGGTCAAAATCTGATCTGTCCATACGTGTAATTTTATCCATCAGGTCATCATTAAAATTATTTACTTTAGAATTGGTTTCGAGGTTGTTTTATTCTCATTTCCTTAATTTTATGTTTAGTTTTATTGGTCTTCCAACAAAATGAGGGTAAACCTGTAAATTCACCCTTGTCCGTTCGTCTGTCCGCACTTTTCTCAATAACTGAATCTTGAATATTTTTTACATTTTTGCATGAACATTAAACATGATATGAGTAAAAAAGTAATAGAACGGATTTTCTGGGAAAACTCCGGTTGCCTCCCTAGGGGTGCCTTTCCGGTTAAAATGGCTAAAATTGACACTTTTGTGCTTATTTAAAAAAAAAATGATGCCTTGGATTTTTATAAAAC
Organism: Euprymna scolopes; assembly: GCF_053919585.1. Taxonomy (NCBI): domain Eukaryota; kingdom Metazoa; phylum Mollusca; class Cephalopoda; order Sepiida; family Sepiolidae; genus Euprymna; species Euprymna scolopes. The sequence goes on along the minus strand of NC_136490.1, from coordinate 69,381,959 downwards.
TTTCTGAAAAGTTGTGACTAATTGATTACTATATAATTTTTGTCTGTCTATATTTCGCGATAAGTCCTGTGTGTACCCCAGGGGCTCTTTTAGGGCTAATAAAACACTCCATTTTGGGGACTATTTTACCATATTTGTCCAAAATTTTCTGTGTATGTCTATTTAGCAGTTTTGCATGGTGCTTAATTAAAATTAAAGTATGTTAAGGCCTTGGGGACTTTTGGGGCTAAATGGGGGTGGGAGCAAATGATGGACTTAGTCATTCCTTTTTTTGCATGGTGCAGAACTCAATTTTACATATGTTAAGGCCTAAAACTGCACCGTTTGTTCTGTTTTTACCAGGATTTGACGTCCCCTGGGACGTTTGGGGCTAAATGGGGAGGGGCAAATGCTGAACTTAGCCATTTTTTTTATGCCTCGTTCGCTGTGCACTCACGGGGGGGCACGCACGCTTCACTTGTTTCCTTTGATTTCCCTTCAATACTTTATAATTATTTATCATTTTATTTTTCTTCCAATTTTATTTTGAACTTTATTCTTTATTTTTTTTTACTTTATTTTTTCGTCGTTTATATTGTTTACTTTTCTCTTTTCTCTAGTTTAGTCCTTTTTATTTGCATTATTATTAACCACAGGACTTTTTTCCATTATTAACACTTATGTTACTGCTGTGTTTTCTTCTTCATTTTTTTTACTGTTATTTTTATTCCCCTTTCGTTCATCTCACTATTTTCACTAGTATTTATGACAAAAAACATATACTGCACCTTCCACAAAAAGGATAACACAGCAGATACTTCACTATCCCTCCCTAAAAAAGAAGAGACCAAGGTCTGCAAAGATTATATCATCATGAACGAATGTATACTAAATTGTAACTCCAAAAACGAGGTAATACCTGGGAGGATTAAATAAATTAAATACTACACTTGCTCCTCCCAAACAAAATAAAAAAAAGGAGGAAATAATGCTTGGGAAGATAATACGATAAAAAGAGAACAAATAGTACACTACTCCCCACTCGAGAATTAAACATCGAAAGATAGTATAATATAGTTTCGGTTTCAACTACTCTTCCATCCCAAATTCGTCTAGCGTTGTCGTAGTGTTGAACGCAAAACCCAAACTAAAGTATCTCTTGAATGGTTTTTGTTTTTATTGTCTCACTTCCATTTTCAATAAATTTCTACAAACATATATTGATATATAATTAAAAAAAAACATTTCCAACATTTTGCGGACATTTTAAGTAGAATGTCCCCCGGTGTAAATGTAAATGTGGTATTATGGTAACTGTAATCAAGAGATGTACAGACGTATATATTTAAACAAAAGATGATCATTTCAAACATTTGATAGTCTAGAGTCTAATTTGTTTAAAATGTAACCTGTACATACTTTTGTAAGTAAATAACTCAAAGTGTGGTATCTGTTCTGCTCAAAGATGGTACAATAATATCATGGGATCTGTGTACATTCATATTTCACATTCATAGGATGGTAACATGTCACTTCTACAAAAATTAGAAGACAGACTCACATAATCAGATATATTCTGAAACTATGTTAACCAGAATACTTTGATAAGTATGTTTCAGTTTGAACAATAATATCGAAGACTGGGGCTGCGTTCATACTGGACATCCATATCATGCACAGCAGTAATATATGACAGATGAAGTATACCATTGTGGAATTTCTATGGGTCCCATTACTTGTCAGTGTTGTTGTTGTTATTATTATTATTATTATTATTATTATTATTATTATTATTATTATTATTTTTATTATTATTATTATCTATATATTAATATGTTAATTCGCTTTGACTGTTATCATCCTGATATTGGAATTAATATTACACTGATTATTCTATTAAAGAACATTCTGTTGTTTGCTTATGTGATCATGTTTTCAACTACCATGGAATTTTCACGGGTTCTGCTAGTTATTATTATTATCATTATTATTATACGGCAAAATCACATTGATACATCATTTCCCATCAGATCAATGAAGTTAAGCAACATTGAGCCTGATTAGTACTAAAATTGGTGACCGTTTGGGAATGTGCTCTCTGCTTATCTCAGCATTGCTTCTTGTCCAGCTTCGGTCTCTCCTTGCCAATGGACCCAAGCAGTGCCGATTCAGGAGAGGTGTGATTGGTGATTGCACAACACTTGCCTCACAAGTACACACGCAGCTACCCTTACAGAGATATCCATTGTCTCTTGAGACTGAACAGAGGCATCGCATTGCATTATTATTATTATTATTATTATTAGTAGTAGTAGTAGTAGTAGTAGTAGTAGTAGTAGTAGTAGGAGGAGGAGGAGGAGGAGGAGGAGGAGCGGGAGGAAAAGGGGTGAAGGAGAAGTTATAATTTGCATTAGGCAAAATGTTTCATTTTTTAATCTTTTTTTTCTTTTATTTCATCTGTAATTTTTATTTTCTTATGTTTATCGTGGTGTTAACTTTCACTAATAATCGTCCATTCTTTCTCGTCAGCCATTTTATTATTCTTTTTTTTTTTGTATTCCTTCATTTTATTAATAGTGTTATTCTTTTTCTTCGGTAATTCCTCTTTTTTTTAATGTGAAATGTTTTGTTATATTAATTTTTGAAATCTGTTTCGAAATTATATTCTGGCAAATTAATAAGTTTCATTCTGATTAAATTCAAAACTGCCACCAGCCCATCTGTCAGAACCATCATTATCGTGACCTTGTTCATTAATAATTACCACCAAGACCATCGGCAGAGTCATCAGAGCTGCAATTTCAGCTTTATTTCTCAAAATTGTTTGTTTTTTATATAAATTATCAAGATTGATCTCCCGATATTTATCAATATCATCATCTCTAACTTATTTTTCATTGTATCAACTGTTTTATTACAGTGTAACAAATACCTATGTCATTTTAAAAAAATATTTTAACTGTTGAGGTTTCATTTAAATTGTTCCAATTTACTTGGTTTCCCATGCGAGCAGAGTTAGACAAAAATCGACTTTCGATGTAGATAAAATCTTTAAAAAAAATCACTTTGAATTGGGACAAAAGTAATTGATCCTAACCGAAAGGACAACGTTTCAGTACTCAGCTTGTGAGAGTTATATATAACACTAAAATAAATTAACATTCTTTCTGAATATTTCGATAGGGATTGATAATTTAGATGATTTAAATTACTCAGAGAACTGTTCTTATGTTGAGTGTTATTCGCACAACGTTTCGGCCGATTTCATCACCCCGTTTTCAGATTTAGCCTGTCTAATTCAGAAATCTTTCTGTGTAAGCACCAATCTGCACGGATTTCAAATGAAACTTTTTTTAATCCATGAGTGTTAGCATGCTTGTGTTTATCTGCCATAACTGAGTAGAAGTTTTAAGTAATTTCCAATTCTATTCTTCGTATAACCTGCACTGAGGATACAAACTTCTACTTTCAAAAGAACATGGCTTACAACTGATGAACACACACACACACACACACACACACACATGAATTAATAATAAATACGTTTAGATTAGTAATAATGCTATAACAACCTACTTTAATTCCTATTTACATCAAGCTGTGAAATTTTCTGCATATTAACCACAATCTTCTTTCTCTCTCTCTCTCTCTACCCATATATACACACGCATATATATATATATATATATATATATATATATATATATATATGATGGAACGATAAAATTTTCGCCCCAGAAAAGATGATATGATTCCATTTCCGTTTGATGAGAACCGGTTTGCATTCTTTGTTGCAGACCATCTACTAGTTGGTCAGTTGTGTACACATTCCAAGAGCGATGGGAGCCTTCTATTATGTCTGAAAGTGACACAATGTTCAATGAGCGAGATCAGAGATGCGCTGCTATACAACTAATACTCTTTATTGATCCAAGTTATGACAACTGGACCATTGCCAGCACCCTCAAAATGAAAATCCGCTCAATACATCGGACCACTCTTTGGAGGTAGTGGAGTTCCAAGGCCAGGGATACCGCCAGGAAGACCCGGAGCAAGGAATTCATCAAATAGGTCTAGGCAATCTTTGATGAAACTCCCCAGCGGTCTATTCGACAGATTGCCAGAGATTTAGACGTCTCACACACAACGCTGAATATATGTGTGAAGGAGGACTTGAAGTGTAGGTCCTGATTGAGAACACAAGGAACCTCAGGTTAATCAAGTCTGTCAGGTAGCTCAACAAACTGAAGCAGCCGAAGAATTCAAACATGCCCTGGTTCTTTTCAGACAAAAAGAACTTCCGCCAGGACCAAGTGCACAACAGCCAAAACCATCGCTGGATTTCCACAAATAACAGGGACATGCCCAAGGTAATGAAAACAAAGTTTCTGGCCACGATTATGGTCTTTGGTGTAGTTTCAAGTGAGGGCCACATCATGCCACCTTACATTTTCGAAGTTGGCTTGAAAGTCAACACCAAAGTGTACCTGGATGTGCTGAAGAGTGTTGTGATCCCTTGGTGTAATCAGGTGGCTGCTGGCAGACCCTGGATGTGGCAGCAGGACTTGGCGCCAGCCCACAAGTCCAAACACACCCAGGTTTGGTTTTAGAAGGAGTGCTACGATTTTGTATCCTACTCTCACTGGCCTCCCCTCTCTCTCGACCTGAACCAGCTGAACTACTTGGTTTGGTCATACGTCGAGAACATCATCAACATAAACCCCCACAACACCAAAGCCTTATCGCCGCCATCTATTAAGTATTTACAGAGCTCCAGCCGCCACTTATGGTAAAAGCAGTTCCAGAATCGTATCAAGGCGGCGATTTAAGCTAAAGGTGGCTGCATTGAATAGATATCAGCTGTACTAGATAATCAAGTTACTTGAATTGATTTTGTCCATAAAAGTTTAAAAATAAAAATCAAGCTGTAGTATTTTTTGTTTAGGGCAGCCCTTTTATCATTCCATCCTATATATGATGATTGCAACGTCTTGTCAGACGAGTGCCATTCCCTCAGACATTTAAAATCCATGAGCCCAAATGCCTGAGGGAGTATCTATACAAAGATGATGTTACAGAGTCCTAGCTTTGTATGACAGCTAAGTCTCTCTCTCGGTTCAAAATGTTGAGATCCAGCAACAAGCAAGAGCAAGATAGCCAGCAACAAATTAAACTGCAGACCAGCTTAATGCGGGTACTGGTCTCCCGCTTTATGGTTTTTTAAATCAGAGATTTGCTTCTCCTATATATATATATATATATATATATATATATATATATATATATAGAGAGAGAGAGAGAGAGAGAGAGAAGTGTTATGTTATTGGCTCACGGAAAATACCGGTTAGCCTGCTAATGGCCGATTGTCAGTGTTTAGGTTAGAAATATTTTCATAACAAAGAAAAGATGAGTTTGACTAACAGAAAAAATGTTATCAAATCGAAATAAATCTTTAAAAATAAAATTATGTCAAAATAGTTCCCAAAAATGTTAACTTGATGAAAAAGAATGTTGACTAACGTAAACAAAATTCATGACAAAGATGGATCATCGGATTTGTGTCTTTGGTCAGGTTGAGTTAATGACAACGAGAAAGTTTTGAAATACATGTAATCAGTTAGTTAGAGTTAGTCAGTAGGTTTTTGAATTAACGAGAGGGAGTGAGAAGACGAAACAAGTAGGTTTTCCACTGGGAAATAGTTGTCACCTATGGAAGCATTCAACTGAAAAGGCACTAATATGTAATCCCCGAAAAGGGAATGCTGGGTCGCAACAGAGATAAATATAAATGTGTAAATACAATTAGATTGTCTGAGTTATCGGGGTAGATAATGACTTACATTTTCAGAAGTGCATCTGGAACAATACTGTGATGGTTGCGACCAAAAGGATCTGCCCTTTCTTTGTCTGAGCAAGCAGACAAAGATGCCACTCGTAACGTTTTTTAACTATTGTTAAAGGTATCTATATATGTTTATTATATGTGTGGAAAACGTATATAGAAAAAATGACTATATGTAGACGACTATATAACGTTTTTATCCTTTCGTTTATGAATACACTCGTACTGCACTAGCTATGCAAGAAGAGAGAGAGTGGGAGTTTGTGTGTGTGTGTGTGTGTGTGTGTAAGAGAGAGAGAGAGAGAGAGAGAGAGAGAAAAGGTTATAGCTACCTCTATTGATATACAGACAAATTCACAGCTTGATGTAGATAGGAATTTAAGTAGGTTCTAACAGAAGTATTAATATAAATATCTTTATTATTTATTAACTATACTATCAGCATGGTATTCATTATTAGTAAGAGCATTAACAGTGTTAATATTAAATATTTTAATAATTTATTTATTATGTGGAGTGACTTTATTTCCCACGTTTTACTCCCAATGGAGAAGCTGCCAATACCACCTGATCTAAAACAAACGACCACGAACGAAATCGACTGGCCATGTTATTTCAAGTGTCGCACAACTTTGGCTTATTAGGAAGCTTAAATGTGGAACCGTGAACCATTAAGGCCATGTTGTGAATGCCTGACCTCATCCTCACTGAATCCTATTTTGCTTTTGTTCTGGTTAAATTGCTTACCATGGCGCTACAAACGGAACAGGCTGAAAACTCACATTCACAGAATTAACATAATTAGGTGACACGAGTCATGTGGGACTTCCATGAGGTTCTTGTTATTTTGACGGCATCTTATCAAATAAAACTCAGGGTCATTATTACTAACTAACAATTCTCTCTACTCCCCTGGATGGTGTCTCTAGTCTGCCCCTTCCAGACCTTTGTGCACCAGAGAGAAATAAGGGAGCAAGACGGGAAGGAAGGGGAAGCGCGTGATAATATTTAGTGGAGGGAAGGATGCTGCAAATAGTCAATAGATTTTAATGTTGCATGACAATAGGAAATAATTGACAAGGGGCAGTTGTTTGCTTTTCTTTGTGCCCGTGTTCTTCACACTTTAAATGTAAATTTGATTTGTTAATTTCATAAATCTTAAGTTACTTCGATTATTCGGACTACTAGACTCATCTTATTTGTTATTTATACAACATTTCGACCGATGTAACACCTGCCCGTCTTCAGGTGTATCTTTATCTGTTACACAAGGGATTAAAACGTTTATTAACGATCAATTCAAAGCATCAGTCTTGTGGATATTGAAAGTCGAACATTTACATGATTAACATAAAAATTAGCATTTCTATTCAGTCATGGCTGGTGGAACGAGAACAATCTACATCTGAAGCCTATAACATGGGCGTCCTCAGATCGAGTGCAAACTAACCAAATGCGAAAACCGTCTTCGTCTGTAATATTAATCTCACCTGTCTGTTTAAATGTATGTATGTATGTATGTATGTATGCATGTATGTATGTATGTATGTATGTCTAAAACTTTCGTCAGAGGTGACAGATTTTCATGAGATTGGTATCGTTTTGAAACTGGGCCCTTTGGACGACAAATATCGAAGAGTCGGGTAAAAATGATTATTCTTTCAGCTCAACTGAGTACTTTTTTACAAGAAAGGGGTCGCTTTTTTGCTAATATTTTTGAAAGTCATCCCCGTTTTTTCGATTGACTAGCCTTAATTTATATCTTCGCCATTTCCGGTTTGGCAATGAGCCCAACGGCAAAGAGGTCACTTTTTTTTCATGCTCTTTTCCTCCTTCACGGTACGGGTTCAAGCCTGCCTGCCTACTACCACTTTTTTTCTTTTTTTTTTTTGCTCAACACACACCTCCAAACACCCGGGCAATGCTGGGCACCCAGGCTAGTAAGTAAGAAAAATATGTTCATTCAATTCATCATATTGAATTCTCATATAATCAACCAGTCCTGACGGCATTCCCATCATAGTGCTCAAAAAGGCGTCAACCAGAACTAACTCCTATATTACAAAGGCGTTTGAACACTGCTTTAAGAAGAAATGCTTCCCAACATCTTGAAAAATTTCATCAGTCTTCCATGTATTTAAAAATTCCGGAAATCAATCACCTCCCTCTCAGTATATATAATCAATCTCCTGTGCATCATGAGTACATTGATGGAATCTGTGATAAACAGAGAAGTGGTCAACCATATCAGCAAAAATAACCTGTTCAGTGACATGCAATATAGTTTCCATTCTGTCACATCTACGACTTATATACTAACTGTTATATCACACAGGATTAGTGAATCTCTCGATAAGGGCTTCGTTTCCAGAGCAATAGCTCTTGACATATCAAAGTCTTTTTTGTAGCATAAAGGTCTACTTCACAAGACGCCAGCAATGGAATAGCCGGAAATGTCCTCTCAATTATTAAACTTATTCTTTCTAATAGGCTTATAAGAGTAGTGGTTGATGGGCAGAAATCAGCAACTCATAATATTAGCGCTGGCATTCCTGAAGGTTCCATTCTGGGCACAACTCTCTTCCTGATCTTTATCAATGATCTCTCAAATCATATTTTTAGATAATTCATAGATATTTATGCAGATGACACCATAATCTTTGGCAACATTTCAAAGGCCAGCAATAACCAAGATCTTTCTGATTCTCTTTCTTCTGATCTTGAGCATGTGGTTCAATGGGGAGAAAGGTTTCTGGTTAATTTTAATGCATCTAAAACCAAGCTTCTCTCCTTTCATCATAATCGTTCTGACTTTCATCATGCCCCAATAGAAATGAATGACTTTCGTCTTAGATAAGCTATATGTCTTGACAAGCTTCTGGGATTGACCTTAACTTCTAGTCTGAAATGGAACACATACATCAAATTTGTTGTCAAGATCACTGGAAAAATGGTTGGGTCATTCTATCTCTCCAATAAGTATCTTACTGCCGATGCAATCCTCCATCTGTATAAGAGTCAGGGCTGTCCTAAAATTGAGTACTGTTGCCACATCTGGGCAGGATCTGCTCAGCCCAGCCTATCCTATCTTGATAGAGTTCAAAACCGGCTTCAATACCTTTTAGGTGATGCCTTTTTCTCTTCACTGTAACCTCTTTCTCACAGAAAAGACATTTCGAAACTCTATCGCTATTTTCATGCCAAGTGTTCGACTGAAATCCAAATTATGACCCACCCCCCTTGCCAAACTTTCATAAAAAACACTCGACTAGCTACAACCTATATATATATATATATATGATTTCACCTACTCTCTACGTGTGCCTAAATCTAAATGCAGATTCCATGAACAAATCTTCTTTCTCAGAACTGCCCGTCTGTGAAACACTGTCCCCTTGGCCTGCTTCCAAGTTAAATAAAACATAGTAGCCTTCAAATCCAATGTAAACAAGTTCTTGTTTAGTCGTCCTCATAAATAATGAAATTCTACTCAATTTACACCATATCGGTTACTACTCTATCACTTTACAACATTCATTTACCCGTATCCTTGAGTAGCCTTCAGACCTTGATAAATGGTGAATATATTCTTCATCGTTCAATTGACAATCTATCTATTTCGTTACTCCTTATCCTCACGTTGCTTTCAGGTTTGATAATTTTTCTTTAATATAAAATGAAATAATAATAATAAAGATAAACAAAAAGTATGTTTGTGGACTAATTCTTTTCTTTAATCATAAGAATGTAACTTACAAGTATATATATATATATATATATATATATATATATATATATTATTATTATTATTATTATTACTCTGATTGCATACTTTTACTAGTATATGTATTGAATGGATAAATACTACACTACAGTGTAGAGGTAATGGCTGAAAGAATGATCTCATTACATCAAAAGAGATTCTGTACTCTCCCTGTCAAAGGAGAGTGTAATATCTAGGGCATGGTAGTATGTCAACAGGGCATTAACTACACTACCCCCTGCAAAATTGAGGAGTAATTCCTGAGAAGAAGGTATCAGACAACAAAACATATATTACATTACCTCTACTGCAAAGAAATTGGAAAGTATTTTCTGGAAGGTGGTATCATGATTAAAGAACAGATACTACAAGCCCCCTTTTAATTTAATACTATAAAATATTTTGTTAGTCTGAAATAATATACTGAGGCATCACTCAACAAGTCTCGAGTCTGAAATATAGCTTGATAATTTTTTTTCAAAATATAGGTGGCATTTCTAATTTTTTAAAAATCATATGATTTTTATAAAGTACCAACCTCCAAATAGTAGGTGTTAAACTTTGAGCCCAACCTGACTGTTTAGTTACAAATTAGTTAAACCACTTATACAAATTTTTAAAACAATGAGAAAATCTGCTTTCTGATTTCTGATGAAAAAATACTGTTCACTTAAAGCAAAAGCTTGCTCTGTCAATAGGGTGTACGCTGATTTTAACGCAAATTTTCAGATCACTCAAATTTGAGAGTTGTCACAGAAGACAATAAAAGCACGTCCATAACCCCGTTTTGGTCTATCGTGAATTAAAATTGTATGAAATAGTAGGGGAGTTAAGTACATTAAAAGGCCATTTTTCATGAACATTTATCAATGTGAAAGCTGTGTTCAAAGTGTGTGCTGTTTGCTTACAGTCGATCAAAAACAACAATGCATTAACAATTCAGATCAATGTGTGAAACTATTTCGATACAACAAAAAGGAATTTATTTTCAATATGTGAAAATGGTTGAAACAATTATTCATCATTCTACTACAGAGTTAAATCGCTAGTCAACTGAGTAGACACTAGCAGTTGAAAGCCGTTCATTTCCACCAAACATACAAAAATAAGCAGCCAAAGTCTTTGCTCCCATATTTTGTGATGCAGAAACAATTTTGTTCATCAATTCCTTTGAAAAATGAAACTATCAGGGCGCATATGAGTGCGTGGGAAAATATCAGCAGGATCTGTAGCATAGCTGGCATATTAACAGCAGTAGTCAAAAAAGCACATATGCAAATTAGGAAGTGTGTATGAGCTTGCACAACAAGAAAAAACAAGAAAAGGATACCACGAGGATAGGAGAAGCAAGGTGCACATTGAAAAAGATGTACGTGTAAAGTCGAAAATGAGAAGTAGCTGTCTACGACCGGCGTGTAGTGAAGGAGAAAGAAAAATGCTCTAGTAAGATAAACGTGGCCCACAGTGACAGTGAGAGACTTTAAGCTGGTGTTGAGATAGTGAAGTTCTGTTAATCTTATGGCAGATGAAATGAACAGTTAGAAAAAACAAGAAGCAGGCAATGTTTGGAAAGGTAAGAAATTCCATTTGTGCTTTAAAAAGAAAACGCCGTTACCAGTTTTATTTTTATGAATTACTACAGTAAAGTGTAATGCCACATAACGTAACATCAATAGGAAATATGACGCCTAATTGGTGTGTTTAAAAACAGAAGTCGCCAAAAAACGATCACAAATTAAGACAAAAGCGTTCTTTCACCAAGACATTTCTTACTGTCACAAATCGATCTGAACAAATGCAAAATTACATGAATTGTACTTAAAGATTACTTCTACATAACTTTATTCTTTAGATCTCTGACCCATAAAATACTGGCGGTTTGCCGACATCAAAAAAATTCACCAAGGAAATAAGTAATATTGGAAACTGAGGCGTCTTTTGAGACCTAAAACAAATGTGCTACAAAAATGCATCAGATTATTAGAGTAGCGTTAGAATAACTTTATCATCCTAGAAAGAGACTATGTTGATGAATAAAGTAGAATTTTCCTAAAAGTCATAGTTCTATCTGTTAAATCAGAACTGAGTAATGTGTTAGTTATAACAAGAAAGAAAATCTTAACAGATTTGTTACAGTTTTTGAATTTCGAATGAAATTAAAGTAGAATAGATAGTAGTAGAGATTGTGGCCTACTGGGTCAGGGCTATATCTAGCACATATCCACATATATATAGAGAGAGATCTTAGACATATATAAAAGTCAATGTTGGCTTGTTTATGTATTATAGAAATCCATATGTCAACAAAACATTCAAATACGTTCTAATAATGGTTACATTTTCTTAAGAATCTAAAGAAATAATTGAAATTTTTCTTTGATTTAAGCCCGGTGTGTTAATGGCATACATTCAACTTTAGATATAGAAATAATAACTAGTACGAGTTCAACTTCAAACACACAGACACCAAAACATAATTAGTTATAGATGAGAACAGAATTAGTTTCTCTTTTAGCACTCATCATATTTCATTTGCCACGAAAAAAAATATATGTAACCTACATTTGTTTGTAGTAGTTGTTTTCAAGCACAATAATCATATGACTTAATGGTTCTTTTAAGAGGCAGTGTAAACAAAATACGGTAATTTGTATTTTCTTGTAGTGTTTTCTTAACACCAACACCCTGGTTTGAAAACAACGAAAATCAATACAAAGCTTATTTAGAATAATTTGCCGGGCTTATGTAATTATTATGGTTACAAAAACAATAATTAAGCTACTCCGTTTTAGATTTAGCTTTCTGTTTTCTTCCCTGTCTTTTTGTTGTTGTTGTTGTCATTGTTGTTGTTAAAGACATCATGAGAAAAGCTGATGACGTGAAACCTCAGCTTTTTTGAAAGGTTCTCCATACTTTATGCGCCTCTGTTCATATCAGCCATGAACCAGGCGCACAAGTCTGTTCAATAAATAATTCTCTCCGAAACATTTGGTGATAATAATAGCAACATTATAAAATATTTAAAGGTCTTTTTGCACACACACACACACACACACACACACACACACACACACACACACACACACACACACACATTCGCACACACGCACACACATACACATATCAGACTTTTCAGAATGTGAGAGACGATATAATTATTTCCACAGTCAAACAACGCCGCAGCTCACATGAGCCATGACAGCCAACAAACCGAAAGTCCAAGACTCGAGTCTCTACCTTTACTTGGACTCATCAGTTGAACACATCCGAACTTGGGGTTAAAAACCCTTCTCTGCCACTTGCGCAACTGTGCCACACAGACAGGGGATTGGGTCATCTAACCACTGAGAACCTACTTGTGAGATATTGACTTGTGTTCTCAGTGGTTGGATTAGCTTCTCATTTTTAAGGCGGTTTAATGCAGTATCTATTCTGCCATCATGAGATGATCGTTCCATGCATGGCTTTCTCCTTTAAGAAGGTGTAGCCTGTGTTTGTTAATCATATATACTAGTCAAAATATGTGATTAAATGGGGCACATTTGGATTAATATAGATAACTGACTCTCCTATCGAGTACAATAGATGTGTGATTATTAGATGAACATCCATAAATAATTTGATTATAGTGGCGAACAAGACCTACCCTTTCTACCAGGCAAGTGATGATTGTTCCGGCACATGTCATTACATGTCAGGTATTAATTTGATCACAGGTATTTTTTTTTTCTATTTTCATTCTTTGGACGTCTTCTAAGTATATAGTACTCTATCATGAATGATTGAGAGATGGATTCATACCTCACTCACAATGTTAATAGTGAAAGTGATTCAATATGTATGACATAACTAAAAATAGACAGATTAGATCGACAGTTTATGCCAGTAACAATTGCATGACTACCATATCTTTCGAAACTCTTTTGGGATTCATTCACTAATCACCCACCTATTGCGAACTTTTAGATAATTACGACCATATATTTGAATTTTGCTGAGTATCCCCTTCCATTTTATCGATAAACATATTTTTCTTTGAATTTCTTTCTCTCGACTGTTTTCAAAATTTCAGTTCCCCATCAAAAATAGATATTTATCTATATTTACCTTTTGCTAACTTTTTCCTTTGAGGAGAAGGGCATTTGAACCTCCATGGAATAAGGAATCTTTTATCTTTATTTCTTATTCAATTTTTTAAATAAAATATTGTATTGTGTATGTGTGTGTGTGTGTGCGTGTGTGTGTGTGTGTTATTGATAAAGTTCTGAATATACAGATTTTGTTTAAGAATTTTTTTATTGATAATTTTAATTATTCAGACTAATTTTCTTATCTTGTACTTTTTTCTCACAAAGTCTACAACGTCCACATAAACCCATGACATAAGTGATAAAGTGCTAAGTATATCCAGTTTTAAGTAACCTCTTTTCGGGGTTAAAAGTTCAATCTTCACTATAGGTGATACAAGCAATATATAAAAACTCGGTCACGGATGACAGAACGAGGACAATTTACCCTTGAACCTTAGATAAAGTGCTCATTTCAAAATTCTATGCAGATTCTCGTTCGTTATAAAGATTCCAGAGTTCAGAACGATGCAGCTAAAGACGGTCGGAGATTGCCCCAGCTGAAACGTTATAATAAAAACATCCAACAGTAACGCATATAATGCAAGTACTAATTTTAATTATTTTCTTTTAATATTCAAAATCTGTATGAATAAATTCAATGCTAATCACATATTCTAAAATATAAAACATGTTCATTTGAGAAAAAAATAAATTAATGAATGTTCATTATCTGTTTTGTTTTTAAACATTCATATCAAATCAATTTTGATATTTTTTCCTTCATAATTTAGACGACACTGACCCCTGATTTAGTATTGAAGGTGAAAAGTTAAATGACCCATAGAAATACACATTTTTCGTTCTGTTTTTATTCCTAAAAGTAATTATTTCTTCATGTTTATGCATACGCATGCTTAATTACTGAAAGATTCATTTCTTGTTGTATTGATTTTTCAAACACTCAAAACACAAGTCATGTCATTGTCCTCTCTCTTTTTTTAATTTATTTAAGAACTGATATTTCTGTCGCCATTTTATTTTTTGAACTCACCATTCCATTTTGCGTTTAAATTTTTTATTTTTATTATTGCCTGCAAATTACACTAACAAAGGTCTCCAACAAGCAAGAGGGACAGTTCTGCCACCTCTTTTAGCAATTTTCTCAGGTTCATTTGGGTTATTTGGCCTTTCAAACTTAACAAGTTTACAGCATCTTCTCGTGAACACTCAGCCCGCACCGCATTCGCGTAGAGGTCAACAAAGCAATCCATCACTTCAACAATCGGCAGCTAGTATTGATTAAGAAAATAAAAAAAATAATTTTTAAAAATAATTTAAATTCCTTGTATGAGCGTCATTATAATTTGAAATCCTTTTGTTAAACCGTGTTAAAAACAAGCAAACATGTAAAATGTTAAAAAAAAAGCAAGCAAAAAACATCAAGAAAACTTTATGACATGAAATCGTTATCTCATTCAATAACTATTTTCTCCTGAGTCCAAAGTAATGTTTATATTTCTGAAAGGAGTCTTAATAGAATTTTAATGCTTTTACTTTAAATCATTGGTATAACATTTTATATCTGCCATTTTGTTTTGCAATCGGTATAATTTTAACATTTTGGAAAATAAATCGGAATTAATTTTAGTCAGCCGTTAAAAATGGCTATTTTCTACATATTGAATCAAAAATGAAAAATAAGTTTTTTTAAGATCTATAACAATCGTAAATGATTATGATACAAATAAATATTTTCTTTTTATTATATAATTTTTATATGAATATATATATAATATTAAAATACATTTTTAGCTAATTCACAACGAAATTCATAGCAAAGTTTTTTTTTGACAATTGTTTAAGTATCATCATATTATGTACCTGATAATGAAACATGAATACATGGCTTTGATTTATTGCTTTTGTTCAGCTGACGACGGTTCAGAAGTAACGGATGAAGAATAAAAATGACTTTTCATCAGAAAAAAAAAAACATTCACAAGAAAATGCAACTACACTAGAACCCCAACATACGGTAGCCCTAGGATATGTTTTTTTCGGGTTACGATGTGGAATACGATGTTTTCCCGGCCCCTGGTTACGGTTTTTACCCCCCTTACGGTGTTATTTATAATGTTATTTGTTATACATGTGTATTATATACTGTACTGTACTTTGTTGCTAATTTTTAATACCGTATTCCGGGGTTCTACTGTACTTGAACATATATAAAATCAATTGACAAAATTTTTATCTAAATATATTCTTTAAAAGTCTAATTTACCGTTCGAAGATTAAAAATTCATCCTTGTTATTTTAATTTTTAACCATCATTGTTATAAAATTAAATAGAAACATGCAGTTAATATATATATATATATATATATATATATATATATATATATACTCGTGAGCAAAAAAATGGGCCAAACAAATGTTATACATTTTATTGCACTAAAAGCTATATTGAACAATGAACAAGGAATCTTAAACGAGACTAATAACACAGAACAAGACATTTACTTTAATAAATGCTTAGTATTGACTCGCATTCCCTTTTGATTTCTTTAAAAGATCAATCCTTTTAGATATGTTCTCAACCAAAGTGGAACATTGTGAAGAAGAAATGCTATTCCATTTGCTTTGCACAGCTTCCCACAGTTTGTTATTATTCGAAAAAGTTCTTCCCGCCAATGCACGAGATATTATGGACCAAATATTCTAGATTGGGTTTAAATCGGGGCTTTGACCTGGCCAAAATATCACATTTATTGAATTATCAGAAAAACATTTTCTTGTGACTTTAGCTGTGTGTGCAGGGGCATTATCATGTTGAAAAATAATGTTCTGGGATATTCCCAGCTTCTGGATACTTGGTAACAGTCCTTTTTCTAATATTCGAATATATTCCTTTGCATTGATTGACTTCTCACATCTAATAAGTTCCCCAACTCCTGCTACAATAAAAGTTTCCTATACCATTATCCCGTATTTAACTGTCGTTTTTATTGAACTTGGCGAAAATCGTTCTCCAATTCTTTGATTGTACTGTTCAGATGTTACGGGAGCATTACTAACAAGACAAAACCTTGATTCATCTGACCAGAAAACATTCCTGAACCAGTCTGTATCTTTCTTGCCATAACACGAGAAAAATCTCTTTCTATCATTGATGTTCTTCTTAGATAAAAATGGCTTCTTTACACACCTTTTAGAAGAAAATCCCATTTCTTTCATTCGTCTAGATATTGTATATCTAGAAAGAGAATTTCCGCCCCTTCTTTGAATTCTTTGCTATGGCCAACATGTTTTCTTTCAATCCTTAAAAACAGTTAATTTAAGCCTGTGGTCGTCCTTCAAAGTGGATGCTCTAGGGCGACCAGATCCATATTTCCCTTTATCAAGTGTTCGACTTCGAACGTTCGACAAATTCGCTTCACTACAGAATGAGATGTTTTCACATTTTCTTTTATTAAAACATCAAAAATCTGCTTGTAAGTCATTTTCGACTGCATAATCCTGCAATTCGTTTTTTTACGTCCTTGCCAAGATGCTGTCTTAGCATTTGTAGGATTAATTTTTCCACTTATTATTATATGCTATAATAATAATGATCTGCAAAATAGAAATTTTCAGTTAAAATTAACAAAAATTGATAGAGAAAATATTGAAAAATCGATTTCTTCCTTCTTTCACGCTTGGCCCATTTTTTCTGCTGATGAGTATATATAAACATTTGATTTGAGAGTTAAGCATGTTCAATGCAGATAATTTACTTTTATTATATCATAGAACTGGCAAAACTAAATTACAAAGGGGGATAACTATGAATTTACCAATAGTAAAAGATAATACAATTCAAGTTATTTTAAAAGTAGACATTACAGACCTGTATATCAGAAGACGGTCGCCTAACGTCGTATGTGGCCTCTTGAGTAATGAGCCATATGATGTCCAGAGAAAGACGAAGTTGTAAAGATAAATTACTGTATACTGACAGAAATTTAAAAAAAAACCCAAAGTTATTGGAAATTAATATTCAATGTTAAAACTCTACAGAAACGTTGATTTTATTTCGTTGCTCATGTAGCGTTGTTAGTAAAACCGTAAACTAAGATTTTCCACAAAACTTAGATGAGTTATCTGTACAATGTGGGTTTTCTCTGCAAGTATAGCTCGTTAATCAAGTGGTTCAAGATGACGACCATTGAACATAACCCCTCTTTTGAGCCAGATTCGAATCTTGTACAAGGCTCACTTTCTACTTTCTGATATTCTTTACTAATTTGCAGCTCTGCTGATTGAATAGTCACGTGCTTATTAATATCATCCATACAAACAATAGCATCTCACAGCAGAGACGTTGCGAGTCTGTCACTGCTCTATCATAATTTTCACAGCAGGTATTCCTATGAGATGCAATCAATGGTCCCTCACTGCAAAATATTCACAACATGTACTCGTCAAGCTACAAACACTATCAACATTTTCCCACATTCTCTATCTGTACCAAAATGAAAATGCAGATTCCAGCTCAGTTGTGTTAGTCTGCTTTCCAACTAAGTACAACATGATCGTTTTAAAATAAAATGTGAACAAGTTCTTGTTGAACCGTTCTCTTATATAATCGAACTGTACCAGATTTCCAGCACTAACGATCACTACACTGTTGCCTCAAGGACTACGTCGTAGTAAGAACAAAGGTATAAAATAGAAGTTTGCAGTCAGTTTTTATTATTTGGCAGAATACTCCAAAACTGTTGTATTAGATAATCCTTAATCTGCAGAGTTTAAAGAAATGCTTATTCTTCTCACCAGAGGAAAAACTGTTAGCAAATAATGAGATAGGAATGCTAGATATTAACATTTCTATGCATTTGCTGGTTACTGCATAAATTGAAACTAAATGTTTTATGAGTTTTAGTCATAAAATATTTAAAAAAATATAAGAATGTAAATATATATATATATATATATATATTATATATATATATATATATAGAGAGAGAGAGAGAGAGAGAAAGAGAGAGAGAGAGAGAGAGAGAGAGAGAGTTGTGTTTGCATATTTTTCTTCTTGATCTTTTCTAGCTTTCTTGATTAATTTTTTTGGAGTTCCGGGCTGGAAATGGCTGTACTCGGTATTTATCCCAATATTTCGGTTCCTGCAGAAGCCATCTTCAGGTGTCAAATATTAGGTAATAACATGTAATTATAAATGTTTAGTTATGGTTTGGACGGAAGTCATGTGATTGGTTGTAGTAATAATAGAATAGTATTAAACGCATTTTAGAATGCTTTTATTACTATCGGAATTAATTTCATTTATAGCAAGTTTTTTTAGTTTTTAATATAAAGACTATTTAATGATCGTGGTCTTACTTTGTTATCTTCGTATTCTAATAAAATTGTATTATTCTTTTAGTAGTTTTTGAAGTTGGGAATGGAGATAAGAGCGATTAGCTTTTTAGGCTATAGAATCAGTATGGCAAATAATTCAACTGCCAATTGCAGCCTATTAATTTTAATGTGTGTTCATATATATATATATATATATAATATGAATTAGGTCGGGTGACTTCAATAAGCTGGGTACCAATGGGCATTAGGTTTACTCCTTTGCTCACATTTTTATGGAATGCTACACACAATACTGTTTTTTATGATGATATATTTTCAGAGAGAATAAAAATTCATTTGTTTTTATGTGTCATCTTTTCGATGATAAACATTTTTTATAACCCTTTTTTATGTCAATGACATGTTTTTCAGTCAGTTTGAAAATAATACCATTTTTTATCATGTGTTACAAAACAAAACAAATTGAAAAAGAAGGATAATAGTCTAAGAATATTTGCCATGTGAGATAGGCTCGATAAAAAATACAATGTCATTAAAATATGAGCTGAAACACCTTCAGCAAATAAGATAAAATTGTTTATGAACACAAATAAAATAATGCATGTATTTTAAATCTGAAGAAAAAAGAAACAATGGCTTGGATTTCTCATAATCACTATCAATAGTGGCCATGAGGATTTTATACATTTAAGTCTTCACAAAATTCTGTCAATTGTATTGGTGATAGTGGAGATAAAAACATTTATTTCCGGAATATTTAAGACTATTTAACATCGATTTGGATTCCAATGAAAATGTATTAGACGACTGTTCTGTAAGAGAAATGTATATTTTATTTAAAAGGATAAACGATTCCGTCAAGTCTAGAAAGACAATGGACACAATAATACTGTAAAGGCGGGTGCATGTATAATTGTGAGGCAAGGATTGAATAATCCCCAACTTCTGGAGACTTGTGGAGACTTCAATGTTCACAACGTGGAATCGTTGACCAACTCAAACAAGACCGATAATGAGGGGAGGTTCTGTCATGATTTCTCCGTTACTTATGACCTGACTCAGATTCTTCACGAACCCACCCGTGTGCCCGACAATGATGGCCAGTGTGCGAGTCTACTAGACCTTTATCTCACAACTTGCCCTGAACTATGTTCAGCTTCTGTTCTGGCTCCTCTTGGATCTTCCGACCACTTTGTTGTATCAATAAAGATAAAAATGAAATGTAATAAGTCCCAAGACGTACCTCTCCATTGTACAGTATATCGATACACTAAGGCTGACTGGGATAGTTTCCGTACATTTATATCGGATCTACCTCTGCATTCTATGTTTAAAAAGGATGTGTCGTCTATAGTATCAGACCTGACGGAATGGTTAATTGTAGGTATAGACCGTTTCATAACCTCGAAAAAGTTCCAGCAAAAACCTAACAGCCAGCCATGGTTCTCTCCAGAATGTGCTGCTGCCATTGCACACAGAAATCACTTTTTCCACTGCTTCCAACGTAATAGGTGTATGGAAACTAAAGCCGCTTTTAGGACTGCAAGCAACCATTGTGAGAAAGTAATAAAGAACGCAAGAGAGTTGTATGCTCAATCCGTCTATTCTAAAGTAGCTGTGCAGTGGCAAATAGCAAACAGAATCCTGAACAGAAGTGTGTGCTCTATCCCAACTATCATCAATGGACCTGAGGTAATCTCATCAGCATCAGACAAAGCCAAACTCTTTGCCAAGAACTTTGCAGCTAATTCTACCCTTTACAATCAAGGCTGCCCACCCCCAATATTTCCTCCTGTATCAGAAAACACACTATGTGATATACGTATATCTGTACGTGATGTTGCCAAGCTAATAAAAAACCTTGATTCCAGTAAAGCAACTGGCCCTGACGGTATTCCAATTATAGTACTCAAAAAACTTCAACCAGAACTAGCACCCATATTTACAAAACTGTTTAAACGTTGTCTTAAGGAGAATAGCTTCCCATCACCCTGGAAAATCTCATCAGTATGCCCTGTATTTAAGAATTCGCTCATCCCCCTCTCAGTACAGGCCAATAAGTCTCCTGTGCGTCATGAATAAGTTGCTGGAATCTGTGTTAAATACAGAAGTAATCAATCATCCCAACAAAAATAACCTTCTTAGTGACACGCAATATGGTTTCCGTTCTACTAGATCTACAGCAGATGTGCTTACAATTATATCGCATAGAATTAGCAAATCTTTCGATGGAGGCAACCTTTCTAGGGCAATTGCTCTTGACATATCTAAGGCCTTTGATAGGGTATGATAGGGTTTACTTCACAAGATCTCCAGCTATGGTATAGCTGGAAATGTATTCTCAATTATTAAATCATTTTTTTTCTGATAGGTTCATAAGAGTAGTAGTTGAGGACAAAAATCAGAAGCTCACAGGGGTCCATCCGGGGCCCAACTCTTTTCCTGATCTACATTAATGATCTTCCAAATCACATCCTTACATCATTTGTAGACATTTATGCTGATGACACTACCATTTATGGTAGCACATCTAAGACAGTAAACGACCAAGTTCTCTCCGATTCTCTCTCCTCTGATCTTGAGCATGGGGTACAATGGGGAAAGGAGTGGCTGGTTACTTTTAATGCATCTAAAACCAAGCTTCTCTCTTTACATCATCAACATTCTGATCCACATCTGGCATCAATTGAAATGAATGGCTCTCGTCTTCAGGAGGTCTCATGTTTTGACAAGCCTCTGGGTTTGACCGTTACTCCTAATCTTAAATGGAACATGTACATCAAATCTGTTGCCAAGGCCGCTGGAAAAATGGTGGGATCTTTCTATCGATCCAGTAGATATCTCACTGCTGATGCAATTCTCTATCTATATAAGAGCCAGGTACGTCCAAGGATGGAATACTGTTGCCACATCTGGGCAGGAGCTGCTAGAAAGGACTTGTCCTGCCTTGATAGAGTTCAAAATAAACTTTGTAGCCTCATAGGAGATGTCCTTTTCTCTTCCCTGCAACCCCTTTCTCACAGAAGAGATGTTGCGAGTTTGTCTCTAATGTATCGTTATTTTTATGGAAAGTGTTCGACTGAGCTTCAGTCTATGGTTCCCCTTGCCAAACAAGAAACACTCGTCTAGATGAAAACCTATCAATAATTTCCCGCCACTCTTTATCTGTGCCCAAACCTAAACGTAGATTCCATGAACAAAACTTTTTTTCTTAGAACTGCACGCCTGTGGAATTGTCTTCCGTTTTCCTGCTTTCTGCCTGACTACAATATGGTTGTCTTTAAGTCTAACATAAATAAGTTCTTGATGCACTATTCCATATAAGTTAACAAATTTACCGAATTTTCATTACTAATGATTACTATATTGTCAAATTTCTACTCTACACTCTTTAACCCTTATCCTTGAGTTGCCTCTTCGCCTTGATAATGTGGTGATGCCTGTGTAAAAAAAGAAAAAAAAAACAGATCTCTCCTGAATCGTCACTGCTTAAGTCCAGTGACAAGAAGTCTAAGACGACTGTAAACAATACTGAGATAAACAGAGAGCACATATAGCAACTGGAATTCCCAAATGGTCAACCATTTTAGTACTGACGAGTCTCAGCATTGCTTAACCTTGGTGATCTAAACGTAATCCTTGTGCCCACAGGATCCAGCTGTATATTTAAAAGAATAAAGCGTAGATCAATAGAGATCAATTTAGTTCATGTACTAGCAAATAAACTTAGCATTGTCTGAGAGAAATAACATCCTACTTGAAAGTGTCTCGTCATTCATTCGTTTTGTGTGCATCAGATGATTGTTGTTCTAAGCATTAGTTTCCCCGATATCCTTCTCGAAAAACATTGGGTACTTAGCGGAGGGACCACGTGAAGGCTGCCAATATCTTAAGTTAAAATGTTTTGTGGAAATACTCGATTCAAACTTGACCCACTTTCTCAGTTCATGTCATTAGCCCTGCGCCATCGTTACCTCGTGAAAGTTTTTGCTAATATTTTATTATATCTTTCATGCTTTTTTTTTAAAATAAGCCTTGAAAAATTTATTTTCACATAGTTTTCGCCAGAGTAGTGTGTATAGCAATTAATTATTTCGGGTCTGACATCTTGCATTCTTTGAAGTATAAATTCTCCAGCAAAACCATATTTATTTCTGATTTAAATGCAATTGAAATCATAACATTATACAAGTACCATGGTTACCTGCAAAGAACGGTTCCAAAGATTAAATCTATTCTTGCTTGAACAGCAAAGAATACCAGAAGACGTAATTCTGGTGCATATTATACACCAGAATCACGTCTTCTGACATAAATGGGAATTTAAATCTACTTTTTGAGGAGATTTTCAACCCATAGGTCATGTGGCCAATATAATTTCTGGAGTAATAGAAGAGAGTGTTTTGTGTCTCTTCTTTTGCTTTGTGGAACAAACTACTAGAGGAGATTGTGGTAAGGATAATCTTATTGAGGTTTAAAGTGGCCTTGGACAAATATTCAGATTACATAACTTGTATCTGTCTCTTCTCATAGTTTGTTGCTCTTGTTATATTTTTCCAATATATCTGATTTGATTTGAATTTTATTTGATTTGCTTATTATTGATTCACTTATTTAAGATTCCATAATTTTTGTACTCTTTTTCACTCCACCCAAGACATATTGCCACTTGAAGTATAAGGGGCTACTATTTGGGATCATTTCTAACATGAGGCTGTGAAGAGTTGAGCAGGGAAACAAGGAAGCAGGAAACAGGAAAGCAGGACACAAGGATGGAATTAGAAAATCTAGCAGTCTGAAAGAAGAAACTATTAGAGTAATAGGCTTTTTCGGCATGTAGAAACCTTAACAATGAAAGGGTGGGAGTTTGCTACTTGTCTTGGTAGTTGTGTATATTTATGTTGAGAGAGCACAAGTTCTAAGAGTTTATCAGAGCACATTCCATTAAAATAATAGTAAAACAGGCAGAAGAATACGATATTGTCATAATAGGACAGAGGTTGGTGTTTGCTTGATAGTGTGTGATCTATTGGATTTGAGATTTTTTTTCAGTTCCTGTCTAAGAGTGAGAGAAAACTAGTACATGCACCAGCAATATTCCATGGACGGGCGAATTGTGGCTTTGTAAAGATATAGGATTCTCTTTGGTGTGAGTAATTTTCTAAAACGGTAAACGGAACCCATCTTCTTTGCAGCAACCTTGGCAATGTCCTCAATGTATTTGTTTCAATCTATGTTGTATGTGAATGTTAGAATTAAACATTTGAGAAATGTCTCCCAGGTAGGGTGTTATTTGTTATGGCAATCGTTGGTTGAGAAAGATTTTGGAGTTGGTTAAAGGAAAGAAGCTTAGTTTTAGTAGCATTAAATGTTACCAATCATTTACAGCCTTATTTCCTTTCAGACTGATGGCTGTGTTATAGGAGTTTTGACATTGCCTTAGATATATACATTCGTTTTGACTTGTGTGTATTTGAAAGAATGTTGTCATCAGCAAATATACCCATCTCAGACACAATGTTATCATTTATGAATATCAGAAATAATAAAAGTCCAAGGGTCTACCCCCTGGTATACACTTTCATTAATATCATGTTGTTTAGACATAAGACCATCGAGGACAACCTGGATTTTTCTCTTGTCTGGGAAGAATCTGATAATGTTGAATATTCATCTAGAAATATCATATGGTTTAATTTTTATGAGAAGTCCTTCATGACAAACCTTGTTGAAGGCTGTGGATATATCAACAGGGAAATCTGAGAAGGAGTGGAGCTATCGGATAGTAGAGTTGATTGTCCATTATTAAAAAAACTATTGTAAATTTTCCAGAAATCACAACATCCTATTTTCTGCAATTCAATACGTTTGCAGATCACTTCGGCTATTTCACTCTTACAATTATTTCTAGCTTCTATAAACTTTCGTCTATTTGTACGTGACTCATAACAGGCAAATCGGTAGAATGTATACTGCTTTTCACAATGGATATTGCACAAGTTGGAGTGAACTATTGGGTAGAATGAATCTCCCATAATGAGAACTTAAGTTAACAAATATTTTATATCCAATACTTCAGTTGTGCACACTCTATTTTCACACACATTTTATGATAGCATACGTTTGGATTACTTTCGAGAATTTTGGAATCTGGTCTATTAGACAAAATTTCTTTGAAGGAGTATCCAATCTATAGAACATATTATTGTAGGACTACTTCTCTGTTGATTAAAACTTAGTTTTCTTGAAATCCATTGTAAAACAATTGGCTACACATCCCTGTTGCTGCTAATTCGCCCGAATGTATAGGTGCTCATTTTATGCTGACTTTTTTTTAACATAAAACTGATCCCCACTCTAAAGTTAAACTAATTAAAAAATAATTTTACTTTCTTCTGTGTGGATATTTTGTCATTCTATTTATAGGTGATTGGTAAAACAATATAAAAAATAAAATCTTGATTTTTTTGTAAGTTTAAACCACGATTGCTGTGATACTAAAACAAATATTGAAAATAAAAATAATAGCTAATTAATAAACACTGAATATTCCATCTAATATTCTTGTAATTTTGTTGGTCCAGATCTTTAAAATCGGAGAAATATCTGATCTGATACTATATTTCATCCCTTCTGTCTTGCATTAGTACAGAAGAAATTCTTCTAGACTGAGACAATGCTTTGCACTAATCCAACGACCCGTTTTGGTGTCATACGTTTTCTACATACTAAAAAGCAACCATTTGTCTAAACAGCTCTTGATGGAAAGCCAATATATCGACAGATTTTATTATATTTTTATTTTATTTCAAAATGGAAATAAAAGCACTAAAACAGTTTAAACTAGAAGTACAAATAATAAATAAACAAAAAGCCATGCTTGTATATTTGAAAACGACATAGCTCTGAAACATCAACGTTATTTTGTTTCAGTGTAAACTGTTACCTATTAATTTGTGATCTGTTTGCATTGTTAAAAAATATATATAATTGAAAAATTCCAGCAAATACTGTGTATATTGTTTCCGCCACAAATAGAGGTAGTTTTTCTTAATATGGAATATTCTGAAAATTTTCTGGTTCTTATCTAATGAATTATTTAAATTGGAACAAAATATAGTATATGTTTCTATATTACACTTTATTTGCTTTGTCTTCTGTCTATGAAGAAAAAATCCTTCTAAACTCCCCCCCCGTGTGAAACCATTACTTTGCAGACTTCCTTGTGTTATCTTTTGTACTTCAAAAGTAGAAAAGATAGCTCCATCTGTTCTGTCCTCAGTCAGTGAATAATAATAATAATAATAATAATCATCTTCCAAGGAGACTCGCTATCACCACTGCTGTTCATCATAGCCATGATGCCCTTGAACAGTATTCTGAGAAAGTGCCAAGCCGGATACAAGTTCTCCAATACAGAGGACAAAATGAACCACCTGATGTACATGGACGATCTTAAACTTTTTGCAAGGACCGAAAAGGAGCTAGAGACACTAATTAACACTACCAGAATCTTCAGTCAAGATATCCAAATGGAATTTGGAATGGAAAAGTGCGCACAACTAGTTATAAGAAAGGGAAAACTGGAAACAACAGAAGGCATGGAACTACCCAACCAAACAGAAATGAGGGCACTAGGGGAACAAGACAACTATAAATACTTGGGAATTCTGGAAGCGGACACCATCAGAGCAACAGAAATGAAAGAAAACATTGGAAAGGAATACCTCAGGAGAACAAGAAAACTCCTAGAAACGAAATTATATAGCAGAAACCTAATAAAAGGTATAAATACATGGGCAGTATCACTAGTAAGATACTCTGGACCGTTTATAGGGTGGACAAAAGAAGACCTGAGACAACTCGACCAGAAAATCAGGAAACTCATGACTATGCATAATGCACTACACCCAAAGGGTGATATTGACAGGCTCTATGTGAAAAGGAAAGACGGCGGGAAAGGACTGATCTGTATAGAAGACTGTGTGAAGGACACGACAAAAGTCCTAGAAAAATACATAATGCAAAACACTGAAAGGATAATTATGGCAGCGAGAGACACTGAAAAAAAAAACAACAAAGCAGAAAACAGAGAGACAAATAACAAAACGAGAAAAGAGAAGTGGGCAGAGAAATAACTCCACGGAAGATTCATAAGAATGACAAAAGATTAGAATAACGAAAACACCTGGACTTGGATGCGAAAAGGACATATAAACCGAGAAATTGAATCTCTAATAACTGCAGCACAAGATAACTCGATAAGAACCAACCATATCAAAGCAAGAATCGATAAAACACAAAAAAACAGCAAATGCAGACTCTGTGGACAAAGAGACGAAGCGATAAACCATATAGTAAATGAATGCAACAAACTGGCCCTAAAGGAATACAAAAACAGGCATGACCAAGTGGGGAGGGCGGTGCACTGGGAATTGTGCAAACGACTGCATTTTGAGCATACAGACAAATGGTACAAGCATAAACCCGCAGCAGCACTTGAAAACGGGGACCACAAAATCCTATCAGACATGGACATACAGACGGATAAACCAATCCAAGCAAGAAGACCAGATGTCGTAATAATTAACAAGAAAGAAAAATCCTGTCAAATCGTAGACTTTGCTGTCCCATCCCAGCTGACCACAGGGTGAGTATGAAAGAAAAGGAGAAATGAAGCAAATACACAGAGCTAACCAGAGAGTTAAAAGGGATTTGGATGATGAAGAAAATCAAAATAGTACCGATAATAGTAGGGGCACTAGGAACAATTCCGAAAAAACTTAAAAAAAAAAGAATGTCAGAAATTGGAATCAGAGGAATAACTGCAAAAGTACAATGACTAACGATAAGGAAAACGACTGAAATATTAAGGAAAACCCTAAAATGCGGAGAATAATACAAGAAGACAATATAACGAATAAGCGTTACAGGGAATGAAGAACACCGAAACTGCATATCTCCAAATTCTACACCCCCATCATGCATCCCCCCCTATAGTTTCATCACCGCTCCTCCCAATAAAAAAGTGACACCAAAGAGCTGAGAAGGGTCAAGAAGGACTGAAAGACTGAGGAGCGAGCTCCAGCCAGACCTCCTTTGGACAAGCGCAAAGAGAACTGGGATTTTGGGGAGGCTTAGTGCCACTCAAATTCTAGTATAAACCAATGGCCACTGCCGGCGAGAAATCAATGGTAAGAGGCTGTTGCGATTATGCAAATTCATTTGCAAATGCTATCGAAGGAGGTGGGGAGAACTGGACGTCTGGGGAGACTTGTTGTCACTCAGCTTACAGAGAACACCACAGGTTTCCAATCAGATCGTTTGTTGACTTGTGTGAAAGCTCCATGTGAGCCAATAATAATAATAATAATAATAATAAACAACTTATCAAAAGAAAAGATCAACAAAACCCGGATGTGAAACTAGATTGGAACCCTAGAGGAAAAATGCGACTAACACAGAAGAAAGACTAAAAAGAAAAACTTAAGAACTAAAACAAAATATACGAGTAAAGGAGAGATGCCTGAGAAAATACAGATAAAAATATGAACACTAGGAACAAAATAAAGCTTTTGAAAACAATGCAAGCTAGTTTTATGAAAACTTAGATAGAGGAACAACAAAAACAGAACATTGACCTCTTCCTTGGTTTGCAATTTGATCTCATTATGACCTACATAGATATTCGAATGTTCATTTAAGTTTCCCCCTTAACTTCGCAAAAAAAAAAAAGCCGTGAAGAATATTAATTTTACTCCCTTCAACTTACTACTTAATTATGCTCTACTTTATCTTCCTTGTTGTATTCTTTGTCTTACCGGATTCTAGAACAATAATTCATCTAGTCTGGTGTGGTCTCCAGCTTTGTGCTGTTACTTGGAGAAAGTTTACCATTCATCGTATAGATCAATGTGCAGTAGGGCAGGTCGATTTTCGAACCCCGGTGAGGCAATGGTGATGATAGTTGGGGTTTGACATAGAAAAGATCTACACTAAATATTTTTCTCAAAATCGTTATCTTTGCTTGAGGAAATGACTTTAAAAGTTGAAAAATTGAAGCGATTAAAAGTTTTTCGGTGAATTGTTAAGAACTGTTAAGAAAATGGAATCATTATTTAGAATATATTTTAAACTACATTTTTAAATAAAATGAGTGAGGATAATGAATTAATAAAATAAGTATTAAGTGTAAAGGCAAAATTATGTTTTTTTTAATAATAACGACCAAAGTTCGCTTTTTCTTTTTCAGGAACATTTTTTGGGTGGAAACATTTTAGATTTCACCGTCTCAAAACACGCTCGTTATTGATATTGAAAATTAAGGTGTGTTTATTATTTAATTTGAAAACATTACAATTTAGGCTTAATTATTTCGAAAGGAAAAACGAAAAAGACTTGTTTAAAATATATATTGTTATATTTCAAGTGTCTGCAGTGAATTTAAACATATTTGTTTTATCTTTTTTAATTTGTTTTTCTATTAGGTTGGTGCAAAAATAATGGCATTTTTTGAACGTTTAAACGAACGTCAAAAAAATTATTTTTGCACCAACCTAATATTTCATATCAAATTCTATTTGAAATTTTTATTAAAATATGGTAATACTCCAGTTTTATATTAAAGCAAAAAAAAAAAAAAGAAAATAGTCCATACAATTTTATTCTACACATTCTTTATGAAACATAACCACGTAAATTTTCAATTTTTTCTAATTAAAAAAAAATACTTTGCAGAAAATTAGTGTCAAATTTTAATTTCTTTTATTTTTAGGGAGTAATTGTTTTTAAGCAGTGTTTTTCTTCTAAAATTATAGTTTTAAAATCGGATAATCTACAAAGATTAATATGAGATAAAGAAACTCTTTTAAAGGTTTTCGTTATTTGTGCATCTATGTTATTGTGCTAAAATAACTTTGTTGTTTAGAAAGCCATTCTTAATATGGGAAGGAAGTTGCATTGTAACTATTCTGTACTTTCACCTAAAAATTTAATAAACAGAAATTTCATAATAATTAAATTTAACTTCAAAATACTATTAAAAATAGCATAGTAACATAGATGCACAAGCACTGGTTTTTCAAACTCTAAACACAAAACACTCATTTAAAATGGCACAGCTACATCAAGGATGAATCTCTTTATGGATAAATTCATGTTATCGATTGAGGAGCTAAAATCTGCTTAAACTGTCTAAACTAAACACTACTATGCCTCTGATTTGGTTTGGTCCTCTCTCTTCAATACATCTAATTCAACTCTACAAAGTTTTTCATTATTTCTTATAACTAGCACTTATTTTTTTACGTATGAAACTGGAAGATAGCCTAATACAGTTTCCTTCAGTTATAATTCATTATTTATTTTACTTTTCAGATTAGAATGCCAGTAAAAGCACGACGTTCAGTTTTAACCCGTGGTTCACAAAATTTGCTGGTCCACCTTGTCATTTGGATGAAACAGCGCCCCCAACTCCATGACAAGCCATTCAGATTAGTTATTACCTCGAAAGCAGTTATCCCCACTTAAAAAATAGTGAGATTTCTAAGTTAATTACCAAGGAAATAATTAGTATTCGGCAAGCAGTCAATCCACAATTGCCCTTGCTAAGGTAATATTATATAGGACAGAAGGTCAATATATTTTTCTATAAGAGGGCCAAACAGATTGACAGGAAATCTCTTGCAGCAGTCAAAGTGAAAAGAATGAAGGAACAGCTAGACAGACTGTTTGATATATCTTCTTGTAGCTGTAAACTTTCTGTCTTGAGATGTGATGACTTTGCAGTAAAGTGCAAGACTGAAAATTTTCAAAAAGGCACATAGTCTGCACTTGTCCTTCTAACAAGGAGGTAAAATTAATTCTATAGATTCACCTGCAATTATTTTCCTTTTTTGTGGAAAATAAAATAATATATTGGTATTTATTATGTAATATGTCTCTATTATTAAACATGCAAATTTTCCAATTTTCAGGTTCCACTAGAAGAACTGCCATTACAGCAATTTTTAAATTAATTGATGGAACAACAAAAAACCTAACAACATTTACTGGTCCTTTGGGGAAACTTTGGATCAATAATTATCAAGATTTGCCTCAAGTAGAATTCTAAAAAATTAGTGTCCCTCCCGATGATCATTATCTGACAGCAGAAGAAACAAATAATTTAAGTGTGAAGACCAAACGCTACTTTTTGAGTATGCTGTTGTCATTTCTTGTGGAGAAGTAAAGTTAGAAAATTGGGCCCTTGAATCAAGGAAGATGGCTAACATAAGCCACAAGGTTAATGTGTTTATGGAACAGGGGTGTCTATCCTCAAGCACTTTGATAAATTAAACATTTTGGTCAAATTTATCATCCAAGTGTATGCAGTCAGTGTATGCAGATCCAAACCAACAATATTTTTTTTTAACCAACAACAGTATATTTTAATATGATTCACAGAACAAAACAGTTAACTGAAATCCAAATTACTGTTTTAAACTGTTCAAAATATAGTGGTTTTGCACTACTTCCGGAAAATATAATATCGATGATAAACTCAGATGAATTGGATATGAGAGAAGAGGGCATTCAAACGATTTTGTCCATTAGGTAAATAAATATTTATCCATTAAATTTTATTAGTTTTCTTAATTTACCCAAACAATAGTTAGTTTTATTCATATTACATCGCAAAAATATGAAAAAAAATAAGCGTTTTCAAATAATGTTTTTTTTTGGTTTTTTTTTGTGTTGTTTTTTCCACAGATAGTGAACAACTAAAAAACAAAAAAATGAAAAAGATTACTGCTATCAATTTTGCAGCCACACACTGGTCAAATTTGATTGATTTTTCTCAAAAAGTTGTATATGGACAAGACATAGACACATTATTACAAAGTCATCGTGCCAGCAAATTAGACCTACATTTTCCTCAAAAAGAAATTATACAGAACAATTTATTTCTATTATAAGTTTATATTATTGCCTCTAATAAAAAATTGAAATGCATGGTTCTGTAACTTATATCAAGTTGTTATATGGTGTAATACATCTCCACATATCTTTTTGAATTGTAAAATTTTAAAGACTTAGTTGCTAATTAGATTTTTTTACAATTTTTGTTTCATCAATGCAGTAAAAGTTGAGATATTTTGCTAGTTGTGATTCATAATTAAAATTATAATTCATGTATTTATGTTTCGTTCAATGTATTTCATATAAATATATCAATTTTAACTGAATTTGTTAGAAAAATAGTGAAATTTCGAAGTCAGTGTTGTGAAAAATGCTATGAAAATGAAGGATTTTTCAGCATTTTTCTACACGATTTTAAAAATTAAATGCTCAATTTTCTGTTCAAGATGGGAATCTAATTTTTGGTATATGTTCTTATCACATCAAATCCCAACTATCATCACCAGTGCCATGTTGATTTTCTGTAAAAAGTTGCAAATCGACCTGCTCTAATGTGCAGCCCTGCCAAGTGGATCTTATTTTGGCTTCCAATACTGTTATTTTGAAAATTTGATCAGGATTTACTTGTAGGATAAAGTGTCCTCATCTCAGCTTGTCCTGAAAACTCTGTGTACAGAAAGAACAAAGACACAGGAGGATGTTGTCTCGTACACATTCAAACTCTTCTAGCATAGTTATTTGAATGCATAATGATGCAAAAAATATCTGACAAAATTATAAACTTTGTGAAGAAAACAATGGAAACATGAAGAGTGGAACTCAATGGAGAGGTGATATGGCACTTGCTAAATATGATAGGTATAAATATCTAGGACTTCTAGACGTGAATATCATTAAAAAAGCTGAGATGAAAAAGAAGATTAGAACAGGATGCCTGAGAAGAACTATGGTAATCTGAACACAAGAATAACTTAAGTTCCTAGATTAAAGAATAATGGGAATGCACAATACACTCAACCTACTTCTTCCAGCAGATTTTGGTGCTGCAGGGAATGACCATGAAAGCTCAAGGAGGTATAACGGCTAAGGATGGAGAGCACCATCAAGATTTCTACTTTACAGCAAATACAAACCAATGATGTGAGATAACTTCATAATATCTTTACTTTCATAGAAGTTATTTTCATAACCTTTAGAACTTTAATGTATGCAGTCTAGGTATTTCGACGTGGAAATAACATTTGCATTTGAACATTTACCAAGAGTTTTGGATCAAAGTGTAATGTCTATTCTAATGCTACACTTCATCTTTTCTGTTCTCAATCAGTGAAGCAGAATTTTTTATCCTAATCCAAACTGTCCTTTTTTTGTGGAGTTAGATTTTTCTAACATTAAAAGCCGATCTTGTGCCTAACTCAACCTTCGTGGGTAGATAAGTAAATAATGACAACTCAGCTAGAATTTTGTCTCGTCATTTTTGTTGAACCCGATATTCTTCTTCCAACTAGGCCCATCTCTCTGGCACCTTTTCATTCTCTCCTTTAGGCTTTGTCTGTTTACGCTGAGAGTCATTGTCTTCTCCTTCGGCCACTCACTACTAAATAAGCCATAGGTTGCCGCCAGCAGAAGCTATTTTTGATCTGACTCATGATTCCAGCAGAATTATCTTCAAGTTGATTTGTTTAATTTTTGACAATCTGACCAATTATTTGGCAGAGTCCACTTAAAGAAGATTCCCTTCGGTAAACTGGGTTTCCTTCACTGTTTTGATCCACCTTTATCAATGCACAGTTTATCTGTGTCTCAAATCAAATTTAATTGGGTTTAAAAAAAGTCAAGCTGATAATTACAACTTGGTTCATTTTTGGAAGACAATTTTCCTAATCTTATCTCTTGAAATTTCTCACTTTCATTTTATGACGGGTAAGGTTGGATATATTTCAATTGTTTTTATGTGTAAACAGAAATCGATAAAAGTTCACTAATTCATGCATCGCCAGAAAATAATGTATTGATTTCATCATTACAGAGTGATGTGATGTTTATTTTATATAAATAAAATACAATTACAATTTGGCTTTTTACCTGAACAAAGGCGATTTCCTTAATTTTTAATCAATATAAAACTGCACTAATTGCTATCATAGAAACTTTACATTCAGAAAGCAAACTAGGACAAAACTTTATTATTATTTTTGCAGTGCCGATATAGATAATATATACGAGGTTATATCCCCTTGGTTTTGATATTAGCTAAAAGAATGAACATACAGCCAATATGTGTGAACTTTCAAACAAGTAACAAACTCAGAACCACGTTGGACACTTAATGAAGCAGATGGCACTGTAACAACAGGGTGTCCTGTTATTTCAATAATAAGGCTGCCCTTAACTAATACACAAATGATAACAATACATACTATTTCAAATGTTGGCGAGCATTTCCAACTTCTTTGGCAACTTTCTTCACTGCTTTCATCAGTCGTAACAATTCTTGACTTCATAAGAATGCATGTAAAATACTTAAACTGTTCTGTTTGATTTTCGAACTGCAATTAAAGAAACAATCTTAAACATTTATATTTGAGAATCAAATATATTAAAACATTTTTTGTTAAACTACAAAACACACAGATCTTTGCACACTTTCTTGATACAAAAGCCTTCCATATTGTTTGATGCTTTGCAAAAGGAAGCTCTACATGTGATTAGTTCAACACTTTAGACGCCTACCAAGAGGTCTTTTATTAGGGAAATTCTTCCTTGAATGCTCAATATACATAGCTTTCATAATCTCTTTTGACAACGTGACCAAAGCAATTCATTCTTTCCTTCTTGATAACCTTGTTGATGTTATTTTGAAATTTAATTTGGGTTCTCTGATAGCGATCCAGATTGATTTTGTCGACAATGGTTTTCAAACATGTATTTTCTGACTCTTGTTCATCGTCTGCCTTTAAGGTCAAATCTCAGAAGCATAAGTAGCTTCTTCCATGAGAACTTTAAATGAATACACAAACGATGAATTTAAATATTTAATCATTAACTTTTGTTCATAATTTGCTATAAATAATTTATTCTAGATAATCTTATCAAAATATCTAAGTATAGCAAAATTTAATTTTTATATAAAATATATATTTATATATAAAAAATGTAGAATTTTTATATAAAAAAATATATTTTTATATAAAATATATATTTTTATATAAGAAATGTAGAATTTCTCAATGAAAATAAAAAAGAATTACTGTATGAATTTTATCTTACTTTGCACTTAGAGTATAACAGTTTTGCAATCAACATATATTCTATTTTAAGGGAGGAGTTGGGCAAAAAAATGTCCGTTCACATTACATTTACATTTCTGCATGTCTATCTAATTTATGGCTATCAATAAGTGAAGAGAAAATTTCAAATTCAAAGGATCTAAAGGAAAGAAGCTATGTGGAAGAAATTATCAATGCCTGGAAGAATAGAGGCTTTATAAAGATATAGGATTAATTTGTAATCCCGAAAGAGAAATAAAAAATAAACTTTTCTTTTTCTTAATTTTGGTGTGTCTGCCAATTAAAATTATACGGATTAATTCTGGCAGGACCACAG
Organism: Euprymna scolopes; assembly: GCF_053919585.1. Lineage (NCBI taxonomy): Eukaryota > Metazoa > Mollusca > Cephalopoda > Sepiida > Sepiolidae > Euprymna > Euprymna scolopes. The sequence goes on along the minus strand of NC_136490.1, from coordinate 69,346,441 downwards.
AGAAAGTTTTTGGTTAATAAAAATTTGTGAAATTAGTTCATCATTGATTTCAACAAGATAGTTTCCATATGTTGGAAGACGTTTCTTGGGGATATAATGCAGTATTATTTTTCATATTCTACCGCTCAAAGCAATTTTCCATTATTGCATAGATTGGTTTAGAGGAAAACTCAAATATTTAATAGTTTTTAATTAGAGGGAATGTAGGAAGGAGATTACAATACAGACATATTAAAAGTTATAGCTAATAACGATGTATATCAATAATTACGTTTTCTGCTAATGTGTTTTCTAAAACAAAATATTAAATGGAAGCAAATTAGCCCAAAATAAGCATTACTTTCTCGTTTAAAAGTTATTTTCATTAAGTGAATGACTTTGGAAATGAGTAATGATATGTGTTTTAATAAGGATGCACATATATGTGTGAAATTCAATAATTGAAAATAGTAATACAAATAAATGTTCAGAAATCGATATTACAAGTTTTTTAGACAAACATAATTTACGTTTCTGTATTTTGAGATGAGAATTGATAATTTCAAGAGTTAGGATTATTCGGATTGCTGTTTGAATCTTGAATGTTAGAATGTTATTCTCATATTTTTTTTTATCAAAGTTTGTACTTAGTAAATTAGAGAATAGTTAGAACAAAGATGGACAAAACACAAGAAAACAGCAACTGCAGACTCTATGGACAAAGAGACGGAAATAGTATGTACTTAGTAAATTAGAGGATAGTATGTTATAGAAAAACTGCTTGTCTTTCATCATATGCTCCTCATTACATAATATCTAGAAGAGTCCATAAATAGGGTAGATCATCATTGCCACCCCAGACACACGCACACCTTTTTTCTTTTACGTCTATACTCTCATATTTTCTATTTGATCTTCATAGTTCAAAACATGTTTGCAGCATTAGTATCTCAAATATGTTGAACAAAATATTTATTAGTTAATCCTCTAGAATGTTATTCTTGACAGCATCTCAATATAATTTTCTTTTCTGTTTTTTTGTGTCTTTCCTTAATAAATTTGAGTCCTTTTACCACATAGATTATGTTGCCAATCTATTTATCAACAATCCCAGTAGTAGAAAGTAGAAAGTATTATTTTTGAACATTTAAAATATAACCTTTTCACTCACTTTGAAGAGTACTTTCATGATTTTTCTCACCTATGGATTGACAATCATCTATGAAACACAGTTTTAATTTTCCTTGCAAACATTACATTTGTTAGCATCATAGAATACTGATTAGTTTGAAAACGTCTTATGAAACTCTCAGAAACCCTATAATATGAGATACCACTACCTCAAACATACGCTGGCTGTTGGTGCGACACAAAATAGTCAAAAACAGTCAAGGAGGGTGAGAAACAGAAGAGAAGAGAACACCAGCCAAAGCACCACTGGATGAGTGTGAGGACTATTGGAGGTTTATTGTCACTCAAATCCTAGAAAAGGCCAACAGTGGTTGTCATTGAAAAATCAATGTTAAACAGTTATTGCAAGAATGTAAAATGATTTGCAATGGTTATCAAAAGAATCTGTAAATCTGAGGAGATTTGTTGTCAACCAAAGTTTAGGGAACACTACTTGTTTTTGCTAGTGGGCGATATTTGATAGACGCTCGTGTGAGAGATCTTAGTGGATGATAATAATAATAATAATAATAAGAAGAAGAAGAAGAAGAAGAAGAAGAAGAAGAAGAAGAAAAAGAAGAAGAAGAAAACGGCAATTGTATAATCGTGAGGTAACCTTCCCCCTCCCCTAAACAAATATAGTGATGGTATCAATTGGCACAACACCAAATAGTCGTGAAGTGTCAAAGATGATGAAAAGGCCAGGGAGAGGAAGCACTAACCAGAACTCCGCTAGATGAGTGCAAAGAAGACTGAGACATTGGGGAGGCATGTTACCATCAAAATTCCAATGAAGTTCAATGGTCATTACCAGCGGGAAATCAATGGTAAATGGCTGTTGTGATAATTTAAATTCATTTGCAAAGATTATCAAAAGAGATGGAGAGTACTGGCCATGTGGGGAAACTTTTTCACAGATTGTTGTCAGTAATCTGTTTCTGATGATAACCTGTGGGAGAACTCCTAGTGAGTGCACAAAACGTGAACAGAGGAAAAACAAAAACTGGACGACCAAACCCGACAGAAACAAAACTCTATTGGGGTAAGATATGGGAAGAGCGACAGGAACATAACAGAAATGCCAAATGGCTGAAAGACATGAAAGAAGAGTTACAATAAATCGAAGAAGGAACAGTGAATTAAATAAGCAAGGAACCCCTAAAGAAAACCATAGGAAAAATTGCAAACTGGAGAGCACCAGGACATGACGGGATATATGCATACTGGTTCAAAAAATTCACAACACTACACGAAAGACTAGCCCAAAACATGAGAAGATGTATACAGGAAACAAACGTGCCAGATTGGATGACAAAAGACAGAACTACACTGATACAGAAGGACACAGAGAAAGGAGCACCTCCAGTAGCTATAGGACTATCACGTGTTTATTACTCTCTGAATGATCGTGGACTTCTCCCAGAGGAACAGAAAGGATGCCAGAAAGGAAAAGGAGGAACAGATGATCTGCTATACATAGATCAAAAGCTCCTAAAGGAGGTAAAAAGAAAGAGAAAGAATTTAGCTATGGCATGGATCAACTACAAAAAGGCATATGAAAGGATCCTGCAAACATGGATAATAGAATGCTTAAAAATGTATAAAATACCAAGCAGGATCATCAACGTGATAGAAAATGCAATGAGAATATGGAGACTGGAATTGACCGCTTGTGGACAACACATAACAGAAGTTAACATACAAAGAGGCAAGAAGATTCACTATCATCATTGCTGTTTATCATAGCCATGATACTCCTGAACAATATACTGAGAAAGTGCCAAGCTGGATACAAGTTTTCTAATACAGAGGAAAAAATGAACCACCTGATGTACATGGACGATCTGAAACTTTTTGCAAGGATCAAAAAGGAACTAGAGACACTAATAAACACTACCTGATCTTAAGCCAGGATATCCAAATGGTGTTAGGTATGGAAAATGCGCACTACTCGTTATAAGAAAGGAAGAACTGGAGATAACAGGAGGCATGAAACTACCCAATCAAACAGAGATTAGGGCCCTAGGGGAACAAAACGCCTATAAATACTTGGGAGTACTGGAAGACACCATCAAAGCCACAGAAATGGAAGAGAGAATCGGAAAGGAATACTTCAGGAGAAGAGGAAAATTTCTGGAAACATAATTGCATAGCAGAAACCGAATAAAAGGTATGACACATGAGCAGTATCACTAGTAAGATATTCTAGACCGTTCATAGGGTGGCCAAAGAACTGAGACAGTTCGATCAGAAGACCAGAAAACTCATGATCATGCATTATGCACTATACACTACACCCAAACGACGATGTTGACCGAATCTACATGAAAAGGAAAGAAGGCGGAAGAAGACCAGTTTGTATAGAAGACTTTGTGCACGACAGAAAAAAGAATTAGAAAAGTACATAATGCAAAACACGGAAAGGATAATGATGGCAGCGATAGACACTGAAAAAATCGACAAAACAGAAAACAGAAAGATAAAAGAGAAGACCAAAAACGAAAAATGGAAAGAAAAACAACTACATGGAAGATTCATAAGGATGACAAAAGATGAAAATAACGAAAACACTTGGACATGGAGGCGAAAACGACACGTAAGCCCAGAAACTGAATCCCTGATAACCGCAGCACAAGATAACTCGATATGAACCAACCACATCAAAGCAAAAATAGACACAACAAAAGAAAACAGCAAATGCAGACTCTGTGGACAAAGAGACGAAACGATAAACCATATAGTAAGTGAATGCAAAAAACTGGCCCAAAAGGAATTCAAGAACAGACACGATGAAGTGGGAAGGGTAGTACACTGGGAATTATGCAAATAACTGCATCGAATGCACAGACAACTATTACAAACATAAGCCGGCAACAGTACTTGAAAACAAGAATCACAAATCCTATGGGACATGGACATACAAACTGATAAACCCGTCCAAGCAAGAAGACTTGATGTTGTAATAATTAACAAGAAAGAAAAGTCCTATCAATTCGTAGACTTTGCTGTTCCAACTGACCACAGGATGAATATCAAAGAAAAGGAGAAATTGGGAAAATACACAGAGCTAGCCAGAGAGCTGAAAGGTATATGGAAGATGAAGAAAATCAAAATAATACCTATAATAGTAAGAGCACTTGGAACACTCCCGAAAAACTTTAAAAAAAGAATGGGAGAAATTGGAATCAAAGGAATGACTGGAAAAATACAACAAACAACCATAATTAAAACAGCTGAAATATTAAGGAAAACCTTGAATGTGGAAACTAACACACATGAGCAACAAACGCAGGCCAGACAAATTGCTGCAAAGGCAAAACATGAAGCGCTACATGAAACCAAGAACACTGAAGCCGCATATCTAGAGGTTCTATAACTCCACCCTATCCCTCATTACTACATTACTGTCTACCCCCCCCCCCCCCAAAAAAAAAGACTGAGACTAAACAACAAAGTAGAATCAACAAGGAGGAAGGAAAGATCGAGGCGAGAGCACTGACCAGACCCCTGCTGGAAGAGTGCAAACAGAACTGGAACCTTGGGGAGGCTTATTGCCACTCAAATTCCAGTTAAGATCAATATCCGCTGCCAACGAGAAATCAATGGCATGAAGCTGTTCCGATAATACAAATTTATTTGCAAATACTTTCGAAAGAGGTGGAGAGTACTGGAATCTTGGAAGACTTGTCACTCAGCTTCCAGGGAACACCACAGGCTTTCAAGAAAGATGACCTGTGTAAAAGCTCCTTGTGAGCCAATAATAATAATGATAATAATAATAATAATAATAATAATAATAATAATAATCAACAAACGCTGATAAGCCACAGATAAATCGAAAAGATAGAAACACACACATGCGGTCACCAAGCCCCCCCCCCCATTACCACCACCACCAGTCTAAGAAAAGTGAAGACAGCAATGATAAACAAAGATCTTGCTAACAGCTAATGACTACAATTACTTATATTGAAAACATCTTAAGAAGTCTGGACAATTAAGTGAGATAGATAATGAATTAAAATAAATATAGAGGAAATAATTGCAGCCTGATGAGATGTCATTTAAAAAAGATAGTAACAAATAAAACAATTCCATTTGTTATTGAAAAATCCTTGAAAGTGCTTTCCTAGACATTAAATTAATTTCTTTTTCTCATCAAGCGCAATTATCATTGTTGGGAAATGCATTTTAGTTTAGATAATGATTTGTCATATTTCAAATATATATTTAATGAGTAAAAGATGTAAATGTTTCCGAGATATAATTTCTTTCTTATTTTATTTATTTAGCTTTGATAATTTGGAAAATATATTTTATTTCAAATTGACAAAAAATAATTTTCACAAAATTTCAAACATTTGTTTATATAGATTTGCTTCATGGATAGAATGTTCAAATGTAATCTCTACAAATGATAACCAATTTGGTACATAACATCGTTGTAGGATTTAAAAAAAATACTTAAAATTATTCTTCTGTGCCGGATTCATGGTCTAGTGAATAAAAATGTTGATTACAGATTTTCTAACATGCATTCTACATACAGGTTATGAGTTTAAATATGGTAAGTTAAGATATTAGAGAAAATTAACTATGAGTAATACAAAATAGTTACAAAGGCATGTGATATGAAATTAAAGCAGATGATATAAAAAGTCAAGTTCGAATCTCTGTCTGTCTGTCTGTCTGTCTGTCTCTCTCTCTCTCTCTCTCTCTCTATATATATATATATATATATATATATATATATATATATATATAAGCGTGTGCATGAGGACACTTCTCAACCTATATACTAAAGGAATGTTTAATTTATAGACTTGAAATTTAGTATATAGGGTATTCAGACATATAAAAAACATTTTAATCGGTATTCATCCGGAAAAAGGGCTACTAAGAGGTGAAAATTGAAAAATTGGTACGTGGGGAGGGGGTCCTCGAATTTTTATCTGTTTGTCAATTGTAAGAATTTTGCATTAATTAAAATATAATATTTATACATATTTTACGACTAGGTAACGCTGGGCAGCCTGCTAATACATACATAATATATATATGCATACACATACACACACACACATATATATATATATATATACACTCCTATAAATTTGTGTTTTTCTTTGTGTATTGATATTCATATTACAAACACTTTTTCTATTTATTTAAAAAGAAAATATAACTTTGTTATAAATGAGTCGTGGAATTGCATTTATCTGCAAAAGATCTAGCTAATTTGTATATTCTTTTAAACATTCATCTTAATTAATTCCCTATTAGTTTTTTTGCAGTTTTCTCATGGAATGATCATCTTTAGTTAACTATTACATGTGATTATATTCATGCAGATATTCTACATGAATTATACTTGTGTAATATTTGTGTAAAAATGTTATAGTAAATACAAAGCTCTTTCTATATATATTTATGCATGCGTATATGTTTGTTTAAAGAATTTTGTCTACTATACTCCTCTGTCAGTTCTTGGTCTACAGACATCAAACTTTAGATATAGGGTATTCGAAACTATGCAAAACTTTAGGTTTGTGTTTTAGCCGCAGAAAACTGGTGCGAAAGTGTGAAAATTAAAAATATGAAATTTACCAGATGAAAGTCTAACGACGGCATTATGAATATGCATGAGTAACATAATAGCTACTGTTTTAATTTAGTTTTAATTTTTAACTTTGCTCAAACATGTATTCATAGCTCAGGCATTAACTTTGAAGGAAAAAGTAAATTGTAAGCTAAACGTTTTTGTTTCGATTCTTGGTGGTGGCGCACGAATCATTTTTTTAAACTTTTTAAATCATGACTATACATTGGGTCCAATATTATATAATAATAAATATGAAATAACATATTTAAGCGTATTTTATGACCGGGCAATGCCGAGCGGTCTGCTAGTAGTATATATATATAATACATATATATATTATTTACACACACACACACACACACACACACACACACACACACACATATATATGTATATATATATATATATAAAATTTTAGTCATTCAACGAATTTAATAATTTATGACATGAAATGTTTGAGTTTCAGATCAAAAGATTTTTATTATTCTATGTAAGACAAAGAATATATTAGAAATACTTTAGCTCCTTATCCTATAGGATTTCGATGTCTACCATCTCTTCAGATGAGAAAATATTGGCAAATAGTTATAATGGTTTATACCTTATTTATTCTGAAGTATATATATATATATATATATATATATATATATATATATATATATATATATATATATATATACACACAGAAAGAAAGAAAGAAGTAGAGAGAGATTTTAATATTTTTACTCATACAGACATGTACACACACCGCAAAACTGGCATGAGGGTGTTTCGATCTGTAGTTATTAAAACTTGAGATCAACACAGTCGAAAAGTCTGTCCTTTCTTTTAGATGTTTATATTGTCATATCAGTGTCACGACCTTTGTATATGTCTATATAAATAAAATTATTGACATAAATAGCTGTATGTATTATTGCACACTATTACATGACCCTGTTAAACTCTCTTGATTTTTATCTCACAAATACATATTTAGCATAGATACCTATATATTTCAATATATATAAAATATATATAAAACAATGTCACAGCTCACAGAAGCCACAAAAGGCAACAAACCGGAAGTCTAAGCCTCGAGTTTCGCCCTCATTTGGGCTCATCAGTTGAACACATCTGAACTCAAGATTCGAAGCTCGAATCTCTTGTATGCAAGGCAACTACATTGCCACCTGAGCAATCGCATGACATACAACAAGGGATGTAGTCATCTAACCACTAAGAACCAAGTCGATATTTCACATGTAGAATTTTTACACTTTAGGACGATGTCATCCAACAAGTTAATCTAGTGAGCAAATTAATAGTAGCATCTTCAGAATGTGAGATGATATTATTTCCACAGTCAAACAACATCATAGTTCACAGGAGCTACGAAAGTCAACAAACTGGAAGTATAAGAAAAAAAATCTTACTCATGAGGGGTTCCGAATTCCGAGTTTGAATGTATTCAACTAATGAGCCCAAATGAGAGCCAAACTCGAGTTTTGGAATTCCGGTTTGTTAGCTTTCATGGTTTCTGTGATTAATGGTTGCTTGAGATGTGGACAGAGGTTTTTACTGAGTTATCATTATTTGAGCTGTGAACAGATACTTATTGATGAATGACGGTTGTCTGAGTTGTGTACAGACACTTTGTTGAATTTGAGTGTGGGCTGATATTTTTTCTGAGTGATGGTTATTTAAGATGTTGACAGATATTTTTTGCTGTGTGATGGTTGTCTGAACGGAGAACATAACCTTTTCGCTGGACGGTGTGCACAAACACGTATTTATATCTAAAATACACTTTTTGTGGATCTGGGTTTACTTCAACATTTGTTAGAATATTTGTAAAACTTTGCTCAATCAGATTGGTGGTCAGAAATTAAAAAAGACCAACAGAAAACGTTGTTTAGAACATTTTTTGTTAGAGTATTGAAAAAGATATGAAAAATAAAGAAGAGCTGTTGAATTGGTTACTAATGCAGACTCACAAATTAGCCTGTCTCGTTCAAATCCTGTTTTGTTCATGGTATCACATTCATCAGGTATTTTAACAATATTCACCCGATCCTTTTAGACAGTATCTGATAAACCAATGCTATCATGAGAAATGTACAGATTATAAATAGCATCAAAGAATGACAACTTATTTGTTATTTTAACATGAAAATATAAGTTTGCATAATAATTAATGTACTCATAATGAAATATATACTGGTAACTTTCCAAAATTACAATATAATAATGGGAAAAAAACTAAGAATTAATGAAACAGGAGTAATACACCTTTCCAAAGAAAGAACGAATTATGTTGGTTTTTCAAATTAAAGAGTGGGACGTACTGTGCTGAAATGTTTGAGTTTTATTTATTTATTTTTTGTTCTTAATATTTAGTTTACTTCTCACAAATTTGTAGATCAAGCAGTAGCAAATGTGATTGTAGACTTGACAGGTTCAGTTGTAATTTACTTTTTTATATCAGAAAGCGACACATACTCTGTAAAATAATGCATTTAGCCAATTTCCCATGAGTTTATCAATTGTCAGAAAATGCTGACATCTAATTCAATTATCAAATTGATATATATTATAATAAAGGGATCACAAGTAATGCAGCAGGTCTGAATGAGAAAATAGGTTGAGGTGAGTGTGAAAGGCGAAGTGGTAGAGACTGCAGATATGAAAGACTAAGAAAGAAATTTAGTACCGGGTAAGAAACTAGAAAACAAAAGAAACAGATGCACCACTAATTTCAAGAATAAAAAAAAAATGATATTTAATATATGGGCTTGTTATATCTTTCCTTAAAAACTATCAAAGTCATACAGTGCTACTCCGGACTAAAGTGGTCTTTATATAGAGCGATTAGTATTGATATATATGGAGAATAAATGTTGTCTTTGTGTAATCTTGCTATCAGCTATAAATCCTATATTACAATTTTAATTCGTATTTAAACATTTTTAAATAAAGCAAAGCATTTTATATTATGTTTATGGGCACCTAGTACAAGAGTTCATCCTAGAATATTACTGTAAAATCCAATGTCAATATATATATATATAATGTTTGTATAAATAAACATTATGTATACATGTATAGTCTATGTCATCTACTGTTATGTATAAAATATCTGTTTAAAATTTCAGAAGAATAAGTTCAGTACCGTCGGATTTCACTTCAAATCCTCCACTTTATAATAAGGACCAATGTGTGTTTATTCATATCTATATAAGTTCCCATGACATTATAAAATATTTATCAAGTAAAAACACTCAAACAAAATCATTCCAAGTGTTTAAGTGACGCGATAAATCAAATAGCGAGTCAGACATCACTTTGCCGTCTGCAATAAATTTTGAAAGAAATTCTCATTCTATTTCCATAATGAGACGTTTTGTTTCTTTTCTTTGGTTCTTTCCATACCGATTGAATAGTTTTTTTTTTCTTTTTTTTTGCTAATATATAAACTTTTCAATTTGAGCGTTTTCTTTGTTTCCTTTTCATTTTTTAACTTCATCTATTGAGATATTATATTATACCAAGAGGTCATCTAGTGTTGCCCGATCGTAAAATATGCATAAATATTATATTTTAATTTATACAGAAACTGAGATATATGCATACGAGTATTATGTTTTTTGTCTAAACAGTTCACTTCTTGTAAGTAAAAAAAATACTCGAGATTGAAACCAAAATCTACACATAGTGAGCCAAGTACGATAACCATTAGATAAGCTTGACACGAATGTTCAAAAGCGTTTTAAAACCGTCTTATTCGTTGCATAATGTCATGTGAACGACCGAGCATGGGTATTTGTGAAACAGTTGACAAACAAATAAAAGTCCGAAAACCCCAAGTACCAATTTTTCAATGTTGATCTCAACCATTACTTTTCGAATAAAAACCTGATTAAAAATTTTTCCACATGTCTGACTACCCTATAAACCAAATTTCAAGTCTGTATATAAAAAATCGTTGAGTATATAGGTTGAGAATTGTCCTCACACACACATTCTCACTTTTACAGATACACTAGCAGATAGACCCGGCATTGTCCGGTCTTAATTGTAACACAATAATAAAATTCATTTTTTTTAAAAATGAAGTAAAAAACGGAAGAGGATGAGACATGTGCATGCGAGTATTATATTTTTTCTAAACACTTCAATTCTTATAAGTTCGAAAAATACTCGAGATCAAAACCAAAACCTAAAGACAGTGAGTCAAATACGATAACCACTATAACCAGCTTGACACGTCTTTAAAAAGTGTTCTAAAACTTATTTATTCTTAACATAAGAAAGCTATCACGTGAACATCGCGCATGCGCAGTTGCGAAACATTTTACAAACAACTTAAAATCCAATGACTCTCAAGTACCAATTTTTCAATTTTGATCCCTTAGCAGTCCTTTTTTCGGGATGAAAACCAATTAAAATTTTTCCACATGTCTGAATATCCTGTATATCAAATTTCAAGTCTGTTTCATTTGTTGAGTATGTAGGTTGAAAGTTGTCCTCACACACACACACACACTCATTCTTACTGACTGTTAGAGTAAACACTAGCGAAATATGAGTTTTCTTTTCGTCGGTTTTGACAGAGTATTACTTTATATATAAGGATGGTTTGCCTAACTATTGTGACGGGTGTGCATATATCACATTCTACTTATCGAGTTTTATCTGCCAATCAAACGTCAGCTATACAGCTTATCAGTTACAAAATTTATGGATGCACAAACAAACACACAAACATACATACAGATGTCCTATATTATTTTTATTTAATTATTTCTTAAAAGATACTGAATACAAGACTCACAGGTACATCTATATATCACTAAAAGTGGTAATTTCCTTTGCTTGTAAGAACTGCTCTGTTTTTATTATGTTTTCTTTTAAACAATGGCAATGACAAACAAGGTTCTCAGAGGTATCCTTATATTAAGAAAAATAAATAAGTAAACCAAGGCGACTAAATACTCTAAAAATGCTTATTTTTTTTTTTTTTTTTTTACAAAGGCATCACCACATTATCAAGGCCCAGAGGCCACTCAAGGATAAGGGTTAAAGAGTGTACAGTAGAAATTGGTCAATATAGTAATCATTAGTAATGAAAATTTGGTAAATTTAATAACTTATATGGAACGGCTCATCAAGAACTTATTTACTTTAGACTTGAACACAACCATATTGTAGTCAGCCGGAAAGCAGGAAAACGGAAGACAATTCCACAGGCGTGCAGTTCTAAGAAAGAAGCTTTGTTCATGGAATCTACGTTTAGGTTTAGGCACAGATAAAGAGTGGGGGAAATTATTGATAGTGTTTACAGCTAGACGAGTGTTTCTTGTGAAAGTTTGGCGAGGGGGGACCATAGATTGAAGCTCAGTTGAACACTTTCCATGAAAATAACGATACATCAGAGACAAACTCGCAACATCTCTTCTGTGAGATAGAGGTTGCAAGGAGGAGAAAAGGACATCTCCTACGAGGCTACGAAGTCTATTTTGAACTCTATCAAGGCAGGACAAGTCCTTTAGAGATAAATTTCAAGTTTGGTAGAAGTGAATTACCAGCGTCATTTGGCTTAAGATTTCACTTACTTACTATATGGCAGAATCTAAGGCCACTTGAAAGGTCAGTTTTTTAGGATTAAAACTTTTATTCCACAAAATCTAAGGATTCAAATGGAGAACTCTTAGAACAAAAGTTTAGTCATAGTAAAAAGATGAGGTCTAACTGAAGGATTACAATTAAAAATTATTTTAATGAAATTTGTTAGAATGTCGTGTGAATTCATAAAACTTCATGCATATCAACTGATTCTGTTTTATATCATGTAATAGTTGAAGATTTGTAAATGTAATAAATATTCATGTCACCTGTTGCAATATTTTTGATAATTAATGGGGGTATGCTCCCTCAAAGTTGGGAGATTCCATTTCTAAACACTGCTGATAGGAGCTGACGAATCAAATTAATTCATGTTCTGCTATCAACCAATCAGAAACCAAAATTGCTCCATGAAAATTAAATCTTTTTAGCATTTCAGTACATAATTTTTTCGTGTCAACACGAGAAGGATCTTTTGCTATTTGGCTGCAAAATTATAAAGTACAGAACCTGCACAGAACTGCTGCCCACTGAAAATTCTTCATATCCACGACTTGTATTGATTAACTACCCGTTGGAAACTCTTCTGAAATTAAATATGGTTTCCAATTCAAGATCATCCCGTACAGAGGTAAAAAATAGGCGGATATTTCATTACGTAATTAGTAGATATCCTTGCTATTCTCGATGTATTCTTGAGTTTTTGTAGAAAAAAGTTTTTTTGAGTGATTATGCTGAATATTTTCTGTTATCAGTTTTAGACTTACTGGATCTGAATGAATTATGTTACTCTGCTTCTGAGATAGCATATTTAATTTTATGAGCAACACTGTTGAAGTGTCTATTATTAGGTTCAGATTTATGTGGTATTATAATTGATATGGTATACAGAAGATATTTTTCCTGTGACACTTGTCTTAATCCAAGTGGAAAAAGGAAATCCATAGGCATAAATCCCAGTTTAATTTATGCTCAGACCATCGGAAGTGTATATGGTATCCACTAGATAAAGGGGGGAAACACTTTCAGCTTATTTTCACCACAAATCTCTACACAAATCTCTGAAAAATCAAATCAATTATCACAAAGTCTAAGCTCAATTCAGTCAATTGTTCCTAGTTTATCTGCTGGTAGACTGCCTAACATAACATTTTTTCTATGGAATATAAGCTGCAGGAAGAGAAATGATGTATTGAAGGACTTTCCATATCAACTGACAAATATGAAGTGACTTTGTGGCCTATTTTTTGTTGCTATATGACACTATTGTGGAATTATCACGCCTGAGAACTTTTTTCCCTCTGAGCAGGCAAAGAGAAGCTAGATATACAGATTAAGATCGGAAAGACAGATATGATTCGTTCCCTTGTGTTCATTATTCCCTAAATACTTCCTACCTGATGAACGTCTAGGTAAGCTCTTCAGCCTTTTTCTGGTGAATCGTTCCATAAAATCAGACACTATGTAGTAAAATAGGTATCCTCTGAAGTTTTCTCTTGTTCACTATTCTAGGGGCTTTGCTAATAAACGCAAATTCTTGATGGTCTCTTTATGAAGATTCCATTATGGTTTAAAATAGCATTAGATTGATCTTATATGCAAATGAGTTTGAAAAAAAAACAAACAAATATATACACACAATCATTAAACCCCAAATTAGATTTCTCTAATGAACAAGTTTTTTGTTTATCTCTTTTCTGATAGATAAATCCTGAATGAAAACTACTTGTAGATTGAAAATGTGCTGATCTCAAATTCTGACTATCTAACTATTAGATAAATGAAAATATGCATTTGTCGAAACCTTAGAAGTTCCTCCAGTGAGTGTGGACATGACTGTTGTAGACATCTTTGAGTTATTGCCAATCGTGATTGCATAGCCTTTAATTGTTAGAGGTTTCCCTGAAAATAGATTCATAAAAATTGCCGGTAAATTGCAAAAACATAATGATGAATAGTTCCAAAAGTTTTGATCTTAAAATGTTGAATCTCGAATTAAGCATTTATTTCAGAGTCAGAACCTAACAGAACCTTCCGTTCATCTTGGGAACTAAAAAGGTGATACTGGAGGACACATGATTTCTCGGTGTTTGAAAACTAATTTTTTTGTTTGTTTTTAAACAAACATTTTATTTTTAGTGGCATATGAATGTAAAACTATTGTTTTACATTGCTTTCATTTGCTGTTGAAGCCAACTGAGACTTTAGTCCATCCCGAATCATGTTCAAGATTAAACGCTCGAAAGTGATCTAACTTGACGACTGTTGGGAACAGAATCTCAACGATTTCTGCAAACTGAACTTCTTAAAAACTGGATTGAGCACAAGTTAAATTAGAATAACTTGATTTGTTCTTTTGCTTAAAGACGCTTAACAATGATCGCTTCATGTCTTTGCTTTTCATGACAAAACCTGATTAATTATATGTAATCTTTAACTACTCAAAGAATGTAACTTCTCCTCACCTCCTCTCTCTCACTCTCTTCATCCCCCTCTCTCTCTCTCTCTCTCTCTCTCTCTCTCTCTCTCTCTCTCTCTCTTTGTGGACTTCGGACTTCCTGTTTTCCTTTTTTAAAACTTAAGTTTAAATTATCTTGAATTAAACCATGGAATTTTCATTGGTGTCTCAAATCCATAAAAACAATCGGTTGTGTTCAGGTTTCATATATGAATTATTGTATTTTTATTTTATTTTTCAGTATTCAATGATGCGATACTTTATCGAAATATGTAAAAATTAGGTAATTTCTGAGAATAGTTAGATTAACATAATCGAAACTGATCTATACTAACATGAGCATGTCTGATAACTAATTTATTACATACAATTTTTTATATAAAAATTTTATTACATACAATTTATGACCTTGGTATATATATATATATATATATATATATATATATATATATATATATAGGAAAGGTAGTTTGATTAAAGTATTGTCGGTAAACAAATATATAAATGTATAAGAAGTCTGTTAAGAAGTCTGTAGCAATGTAGAATACCGGGGTCCTTAAGTGATGTGACGTATGAATAAAAGCAGACGAATGAAGGTATTGTTGATTTTATAAATTTTCGTATATCAATTTATTTTTCAAAATCATTGGCATATATAAATAAATATAAACATATTGTCTAATATAAGGCAGATAATAAATTATTTGATATTTCGAGAATCAGGTCGTTTTTTCAGAAAGAAAACAAATTGGAAAATATTGTTTGAACAAAAATAAAAGTGGGATTTGGTCAGTTGCCAAGCAGAAAATATAAGGAGTACTCTTTTATATCTAAATATTAGTTAACTATAAATCTTAGTATTCCTGTCATTGTTATTATCTACATATATTAATGTTCAATGTTTCTTTATTATTATTTTTATTATTGTAAGTAGTAGTAGCATCATGTTTTTTTATTCTTTTAGTTAATTTTATCAAAACACCTTGAGCGTCTTCTTATGCATAGCAAACGCTGTTTAGCGGAAATAACAAATAACTGTGCCGTGTTGCCAATAGTTAAACCTTTCCATTTCATTGAAATTGAATTAGGTTAGTGTCAAGTACAAAAACAACACTAATCATATTTTAAATCTAAATATTAATTATGTTGTGAACGCTAGGGAAGGGAATTTGTTAAGTGATGGGTGTTAAGCTGGAGTCTGTTGTTGATGGAAGGTTTGTGTTTAGAAATTTTTAAGTTACCAATATTTCTAACATTGGTAAGCATGCTGATATGGTTATTATGTTGGGTGTTATTGCATTTTGTTTTGTAGAAAGGGAGAGATTCAGATGTTCATGTGTTTCTTGATGCATAGGTGCAATGGTCTGGTGGTACTACCTATAGTTATTATGCTCAGCATATTGCAGATCATAGACAACATAAGTGCATACATATAACTCTGTGTCAGAAATTGACCAATTGGTCAGGGAGCAGGTCTCAGATGTGTTGGTTGTTTGTCTTTTAGACAAGTGTTGTAAAGAGGTACCAGTGTAGATTACTTAGATTACTACATTCTCATTATGGTTTGTGGCGGGAATTCTATTGCTGAGGAAAAAGAGGTTACGGAAGCAGGTATTAGAGAAAGTGTGGTGTCTTCATCTATTTTTATTGTTAAGGTGGAAGTGGTGTAGTCATTCATTGAGAGGGTTTGGTGGAAGTTAGTGGTGTGTTTAATTTTAGCAGCAGTGATGGAGCATTTATTCTGTATATGAGGAATCTCAGCATATGCATATCCGAGCTTTTCTTTGAAGTGTAAACCACGCCTGAAGTTGATAAACATTACTATAGGCGAGTTTTCTCTACAATTCAGTACTATGGAGGTGTTTCCATCGATACTGAGATTAAAGTTAAGGAATGAGAGGGAGCCGGAGGGGTCAGAGTGTCCTATGTGTAATAGAAGGCATTACTCACACAAGTGGCCTCGCCTATGTTTAGCTTTGGGGGTGACAAGATCTAGGAAGAAAGAAAAGAAAATCTTAATTTTGTAGGTGGGTTCTTTATATATATATATATATATATATATATATATATATATATATATATAAACAATGAATGCAGACTTGCCTGTTGTTAGCATAAAAATTGATGACGTGTAGCATTCAGCACTCATATACATCAAATATGCCCAGTCTATAGTTAGCGCAAATCACTATCAAATGTGCAAGAAGCAACAAATGAATGTTGTGGAGTAGGGACTCTGTGATGATAAAAATGACAATGCTGAAGTTGATGTCTGGTAATGCAGGAAAACACCTTGGCTACGACATATTAATTGGAATTTACACAATAAAAGTTTTAGGAGGTGTCATGATCACAGTGGTTGGAAGTTTAACAGTTGATACCGGGAAAAAAATCTGCACTGCTATTTCTATTGAACAGGGCCTGAACATTAGAGGTGGAAGTAGAATTAATGTAGCATCGCTGGATTTGAAGAGAACTTATCTGCATATACGGATTCATGAGTTGCTGCACCCATTTCATACAGTAATAATCAATAGAAAAGATATTGTTTGACACAGATAGGTTTTGGCTTAAACGTAGTATTCTTAATAATGACAGCTACCATTAAAATTGTTTTGATGTAAGATGAGTCCATAGTGAAATTTACTTCAGCTCACATTGATGATATATACGTCAATGAGGACATAAGTGCTTAAAGTATGAGGCACTACTGTTAGGGTTTGAGGTCTGGAAGGAGTGTGACACTTTACAATGGAAGCTAAGGATCCCAAATCCAGAATTATCTAGTATATTAACACAACACATCACATTTTCTATTTGCAGTAAATTAGTAGGACATTTATCTGTCTGGGAATGGCTCCAAGTGACAAAGAGTATACTAAAAAGATAAGTAACTGTGATAATAAATAGGTAGGACAACATAGTCGATGACATTTCTATGGCCGAAACTTTGACTAGAGTATGAAGGAACAGTCCTGGTTAGGGTGAGTGACATGTATCTGGATATGTACTGAATGCTTAAGTTGACGTCATTTCTTTGGCAACAGGTGTTGTATTGGAATGATTTGGTGCTGTTTTAAAAGTACAGTCTTTGTCTGACAAATGATGCTCACTGTGTCAATTTGGTAGAACTTGCTGCAATGCCTTAATTGTGCAGTCCAGTGGTAGGCCAGGGTCGTGCATTTCCACACTGACTTATTGTGCGCTTATCACTTGTTGGAAAGGCACGAGTTAGGACTAAAGCCACAAGTGAAATGTTGTTTGAAGGAGACTGGCGATAGTAAAGCATCTAGTTGATGGAATATATCTTGCAGTTTGACATTATTTTTGTTTCATCGGTAGTAGAATCTTACTGATATTTACTTGAGTGTTAATAAGGTGGATTGCTATAATGAGGAAGGGATCTAATACTCCGAAAATTACATACACAGTCTTAAGAGATCAATTGGCATCTGAGCGGATCCATGTAATACATCAGAAAAATGGACATCCTGACATTCATCAAATCACATATAATGTGCCATGCAACTATGAAGGCATTGATCAAGGCAGCCATACACTCGTGTGAAAAGTGTCAATGAATTGATCAGGCAAAAAGGAAAGCTTGAGATGGAAGGTAACTAGCTGCCAACATTGCCCTGCTTATTATTGAAACCAACCGAGAGCTCTTTTTAGTAGCCTCGTTATTTCCTTAAGTGCAATTGTCTGGATCTCTTTAACAGCTTGTGGTATAACACATTAAATGATATGGTGTCTTCTGACATTACAGGCTTCATCGAGCATTAAATATCAATAAAAATCATGTTTTGAACATGTTCTCTGCTTGAAATCTTGACTTATAATGCCTGCACATTAAAATATCAAGCATTTCAGAAATTCACAAACAAATGGGGCGGGAGTAGAATGTGTTATGGATTTGCATATTTACCAGATGGTAATGGTATAGTGGAGCAGCGTCAGAGCACTGTTGAAATGAATTGAAGCCAGGATGCAGTGTTCGATTCCAGAGGTTGTATAATGGTATAATATGACATTATGTAATATTCGGACTTCCTATCGTTGAATACTCTGTGACTGTTTACTGTATATGCCCACTATCTTGGCATTTATAGGCATGTAATTTCCCTTAGTTCTTGTGTTAATTGTTGATGACCTTGAGGTAGAATATTAGTCTCCGAAGTTATGGGTTATTTTGTGACTGAATTTGAATTTCTCGACCAGCAGTAATTATCACTTCCTACATCTGTGATTGTGTAAGCATAGAACTTTAATATCTGTAAATATTAAAATATTTGTTAATTTTTATTTTAATATGTATATATATATATATATATATATATATATATATATATATATATATATATATATATATATATATGAAAACAAATAGGTGATGCAGATCCAACGTTCTTATAGATGAACCATCACTTTCTAAAGTTTATAGATATGTCATAACTCAAATAAGACGTATAATCTAATTGAGGTCATTGCACTCTTTTATGAATCAAGTATAAAATTATTCTACAACAGTTATTATTATTATTATTATTATTATTATTATTATTATTAAGTGCATTAATATTATCAGCATTTATTTCCGTATTAATTCTGTTTCTCTTCCTTGTGGTGACAAGGAATTGGCATAAAATGAAGTAAATCTAAAAGAAGGAATGTTAATCAATATTCCTGGCAAGCATTTATATGAATGGCTGCTAAATATCTTAATGAAAGGTGTGAATATACGAAGGTAAAAAATGGCACCCATTAAGAAAAACAAACAAGTAAACAATTAATTACAAGAAAAAACAAAGTAAAAACAACAGCTCATTTAGCGTATCAATAATTGCAAACAGACATATGAATATACATATGCATATGTGTGTGTGTGTGTTTTGTCTTTTTAGTTATTAGGCTTGTTAATCATTAAAAGAGATTGAACAAGAGTGATTAGTGCAACGAGATGCAATCATTAGTTGCCAATAATTCTTCATTCATCACTTGTTTATCACCTTCTCATTCCTTATTATTTCATGCCAAAAATCTGTTAGATGAGGAAAACGAGAATGTTCTTTCTTATATTTCCACCTTTCTTGACAATGTATGTCACCTTATTTTATTCATTCAGTTTAGTTGTATAAGTGTTATTATTTATTCTTAAATGTTGCTTTTACCTTTTTTATGAGTAAAATGTTTCTTATTTGTTTTATATCAATAAATGACAATCAGGGTAGGATACACCTTTTCTAAATCCAACACATTGTCTGTACATTTTCTATACAGGAATATTAATATAGTGTGGGTTCATCAGTATTTTCTACATCACTTTATATTATTTACTCTTAATAATAATATCCCTTTTGAAATAATAACTATATATCAAGGTCAATACCATTTAAAAAAGATATGACTCTTTCCTCATCTGTAAAAATAATTGTCAGACTGAGACTAACAACATCACGTCTGTGAGAGAGGCGTTGAAAGGATGAAGAAAGGGCAAGGGTGAATCAAATTATAGATACGTTTCTGTCCCTTATCATTATCATTGTCAGGTAAATAATCTTTAAATAAATAAAATGAACACTTCTCGTGTTTATTGAATTAACAATTTATATATATTATATAATAATAATAATAATAATAATAATAATAATAATAATAATAATAATAATAATAATAATGATATAAAAGCAATTGCACTATTTTTAAAACAAAAAATATTCACCATCTTTTTACCATAAAAACAATTGTCAGCAAAATATTTGTCGAATAAAACGAATGTCATTTTTTAAATGTGTTAATTTTATATTGTACAGTCTTATTTTCTGAAACAGCATTGTATGATTTTGGAACAATTCTTTATAAAATGATAAATGCAAAATTTTTACCTCGCCTATGACTATCTTTGATTATCAGACTGATTTTGAAATGTACATTCAAACTTTTAACATTCGTATGAACAACAAATAACTTAACATATTAATATATAAATACTCAGTTTATCAATAACACTGAAACACATTCAATTATTATTATATACCCCCACCATAATAATAATAATGTAATTAACTAATTTAAATGTAGTTGTAGTGCTGACTACATTGGTTGTACAACTTATAGATTAGAATTTAGAGTACAACAACACATACCAAGCAAAATCAAAAATAGTACCTACCTACAAATAGACATCTTAAGTAGCACATCCGGTTCTTTCATAGCTGATCATCTGCTTAAAAACCAATCATGCACTACGAAATCCAGCATTGCCTCATTTTCCATTTCGGGTTGTGCTCATTCAAACTTCCATCTGAAGACCTTTTAGGCACTTCACGTTTGTTTAAAGAGGCGTTTGCAAACAGGAAGAACACCTCTTTATTTTGAACGTAATTAACCTCTAAGATTTTTTTTAACACATAGTGTCTCTCTTGTCTATTTTTTCTCGCGTTAATAGATAATAACACTGCATTATTTTAATAGGTATAGTTTACACCATATATTTTCTCCTTTTAATTATAAATAAAATCCTTCGATTAAGCTTTAGAAAAGTGAGGGCGAAACTAATCAGCTGGTCCCTTTTTTCTTGTTTTTTTTTTAATCATGAATATAAAAATAAGTCTTCCCTTCGTAATTGCAATATATATATATATATATATATATATATATATATATATATATATATATATGTGTGTGTGAAGTCGATTTCGTTTCGATGTATGAGGTTCCGCCACAACAACTAAGTTGTTCAGAAATCCATACAGATAATATTTTATAGTGGTGAAAGTATATATATATATATATATATATATATATATATATGTATTATTGTTGTTGTTGAAAAAAAGATATATATTTTCTTTTTATACTTACTCACACTCAGGTGTTCTATTTATCATAATATATGATAAACAGCAAACCTGAGCATGAGTAAGTATAAAAAGTTAATATATATTATATTTTTTCAAGAGGCAACAATAGAGAAATATGTAATAAAAATGATGGAATGCAACTCTGACTTTAAAGTGAGAATGCCATGTTCAAGCTATGCCTGAGTTATTGTATTACTTGCAATACAATCCTGCAGAAAGAAATAGATTGCACTCAGATTAATCTCCACACAGGCAAAACAATAAAGTAGACTATATTCGCAAGTAACTAGTCTATAAGAAGAAAAACTCTCAAATGACACCTGCGACGAAATAGGTCTTACAGACATAACACACTGTGCAGCTTTACAGTCATTACTCACTTGGTGGGGAGTGTGTATCATATTAAAGGTTTCCAAAAGTTAAATGTCTGATTTTTATTAATAAAGATTTTAATAAATTCTTTAAAATACGCTCGGGAGTCCGTCAAGGTTGTGTTCTCTCACCCACACTCTTCAACTATGCTATTGAATGGATTACCTCCAACTCGCTAGCCAATTTCACAGGTGCTACGGTGAGCCATGACCTACACATCTCTGATCTCCACTATGCTAACGATATAGCTATGCTGGGCGAAAGTTTTGATGATATTCAAACAGCCAATAATCAGGTACAAATTTTTGCTTCAAAAATAGGAATGAAGATCAATGCGGCAAAGACAAAATTACTAGTGGCTGGATTCTCGCCAAACGATTCACAACCAATTTTCCTCGATGGCGAAATCTTTGAAAAGGTCCAAAGTTTCAAATACCTGCACTCTATTATCACTGGAACAGGCCAAGGTGAAGAGGATATTGGCAACTATATCAGCAATGCCTGTTGTCTTCCGTCGCCTTCACACCCGACACTGTTCCAGAAATGAAATTAGACTCAGTAAAAAAATTTGCATATATCAAGCTCGTGTCCGCACCATTCTCGTATAGTACAAGTTTGTGACTTTTGCAGACTGGAAGGTTTTGATCATTAATATCTACGCCGCATCTTTTGGGTTTGCTGGCACCAATTTGTCCCAAACGCCACCATCTATTCGTGTTGCCAGATACCATCCCTCAAATAGACCCTCTTTTGAAACATCTCTGATGGATTGGTTGCACTGTGCTGACAACCAGATGACTTTGTCCATGCCATCATCAACCAAGCTTCACTTCAGGGTTGGAAGAAAAGACACAGTAATCAGTTGAAAATCTTGCTCAACACAGTGAAGCAAGATGTTGATCTGATTCTGTGTTCTCGCTTCTACATATACAAGGCTGGGGTCCTACCGGTAAGATTATATTATACTTTTAAAAAGATATTTGCTGATCTTCTTGTGTCTGTCTGTGAAAATTTAAATAATTTATTTCGTTTCTGAATTTTTGACATGAGGATTGATAATTCGTATAATTTGGATTATTCGGACTGTTCTAGTCTGCAGTGTTATTTTCATAACGTTTCCACTAATGAAACCTTTAACTTTTTCAGAAATATCTTATCAAGCTCGAAAATCTTTCTGTCAAACTCAGGAATCTCCTCAAAATTTGGAACAGTACCCTTATTTAATCCATAAGGCTAGCATGTTTTCCTTCTGTTAGACATGAGCAGATATAAATCCTAACTAATTCGCATATGTATTCAAAGTACCTTCCGCACTAAGGATTGAACATTCAACTTCTTGAAGAATATCACTTGTTATAAGTTTTATCAAGTACTTTATCTACAACGCTAAGGATCAAGATGAGAACAGTAGTCTGAATAATCTGAATGATACTTATTAAAATGCTATGGATTTTAAATCTATAGTGTCCACATGTTCAGGAACAGAAACACTAAAATAGGCAGCCATATTTAGCTTATAATCATCAATAATTATAATATACAGAGATTGAAAATGATTAAAGATTACTCATGTTGATTTATTAGACAAAATTAGATATTTTCCAACATATATATATATATATATATATATATATATATATATATATATATATATATATATATATATATATGAACGGGTCTTAATATTTTTTTAAGAAACGTCATTTATATTCTCTGAATCATTTGTAAAGCAGTGTTAATCTGTGCGAAGATTGGAATTATATTGACTTTATTTAATTTGCACTCATGCGTTAAATGGATAAATAAAAATGGCCTCCAAATTAATCTTTCGTTTTTCGTATTTAGATTTTCATTTCATTTGTCACGTTTTGCTTAATTATTTTTTTTTCAAGCAAATCTGATTAACACAAGAAACAAGTCTTTTGGAAATTATTTAATAAAGAATTAAAAAGTAGAAAGACAGTACAGAATACTTTCCAGACAATGTCTTTATCATACATTCTTCATATTCTAACGACTTCGTTTAGGAGTTGTGTCAAATTAATGCACTGCCTCAGGCTTATCACAATGTTTGATTTTTTAGAGTAAGTCATTAAGGAAAGAACATGTCATGAGATGAGATATAAAACAACATATTCTAGGGAAAGAGTATCAGTAGGAATGGATGTTCCCTATTCCTAAAAATACGAAATTAAGCAATAAGAAGTTGATCTGTCGCATCTACTATTAATCTCTTCTTATTAGACAAGGTCCAAAAAAGAGTTTCCAATCCAATAGGTCCTGTTCTAGTAACCAAGTATCACCCCTGTCTCATCACTGCAATGTTGCATCCTTCTGCATGCTTTAAAGTATTTTATTGGAATGTGTTCTGATAACCTCATAGCACTTGTTCTCTCTTTACGTACATACCCCTGCTAAACGTGCGAGCAGCAAAATCTCCCTTCACTTTGAGGTGCCGGGAAGTCTTCTATTATTATAGTTTCTTTTCTGGGACAGCTAGATTTTTAAATTCCTTTTTTGTTTCCTATTATCCCGACTTCACTAACACGCATAAGTGTTAATGTAATGCAAACAGACATCTTGTTGTTCAAATCTTCATATAATCTTCTATAGATATAATCCCAAGTATTAGCGCCTTACGTCCAAGTAGCAATATGCCTTGTTTGGGTGAATAAGGTAAATAAAAATACACTAACACAAAAAACGATAAACCCGGTTTTCCAAACCAATGTCAATAACTATGCTGAAACTAAAGGTGTCCAGCTACGAAATGGTTAAATATATTCAGAACAAGGTGATCTTGTAAATGTTAAAGTTTAGCAAATGACAAAATACTAAAAATGGATTGTTATAAAGCTTATTTATGTTATTTTAAAATATTTTCTTTTTCTTTTAGGTTAACAATAAAATGATTTCAAAGTCAACATTTTCAAATGCTTTATATTATCTATTATTATACTAAATCTTAGTTAATTATTGCTTATTTCATTAGGAGCCTTTTCTATATATTTTCATCAAAAAATCTTTAAAAGGAATATTTAAGCATATATACTTAAATATTCTTCTGGTTAGGAATTGACTTATATTTAAAACAACAAAAATTTACAATAGACGATTATAAACAAAAGGGAATATCACCAGAGTAATGATACTATTTAACCTGTAGTTATAGAAAGAAAAGAATATACTATATGGATAGAATAAATTAATTATTTATATTTAACTGACTTTTCAAACACTCGTTCAAACATAAAATTAGTAACGCAAAGGTTTCTTTTAATAAAAGAAAAAAAATAACTCTACTTAATATACTTAAAGAAAACCGAATAAATTCGTTATTTTCAATAAATTATCTTATGTTTTGTAGATATTCAAATGTTCTGATATTTCTTGTGAAAATGGCTTTCAGCTAGACCAAGCCTGTGATCGTGCTAAGTGAAGACAAAGGTCCATCATTGCAGACTCCGAAATAACTCAGGATTAAGTACCAAGAAAAAGATATTTTTTGTGATGTAAAATTATTAACTGATGTTTATATTCCTCCCACGGCAGGAAAATGTAACACAAGGTTGGGAAAT
Source organism: Euprymna scolopes (assembly GCF_053919585.1). Lineage (NCBI taxonomy): Eukaryota > Metazoa > Mollusca > Cephalopoda > Sepiida > Sepiolidae > Euprymna > Euprymna scolopes. The sequence continues at coordinate 69,320,815 of NC_136490.1, read as the reverse complement.
TGGCATTTGAAAAGCTGGCAGTTTAGAGGAAGAGCACTTTGAGCTGCAAAAATTGCCCAGAGAGCTCCATTAGCATTTCCAGCAGAAGAACCTCAAGATAAATAAACTAAACCCTTTTCAAAGTGTGAGAAGGTAAAGCCTGGGAGGGTGAACCTTCTAGAACTATATAGGACACAGAACCAATACATCTCAACTAATAGGAATAAGCCATCTCAACAATAGTCGAGATTCTGGTATATTTGGGGCCGAGGGAAAACTATTTACATTGTGTGTTTTTTTTAGTTATTATTCTCATCAACATTGATATTTGTACTATGTTTCATAATGTGGTTCTTCAATTGTATGTTTCATTTATATATAGTGATTTTTTTCATATTATTATGGATTATTAAGACATTTATTCTTACCTTGGGTGTTATTATCATTATCATATGATGTATGATTATAAAGTGGTGTTTAGTATTTAAAGCTGACGATTTCAACGTTTATTTTTAAATTGTAAAACAGTCATGCATAGCATCGAGCATGATAAAAATTGCCTTATAATCTGTTGTATTAGATTTTACCTTGAAGCATAATAGTGTATGTCATGAATTGATTAAAAAATCGTTGGTCGTATACAAAATTACCTAAATTTTGCACTAGATTAAAATGTGGTACATCAATTTACATCTGAAGAAGGCAGGAGAGCACATTAGTCGAAATATTGTAGAAGTATAAATATAAAATTTATTGAGATTAGTATTCCAAAGTCAATGTAAGCTAAAATAAACACTTATCTATGTTTTGAATTTTTTATAATATGTATTATCCAAACTTATCCAGACTACTATTCTCATCTTTGACAACGTTTTGCCATCTTCTGACCTTCATCAGGTTCCGCTTGTGAAACTTGAATAAAGTGCTAAGTAAAAGCCAGTTCTAAGTAACACTCTTCTGGAGTTTGATAGTTCAATCCTTAGGACAGCTAATACTAAGAATATAATTAAGAATTACTTAAAACATCTATTTGGTTATTGCTGATGTAACAAGAACAGTCTATTTCTGAAGTTCAAAGTCCTGAGTTGAGTCGAACACAAAATTCCCCTGATTCAACAAGATGCACCAGATGATCGTTGATTATGTTACAGAACCATTATGTAAACGAGTTCAAATCGCAATACAGGTTGTATAGCGGATTTATATAAACTCGTAAGTTGTATACTGGGTGTAGCAGGTGTATATGCAGATACCAAGCATGTCTCTTTTGGAAAGTATCTATAAAATACATACTTACCGGTCATTGTATGTGCGCGTGTGTTTAACACTTTTGTAATAGTTCATAAATCAGGGCAAATAAACATATCTTTGTCTGCATGAGTAACAGACAAAAAGAGGCATACCTTCTATTACAATTCGTTTGTTTTCCGGAGGTAGTCACTTGCTTAAGATTCTGTAAAAGAAGATATTGCTGCATGAGACGGAAACTCTGAGATAAACTCTGGTTATTTGCTTTATTTCTTTAGTTGTATTCGTTTGGAGTCAATAGGCCCCCGTGTTTCCCCAAAATCTACACTCTGCCGCCGGCTACATTATTAGATTGACCGTCTATCTCACTTCCCAGAATGTAAACTGGTGACATCTCTCAAGTGAGTCTTACCGTTCACTAGCTATCTTCGTGATTCCTGTTTACGTGTATATATCAAAACATTTCTTTGTTCTAATATTCACCCACTTAAACAATGCCACTGTATCATTCGTTACTTTTACCAAAAGGTCAACAACCCTCTGTCATTGTAAACATTTTAAATTTGGTCTACGTAAAAATTTTCTATTATTTAATTTGGTAATCTAAACATATTTCTGTCTTTTGGTTTTTTGTTACATTTTATTTTGCTTAACGAAATATTTGCCATCATGTCAAATATTTTCTGTATCATTTTCATAATTTGGTTTCTAGTATTTCAATGTAGTTATGCACTTAGAAATGTACTGAGTCTTTCTATTTGTAGCGTCCTACTCTGCAACAATTACATCATCCAAAACATTGTGAGAACAATGCCGAAGATGAGAACAAATGTCTGAATAATTCAATTAATGGAACTATTTATTTCTAGACATTTGCCACATAATACAGAACATTTCTGTTAGACAAAAACTATTTTACAATAAAATTCGTTATGTATATTATGTATTATATTATGTATATGTATATTATTATATACTAATCAAAATAATCTAAAATATAAAGTTAGCTTATCGAGTTTTCAAAATCAGGCTCACATATCGTTAATGCTGTAAGACCAAACATTTCTTATTTACAAATTTTCATTTGTTATTGGTCATCATGTTATTTGCAATATAATATCAGGTGAACTGACCTGATAATAGATGATATGTTTCGAAATTAAACATCACTTAAAAGATTGCATTGCTATAAAACTGAGAAATCAAATACAAATATTCTATATCAAATAATGGAAATGTTTAATTGCCGATTGTAAATAATGTTATTTCATTTAGAAATTACTGATAATGATAATGTACATGAATGAGTTTAGTTACGTACGGGCATTTTTATTTAAATTTCTTCATCCTCAGTTGAACAATCGATTAATTCCTTATTTGAGGATCGAGTTTTTCTTTTTGTTAATCGGATTTGCTAAATTAGAAAACTAAGATTATGATTTTCGACAGCTGAATGGCAAACCATTCAATGATTAACTTGATTAAGTATTTCATTTAATTGATCAATTAAAGAGTTCACACACACACACACACACACACACACACACACACACACACATATATATATGCACAAATGTATATGTGTGTAAGTATTTATTTTATATACATACACACATATGATAAAAGAAGTGTATGATAAGTATACACACTATGATAAAAGATGTGAGAACGGATATGTTAAAATATTTAAGCAGGTTAATCACAAATTACACTCCAATAACTCTCGTCATAATTGGATATCGTATTTAGTCGAAGTATTTGAGCTTAACATAAAAACAAGGAATTTGTCTTGTTTGCCACGCTAGAAATCAATGCAATTTCAGTTTGTATGTGTATAAGAATTTTTACTTTGTGTTCTAGTTTTATAATTCACCAGTTTAATGATTTCTGTAAGTAGTGCCAAGAAGACGAAAATCGATAGCGTTTGCTCCAGCCACGAAAATCTCCTAATATGAAACCGTTTTCAATAATCACTTATAAATAAAAAAAATCAGCAAGAGGAGATAACTTAAAATTATAATAGCTTTTGTTTAGCTAAAATTTTAAAATTTGGAAAAATCTTAGAATTAAAAACTAAAATGATTTCACTCCATCCTGGGTAATACCGAATATGTACAGCTGGTTAGTGTAATATGTTCCTGCATCTGCAAGTATAAATCTATATAATAAAGCTCAGCGTCTATGTATCTGTCTGTCTGTCAGCCTGTCTGTCTGTACACGACTAGGCTTCTATATGTTTTACTATTATACTAAACTGACCATGTACAATAATAGAAGAGGTCGCAAGTAGCAAAATATGTATGATAGTGAAACCCCAGGGGAGCGATAGGACACGAATAAGGGGGAGCCCTATGCACGTGCACATCATTTCACGTGGAGCTACTAAATTTGGCAGGATAGCCCACCACGGGGAAGGGGTCGCCTCACTCATTCCCACCAACAGGAGTGGGATCCCAAGAGAGGCACTTATAACTGGAAACCTTGTGCACGCTCACACTGTTTGATGTACATTTGTTGAGTTATCAAATATGGTGGGATAACCCACCATGGGATGAGGGAAGTTTTAATGAGTAACACTGCTCACCTTCACCAACGGTGGTGAGGCCCCAGTGGTGTCACCATTTGATGTAGAGCTACCGAACTTGCCATGATAACCCACCATGAGAAAGGGGGGTATACGGGTTATATTGCTCACTCCCACTAATGGAAGTGGGCTCCAATTGAATCACTTATAATGGGGAACCCTTTATTAGTGTTCATACATTTGTGTCAATAAAGATTCCCACTACTGACCTGTCATGTTCGTTTTAGTAATTGCCTACCTCCACCCTTACAAAAATAATCCAAGCAATGTCGGATCTGTGTGTGTGTTTGTGTGTCTGTCTGTCTCTACATTTATAGGATGATGTAAGCTCAATGTCTGTACGTCTATAAGACGAAAAAGTAATATAAGATACAAAAATATGTAGCAAATAAATATCAGTTTAAAAGAATTTAAAAGTTATTTATATTGTTATATAAATCAGAGTTTATTTTTAAGGCTCTTTTTGAATCCAGTCAAGAACGAGTACTTCTGCTAGTATTTATAAAACATTTTTAAAAATATGTCAGTTTTTATTTATTTATTGCATGGAATAAAAATGAAAACTTACATTTTATACGTATAAATATGCGTAAAGTATAAGGTTTATCTATCTGTCTTCATTGCCATGACAACAAAATAGGAAAATAACAAAAAAATAATTGAATTTGCTTATAATGAAATTTATTTTTTAGAATCATTTTCTTTTTTTTTTCCTGAATCATTTTCTTAGTCATTGAAACAAAACTTGCTTTTAGCAAGCAAGACTTTTGAAGAATCAACCACCTTTTTAACAGTGGGTTCGCTTTCTTTTGTTCCAATACTTATCATAAGTTCTCTCTCAGCCGCCACCCTTGCCATTATCATCATCACCACAATGCACCCACCCACAACAATAATCAAAAGCAATATAATAAGTTTTATTATAATCCAAAGAACTTGTTTGGTGCTTGTTCTTTTGAACTTTGGTTAAGAACTCTGATTGAGCAATGCTTTACCTAAAGACAAAAAGAAATATATAGAGAAAAATAATAAAGCAATAAAAAGACAGGAACAATATTTTTGCAAATTGTATTTTTGATAACTGTAAGAAAATGACATTACATTGATATAGTTCTTTATGAGTTGGTGTTGTTAATACTGCAATCATTTTGTGTCTCTTTTTATATCAGTCTGTGCAACAAAAAAAGCCTGGAAGGTAGATATATTGAAATAATTGTCAGGATTGCTATTATGAGTCCATAATCAAAGGGCAACACTTTAAGGTAATACAAGTTTTGCATAGAAAAACAATCAGAAGACATTAAGTGTGCAAGGGAGCATGACGCCTTAAGACATTTTGATGCTTCATATATTTAAATGAAACCTTCTTTATTTTCTTCAATACACCCATTATTTGACATGTCTAAGAAATTTTTAGAAAATTGGGCCCAATTGTCTTTTTCCTTTGCCGTAAGGAACATTCTCGCATCATACCTATGTGGGTACATTGTTGGCAGGATTTCTTTGGCCATAATTGAATATTGGCCGCGTAATGATGGAGCATGTTTTATATCTCAAAGTAAAGAGCAAACGAAAAATACTTACAAAAATACTTATAAAAGAATCATTTACACATTTCTTTGTAGATAAACAAAGACATATATTTAGTCGTGAGCTGCTTTCTTTCTTTTGCCATTTTTTGAAAAAAAGGCAACGTAAGAAAAATATATGTAGAGCTTTCAATTATTTTTTAACAAAAAACCTGAATTTTTTATAAAGATAGTTAAGTAAAATTATTATTGTTAATATTTGAATTGTGTTTCCATTGGTTTGATGTGATAGTTTTAAAAAAACATATCTGTTTATAATATTTTATTAAAATAATAAAATTAATAAAATTCTGGAAAAATAATGTTATCAAATTATAAATTTTATTGCTTTGTTTATGGTTTTGAATTTTTTTAGATGAGAATTGATTATTCGTATTATTTGGATTATTCAGACTACTCTTTTTATCTTAAGTGTTATTCACACTATATTTCCGCCGATTTAACATCCGACCTTCTTCAAGTGTGTCTTGTTGAATTCGGGAATCTTTATGTCGAACTCGGGAGGCTGCATTGAATTAGACCGTCCCCCTTTATTTAATCCCCGGGGGTAGCTTGCTCTTGTTCCGTCAGCCATAACTGGATAGAAATCCTAAGTAATTCACAATTGTAATTTAGTGTTGCCAGCATACTACAATTGTCTGCAAGGACTCGTGGTGTAGTGGATAAAGTTCTTGGTAAAATTGATTTGTAAAAGTTACACTCTTTTTGAGGTTGAAGATTTAATCCTCAGTTCAGGCGACATTAAAATATAATTGCGAATTATTTAGGACTTTTATCCAGTTATGGGTGGCGGAGCGCGAGTATGATACCTCCGTGGATCAGATAAAGGGTTTCATTCAAAATTCTCTGCAGATTACTGAGTTCAACAAGATATATCTGAGGAAGGTTGGAGGTTACACCGACCGAAACATTGTGCGAATAACACACAAGATGAGACAAGAGGCTTGGATAACCCAAATATCTTTTATTGTTTACTTCAATAAATTGTTTACCTATAAAAATTATTATTCTAAAAAAATTGTTATGTTTCCATATTAGAGATTTAAATTGATATACTTTAAAATTATAATATCGAACTATAATTATAAGAAATCCGGATTTGAGTAAGTACGTTACATTTCGTACCTTTTAAAAGTGACTCAAGTTTTGAAATAGATATGCTAGTGGTTGTTGTTCCAAGTCACATTTTGGAGTACAGGAATTAATGATGTGTTACAGACAAAATATAAATACATAAATATATACAAAATGTGTATTATGATAATGGATTGTGACTATTTACAGTGAGAATACATCTATAAATTACACCATTTGTCTTTTATGCTCCAATGAAATTATCCTATATACTCTCTGTATCTAAAGGTCAATACTGGTTTGTATGTGTGTTATAAAAGTCGTTATGCTAACAAATAAAACATCAATATCAGTTTCAATAAACATCAATTTTTTACAGAACTTAAAATCACTATTGAAGTTTTTCCTCGATTCCAATTGGAGTCGTTACAGGCAATAATTGATTAAGTCTATAAAATAATTGAAATATATTAGAACGTAAAGTAACAAAATTCATTTTTAAATAGATTGTCTTCGCTTCATAAAAGCAAAGAATATCTCTATGGAGAATGTATTTATCACGTATTTAAATATTTAAATAATTATTTTATTGACATTTTTAAGATTTAAAATAATTTGTATTTTTGTTTTTATATAATTCGAATTCGTTTTGATTCGTTAAAGCCATTTACCATTTTACAGGAACTGGACTAGGTTGTGAGAAGTTTTTCTTAATAATATGGACAGCAACAATTCGTCTCAGGAGTAACGCTCTGGTGTCTGTCCGTATTGACAAGAATGGCTGTACAATCCAATTCGGGAGTGGCAGTTCCTGCCAAGTGTACATATACAGCTTTGGCAGGGTGATATGGGACGATCGCTGTTGCCCGTGCGGCAGTTTTTCTCTCTCCACGAAGACAATGGAAATACAGAGTCAATACAACTTGGCTCTTACTACATCACAGCGATGACAATATAAAGTCAAGCCGTCTTAGGAACTACATCTCTGGCTTTTCTGTCGTGGTTTACTCTCTTAGCCTTTTCCCTGGTAGGGATAATCCCGCAAGGCAGTGGAGGTTAGGAATCGGAGTTACGTTCTCCTTGGTGAGGTACTATCCAAAGTTGACGAGCCCCACCTGCCCGAAGTGACTGGTTTTAAGGCATAAGTGTACCACCCTTGCTTTCCTTCCCAGTCAGTAGACACAGTTTCGCCGGGCTTAGTAGTTAAGACACACGAGAAAACCAGGAGCTGAATTGAGTTGTAAGAAGTTATTTCAGAGCTATATAATGAAGGCATTTTTATAGATGGAAGGAGCCTATCCCCACTATCACCCTCGGTTGTAACAACTTTTGAAACAACACCATGCTAAATCTATGTTTTTTTATGCTAAGCAAAATGAATTTGAATTATATAAAAGAATTGATAATTTTGTAATTGCCAATATAAATTTTTATTTAAATAGTTAAACATGTGTTAAATACATTCTCCACAGAGATATTTTTGTTTAAGTTTATTGTTGGTTAGTTCAAATTATAAATGTTATTTATTTAGTCTTTTTAAAAATATTATCGCGCTTATAATTATCTGTTATTTGATCTTATCTTACAAATATAATTTGTTTTCATTTTTTAAAAGGCAAATATTTTAAACATGACAATATTTCAAATTATTCTTCCATAAAAAGAACTGATCGGCAATATATTTCCACACGGATAGTGCCAGGTGAATACGCATATATATATATATATATATATATATATATATATATATATATATATATATATATATATATATATATATATATGTATGTTAACAAGAATGTTCTGGCGTAATTTTGATTTCAAATGATGTATTTTCAAATAAGTTTTCGTTATAATACCTCTACTTTATAAATCATTTTAAAGAGCGTTTTTCGTTCTATCTGATCGTGTAAATTACAATCGTTTTAAAACAATTATGTCTTCTTTGGAGAATGTTTAATACAAGATAAAAAATAGCAAATTCGCACAATTTTGTTATTTTTTTCATTCTAGGCCGAAATGCTGCTGAAACAGCTTACGATATCAATGAAGCTTTCCGACCAGGAGCCACTACTGAATGCTCAGCACAATGGTGGTTTAAGAAAATTTGTGGCGGCGAGCGGAGTCTTGAAGATGCTAAGCGCTGTGGTCGGATATCGGATGTTGACAACGATCAATTAAGAGCCTTTGTCGAAGCCAATCCATGCACATCTGATCGAGAACTTGCTTTTGAATTAGACATAACGTATACGACGATTTCTAACCACTTCGGAAAAATTGGAAGGACAAAAAAATTGATAAATGTGTGCCTCATGAATGAAAGGACACCCAAAAGAAACGCCGTTATAAAATGTCATTCTTCCCTTCTTTTACAAAACAAGAACGACCTATTTCTCGACCAGATTATGAATTGCGATGAAAAGTGGGTTATTTACGACAACTGGCGATGCTCAGCTCAGTGGTTAGGCGCCAACGAAGCTCCACGATACTTTCCGAATTCAGAGTTGTACCAAAAGAAGTTTATGCTGACTTTTTGGTAATCTGCGACCGGTTTATCCATTACACTTTTTTTAATGCCGGCGAAACAATTACGGCAGAGAAGTACTGTCAACAAATGGATGAAATAAGAAACTTCAACAATAAAACCAAGCATTAATCAACAAAAAAAAACCCACTTTCCCTCAATGACAATGCTCGACCTAACTTTGCTAAACCGTTCGATGCACAGTTAGGGATTAATATGGATAAATTACCATCATACCACATTTACTCCGGATTTAAAATTTCAAATATTAAACAGATCATTTAATTTTAAATTGCCTTTTCTGTAATCTATATAATTTACTGAAATTATGATCCCCGGTGACGCCAGTTATCTCTGCTAGAACATCATATAACTCTAGTTTTATTTTGAAATGGAAACTCCTAAGGAAATTAGGATTATTTTTTATGAATCAATATTTCTCTGTTTAATACAAAAAAATAAAATTTTCGGGAAGTTTTATTCTGATACAGTTCTGAGTTCTCCCTCGTTCTCTTTCTCTTTCTTTTTCATATAAAGCTTTGAGTATTCAAACAAATAAGCCGTAACATAACGCAATAATACCCTATATTATAACATTGAAATATTTGTTTGAATTAATATTACATCGTTTAATAACGTTAGAGCTTTTATATGTATATATATATATATATATATATATATATATATATATATATATATATATATGCATATTAATGCATGTTATTGGATGCATGTGAAGATCAAAAATTCACACACACATACATAGACAGGAATGTACATATATATATATATATATATATATATATATATATATATATTAAGGAATATGCTATAAGTAAATGATCCTATATGTGATCATGTTTATTGGCATGTCGCTATGTGCACACGGATTGCAGTAAAAGTAACAGCATTCCGTACGTTAAGATGCATGCATGCGCAAAGCATTATTTACTTACAGCTGTATACACATTTGGAAGGATGTTTTCAACTTAGAAGCTTGAACATAAAAGATCAGTAAACTATTCAATTCCATAGTTAATTCTTTTTTTTTCTTTTTAATTCAATTCCTTCCTCCACCCATAAAATAGGAGGTGGTGGTGCCCTTGGAAGGGAGTTAAGAGGATGAAAAGCATTGATTATAAAGAAGGTGAGAGGCAGATGAAAATCGAAAAGAAGAATTCCTTTTTAATCAGATTGCAATTCAATATATATATATATATATATATATATATATATATATTATGCACATATATATATATATATATATATATATATATATATTTAACACTGTATATATATATTTAACACTGTTGTTAAATTTAGTCAACCGCTATAATACGTATAATTCATATTTCTTATCTTCATTGATTATTATCATTATTATCATTATTATTATTATTATTATTATTATTATTATTATTATTATTATTATTATTATTATTATTATTACAATCAGTATGAGAAGGTGGTGGTAGAATGTTATTAATTCTTGACTCATTCCCTTTTTCTTGGTTGAGAACCCGAACGAGAGAAAGTGTATAAAACAAGATTTTAGTCATCGATGCAGATAAAGTTTTTCTTTTGTAGTTTTTCTTTTTGTTTTACGTTTACTGCTCCTTGCTGTTATTGCACCAGTTGGTGTGTGAAATTCTATTTCGGAAGTTCAGCCACTGTCCCCAAACCATCATGCTTCGCAGCCCTTCTTCGTCGGCTAAAGCCTTTGAGCAAACCCCATCTTTTTTTCCTTCTCTTTCTTGGCACTGCTTATAGAAATCATTAAGCTGGTGAATTGTAAAAGTAGAACTAAAAGTAAAAACAAAATTCCCATATACAGACATATACAAATTCAATACATATATATTATTATTGTTGTTATTTTTATTGATTTCCAGCTTTAAAAGCAAGAAAAATTCCTTGTTTTTATGTTAAGCTCAAATTCTTCGACTAAATACGATATCCAATTATGACGAGAGTTGTTGGAGTGTAATTTGTGATTAACCTGCTTAAAAATTTCAACGTATCAGTTCACACATCAATATCATTCAAATACTTCTTTTATCATAGACATTCTACATACGTACATACACACATATATGTGGTTGCATGTCTATATATACAAAATGTTAATTGATGAATTAAAAGAAATGCTTAAGTTAATTATAGAATTATTTCGCCATTCAACTATCGAAAACAAGGTTAGAATCTTAGTTTGCTAATTTAGCAAATCCGATTAACAAAAAGAAAACTGAATCCTCAAATAAGAAATTAATCGATTGCTCAACTGAGGACGAAGAAATTTAAATGAAAATGCCGAACGTAATTCAACTCATTCATGTACGTTATCATTGTCAGCAATTTTGAAATGAAGAAACATTATTTACAATTAAACATTACTTAAACAGATGCTTTTATTTGGTTTCTCAAGTTTATGGCAATGCAGTCGTTTAAGTGTTATTTAATTCCGAAACATAGCATCAATTAGCTGGTCAGTGCACTTTTTTTTACGGTTTTAGACTTCCATGTTTATACAAAACGGTGTGTTTTAAAAATATTTATTCATAAAAATAACGACCTTTGGCTCGTCATAACTTGATTCCATCTGTCAACGAGCTTATAAATGCTTTGCTTGCACAATTCTTTAGTTTTTGATATGAAATATAGATCTAATCTAACTTTGCAAATTAATTTGCATTATCGCAATAGCCATTTACTATTGTTTCTCATTTCCACTGGCCTTCAGTCGAATTTCATCAATCCACCCTCACGATATTAACCTAGTGCTGTCTAAGTCATTTTGTAATCCTAGAAATAAGTATTAATACGAGGAAGCTGCTTCAAGTGAATATAAAGCTTGAGGCAAAATTTCCCAACCAAATTCTCCTAAGAGATCTTTGGTCACTAGTGCTGTGTAACAACGAGAATTACTATGATGGAAGATGGCTGTTGGCTAAAGAAGGTCGTTTTCGGTTCAATATGAGTGTGTATATTGTAGGAAAATATGAATGGCGTTTTAATAATTTGAAAGAAAAAATTATAAATTAAACCGGATGATATGTTGACATGAAATGAATTGCAATGGTTTAAAATGCCCCTTGTACAAACCGGATAAACCTTCGCACGGATCTACTATATAAATGATTCATTGCATTGAATTAAACATGTACTATTATTTTACTTATAGCCGGCCCTGAATTCTTGGTTTATCGTTTTTTATTTTTCAAAAATATCGTATGCTCTTTCGATTTTAATTTACTTCATATCCGGTAACGGACGAATTAAAATATAATTTTCAGAAAAATATAAGAAACATCAGGCTATTTCATAATTTTTTCCGTGCTACACAAGAGAGTACATTCCTTACATTTTACAAAGATACAAACTTATACATATTTTCTTGAATTTAGACTATACATTAATTTTCAGAGCATATAATAATAATAATAATAATAATAATAATAATAATAATAATAATAAAAAGATAACGCAATTAGAACTAAGTATATGAAAGCAAATATCGAAAAGATACAAGCAAACGGAAAATGCAGACTCTGTGGACAAAGAGATGAAACGATGAACTACATAATAAGTGAATGCAGCAAACTAACAGGAAAAGAATATAAGAATATAAACAACTAAATGGAGAAGGCAGTACAGTGGGAATTATGTAGACAACTGCATCTTGAACATCCATACAAATGGTTCAAGTATAAACAAGTAGCAGTACTTAAAAACGGAAATCACAAAATCCTATACATCATGGATATACAAACAGATAAACCCATCCAAGCAAGAAGACCGGATGTCCTAATAATTAACAAGAAGGAAAAGTCCTGCCATATCGTAGAGTTCATGATTCTAACAGTCTACAAGAAGATTGAGAAGCGAAACAAATATACGAAACTGACTAGAGGGCTGAAAGGGATATAGAAGATGAAGAAAGTCAAGTAAACACCAATAATAGTAGGATCACTATGGATAATCCCGAAAAACTCCGAAAAAAGAATTGGAGAAATAGGAATCAGGAGAATGGCTGAGACGCTACAACTGATAACAATAATGAAAATGGCGGAAACATATGGAAAAAAAAATCTTGAACAGAGACTAATTCATATGAGCTACAAAGGTTAACCGTTTATATAGAAATTGCAACAGAAGTAAAACAAAAAAGTTGAACAGCAAATGAATCAAGAAAACTGAAACCGTATAATTGCGGGTTCATTCTCCCCCCCACCCCACCCCAAAATAGTAGTGTCGGCATCAACTGGTACAACACTATATAGCCGTGAGAGATGAAGGAGGATCGAAAGACAAAGAGTAGAAAGCACTAACAAGACATCCATTGGATGAGTGCAGAGACGACTAGGACTTTGGGAAGGCATATCGTCACCCCAATTCTACTGAAGGCCAATTGTCAGTGGAAGTGAGGAATAAACAGTAAATGAATATTGCGATAAGGCAAATTCATTTGCAAATGTTACTGAAAAGGATAGAGAATACTGAAAATCTAGGGAGAATTGGTGTCACATAGACTGCAGGGAGCACCACAGGTTGTTGACAGAGAAAAATCATTATTAATGGCCTGTGTTAAAACTCCCAGTGAGTACAATAATAATAATAATAATAATAATAATAATAATAATAATAATAGTAATAATAATAATAATCTTTACTATTCTATTAACTTCACAGTGTTTTAATGTTTTACACCGTTTTTTTTTTCCTCAAAAGCGGGCCCTTACAACAAAGTTAGCCAATTAGATGGAAAGCACCCGGCGTAGTATGTTGCGGATTCAAGCAAAACTGACTACTGGAATACGGTGATATCGTATCTGATTCCAAAGGTGTTCAGCTTTTTCATAAGATCATCAGAAATTGAGCCAAACGCACCTATGATTATTGACACAATAGAAGTTTTCTTATTCCACAATCTAGCAATTTTCACCTTCATTTTATAATAGTTCCGTAATTTTTCATTCTTCTTGCCTGTTAAATTGATGTCGTTTGGGCAAGCCACATCAATAATTTTCCAGTCTTTTTGTTCAGAACTACAATATCGGGTTTCCTGTGAGTTATCTCTCAGTCACAATGACACATATACCCCACATTTGGTCATCTTACGCCAAGCAGCCTTGTTTCAAGATTCCTAACGATGGCTAACTTAGTTTAGGAGTGAATCATGCACATAGAAATATAGACGTATACATAGGCATAACTTTCTATAGAGATAAAAACATTTTATAATAGTATAATGTTATTTTCAACGAAGAAACATCAGGTAGCAAATGTAAGATGACAACATTTTAATAATTAAATCTCTTATTTCTGATCGAGTGACAGATTTGAATTATTTATAAAATAACAATTCATCACAACAAAAGTCTAGCAATGTGTAAAATTCTGACTTGATATTTTTTAGAATCGCGAAATCTTTATTTAATGCCATTTCTTTTATATACATGCATTACCCGATATTCTTTTTAATAGCATTAAAAAATTAACAGGTAAATTTATCCATAAATGATATTCGAAAATTATCTTGCTTTAGAAATATCAACCGTAAATAGCATTTTTTTAAAAAATAATATCCATTAACACTTTAAAAAAAAAATTTTTTTTAGTTCCTAAAAAATGTCTTCCTAACCTCCAGAGCATATCTTCGATGGATTAATTTATTTATCTATTTATGGTTACATTTTTACATTGTAGGATATTATTCGTCGGATTATTTTTCAAGTAATTTTGATTTCATGGATAAAAATAATATCGCGATTATAAAGGACAACATTTTTAATTGTTTAATTCTTTGGTAATTGTTTTTCTTTCTTGTTTTCATTTATATACAGTGTATCACAAACGTGAGTACATTCTTCACATTTCCTCAAATATTCAAGTATATCTCTTCATGAGACAACACTGAAAAAATACGTTTTTGATACAATGAAAAGTAGTCTGTCTGCAGCATATATAACAGAGTTAATTCATTTTCCCCTAAAAGTAACTCAAAATATTGTCATTAAAAGCTAAATCCTTGGCAAAAAAAGGGGGTACACCCCTTACGGAGAGTTGTCAATAATAGCAAGACATGTCAACTCTCAATATTTTGTGTAGCCACCATGATTATCCAAAACTGCGTTTACTCTCCTGGGCATGGATTTTACCAGAGCTTCACATGTAGTCACTGGAATGCTTTTCCACTCTTCAATTACGATGTCGCCGAGCTAGAGGATATTTGAGACTTTGCGCACCTCCACTTTCTGTTGAAGATGCGCCAAAGATGTTCTCTCCTCTCTATAGCCATGACAGTGGCAAAACAGGATCAGTCATCAACTCTTTTAAAAAATTCATTCTAATATTTCCAATGTTTCCTGCAGATTTTGATATTATTTCTTGTTGATTCATTTTCGTATAATAAACAACAAACTTGTACGTAAACACGATGTGGAGAATATAAGATGAAATAGAAAAAAATCTTTTATGACAAATTTTGCTATTTTTTTTTTGCTATCATTTTATGATAATTGCTAGCTTTTTGCCCTTTTATCTAATTATTGACCGGGACCTCATTCATCACCTTTGTTAACTTTCATCTGTTTCTTATTAACACAAGAAAATTTTTCCAATGTTTTACTTGGCAACGTGCCCATATGGAAGCATATAATAAAATGCTTCATAACATTTTCTAATTTTCAGAAATTTAATAAATCCTTAAAAAATTACATGCAAAATTTATCATTCAAATCATTTCATTCATTATAACTAAAATGACATTTGAGTATTTGAGAATATATTAGGGTAGTGCAAAAATAATGTTGTTTTTAACGGTCAACCTCAGGTCATTATTGTAACAACCTAATATATTCGTATATATATTTTTAAGAACGAAGTAACTATATATATAATAATGTAACCATGAAAAAAAAGTTTACAAGGGTTTTTGATATAGATGTATATAAGAATAATTTGATAAATATGTTTCAACTCAAATAGGGATGGTATAATAAAATTGTGGGGTCTGCGTTCGCGCCTGTACTCCATGGAAATATGGCACAAACTTTAACAAAGACTTTTGATATCTATTTGCGTAAGTATACTTTGATAATTATGTTTCAGTTTTAAGCAATATGGTATAATAAAATTATTGGGTGTTCGTTCGCGCTTGACCTCCATAGAATGTATATATGTCACAAAGGTTAACAAGGTTGTTTTAAAAGAGGTGAGGGTCCACAATAACACCTTAACTTTAATCTTAATTCACGTTAGCTTTTATTTATTTTTTAGTTGAATCATATTGTGTCGAATAAATTCACCTCATAAATTCACGTTCTTATTAAAGTGAAAGCCAAAAAAAGTCGGAACTTTAGACAATTCTCGACACAAATTTTGCATAACTCTTTTTTTTCCTTCTTCACTTGCACGTGCCACTCTTTTGAAAATAGATTAATAGATAAATAATAAAAATAAGAACGTTACTTGTTATCGTGTGAAAAGAAGAAAAAAATCATGCTCACGTGATGATGTGTCGTTTTAAAAACATTTACATAACCTTTTTATTTTTATTTATATATCTGTTTAAGCTTTTTTATCAGTGTACTAGAAGGATTTCTGCGTGTTATTTACATTACAATAGTACAACCCTGAATCTTAGGGCGCAATACTACACCGTTCAATACTGTAAAACTGAAACGAAGCTGTTCTGCTTGAAAAGGGCGTCATTTTCTTCTTATTCATATTTATATCGATTCTTTGCTTTAAAAAACTAAAGTAATTACGTGTTTACTGTTTTAATATCTCGTTTTGCTGTTTCGGATTATTTTACTAGAGTAAGTAAAGCTTCATTATTTTTCCAAACTGTTTTTGTTTCTTTGATTTTCGATATTTAGCAGAAAAGCCAACAAACGACTACCCGAAAAAATAAATATACAAAAAATAAATGTTACCATAGTCAATAAAAGTTCAGTTCATGTTTTTTTTGTTTTGAAATAGTTTTTAATGCTCTTTACTTGAAATAATTTCAGCGACTCGAAATTAAAACGAAATTTGAGGCGATAACTACTTAAATGAATATTTATATAAACTACACATGTCGTAATCGAATATTTCTCAAGCACAAAATAAGGGAAAACATTAAAATATGTTTATAAATATTCCTTACGTTGAGGAACTCTCTTAAATTGTTAACACAGAATGGTCAGTTGCCCCTCCTTCAAATTGAAAACGTGTCTCTCCATTTCAAAGTGTCTGCCATTTTGATTTTTTTTAACCGGTTCGTGCATTAAAAACATTTTTTTTACAAACTACTAAAAATACAAACCAATGAACATTTCTACCATAAAAGTAACTTTTATTGACTATGATAACATTTATTTCTTGTATATTTATATTATTATATATAACATTTTCTCTTTCTAAGGAAACATCATTTTGTTGGTCACTCTTGGCTACGAATGGAAACAAAGTTGGTATAAAAAATATATTTTCGCGAAAATTATCTTTACTTTCATCATCTTTTGCTTAGGGTAAAATTTTTAAGTATCAAATTCTATCTCTTTACAACCCCTTCCTTTTCATAACCTATCATACTTTCATCAATCACAGTCCATTTTCTGTAGGCGGTTTTTGAACCCAGTCGACGACGGGTACTTCTGCTAGTATATATATATATATATATATATTCGCAGAGACATATATATATATATATATATATATATATATATATATATATATATATATATATATCTTAGTGATGGGAGGATTCAAATATTTTTCCCGATTCTATATTAAATTCGCAATTCCGATTTCGATTCTTTATAAATCTTATAATAGGTAAAAATAAAAGTGTTATTTTGTCCCTATTACCGTAAAAACACATCCTAAATGTACCTATATTTTCTCAAGAATAAAAACACATTTGTAAGAGGGGGATCTAGAGATTTTAATCTTACTCGAAGTTTAAATCAATAAACATTTTTTATTTTATTATTACTACAAGCAGTGGAAGATTTTTTTGCCACAATCAAATAAAAAATATGATTTAAGGAATCGGTTTTGGCATTGGAAATAGGCTTAAATTTTCCCGATTCCGATACCGATTCTGATACCCTAAAAGCTAAGATTTTTCCGACTCCCGATTCTGATTCCAGAAAATCATCCCAACACTAATATCAGCCAATGAGTGGACGCTTACAGGACAAAGGCCAATTTGACCTCCGGTTGATCCGTTCCTTTGTGTTTGCTATATAGCGTAGATATCTAGTGTCTTGTCCTGTTTTAAATCTAGTTTTTTTTACATGTTAGTTTATATGCAGGAAGTCATACCTACGTAATATTTCTTGTTATTCGGGTTTTGCTTCGCAAATGTTGTTGCCTGGTAAACTAAGCTTTTGGGTAGACATTTATTTTGAAGTTGGCAGAGTGTGTGGTATCTACAGTTGCATTTATCTTGTTCGTAATTAGTATTTTTATTTTTATTTCTAGTATGGTTCTTATTGACCGGACTTGGTTTATTATCATTATTATTATTATTATTATTATTATTATTATTATTACAGTGTGACACCAAAAAACGTGATATCTCCATTATTAATTTACCGATTGCCCTTATTTTACAGGACATGGCAGAATCGACGACCGTGAGTACACCAAGACCCCAGTGGGAGCTAGGACAAAGAATACACTGCGTTAAATATCGTTTGGACAAAACACTAAGAAATGGGTCCTAATTAGAGTTGGGGCCCCGTTTTTTTTTGGTCACCCTGTATTATTATTTTTTATTAGTTCCATAAGTGTTTTTGCGTTAGTATTATTTTTGTCATGCTGTCCACTTTTTTATTGCTTATTTTGTTGTTGTTTTCATTGCTTTTATTTAATATTTTGTTATTATGTGCTTTAATTATAATCTCTAAATTTTCGCAGCAGCTCTAGGATAACTTTAGGGTATTTTTATTGAAAATTTTGTGTAAGGGGTTCGTTGCGGGGAAAGTGCTTTTCGATAAGATCTAGAAATTTCTTGCCAAGTTTTGCTTTTAACATTTGATTGTATGGCGCCGTATACCAGATTATATTTCTTTTTCTTCTATTTTTAATTTTATTATAGGTATTGGTGTTTTGTTGATTATATTTGATATCAATATGTTTGTATCCACTATTTTTAGGGCTGTTTCATAAATATTGGTTGATCTGTTAAATGCAATTTCATCGCTTGAGTTATTGCTGAGTCTACTTACGATCGAGTTAGGAATCTGTTTTATAATTGATGGTGGGTGATTGGACTTAGGATGTACGGATATTGGATTAGCGTCATCTTTTTAGTAGGGTTCATATGTGTTTTTATCTAAATTTAACATGACGTCCAAGAAGTTTGTTATTTTTATGTTATTTTTATGTCTACTTTTAGGCCTAGTTTTTTAATTTCCTTGTGTATGATTTTCTTAAAGTCATTTTCCTTGACTTTGTTGGAGTCTTTTATTATTGCTAGTCCATCATCTCTATATAGGCCGATATCCGTAGTATCAAATATGCTTGTGAGGGTATATAGAATGAATAATCCCACAAGATCTGATGCCTCTGCAGAATCCCGGGCACCCATCGCCAAATCAAATGAATTTGTCATTTTAGCTTTTATCCATTTGTTATTGTTATTTCTTAGAACTTATTTTCTGCATTTTTTAATGCTGTTGATTTCTTCCGTGGATATATCAGGTATGCCTCGGCAAATTTTAGGGCAATGTTGAAAAGTTCTTCGGATATCGAGGGATGATGTCGAACTGTATAAGCGTACATTTATTTTTGTTTTCTATATTTTTAAACCAAGTGATTGCTTCGGCAGTATTTGCCCACTGGTTTAATTATAGGTCTTGTTTGATTTGTTTGCTTACTCTAGAAAGTATTACTTTGTTAATTCTGCCTATTTCTGGTTTAGTTGGGTTTATAAAGCTTGTGCTGGGATTATTATTGAAGTCACATTTGTGGCCTTGGAGCAGACTCTATGCGTCTCTAGTTTTCAATCTGCCAACTTTATCGCTAATTTTTAATTTATCGGTGATTTGTTTACTTTCAGTATTTAATATGTATATATATATATATATATATATATATATATATATATATATATATATATATATATATATTATGCAGTCACATTCGTTTGTATCCAGTTTTTTGTAGTTTTTTGTAATGTTTTCTGTGATTAGTTTGTTATATTCTTGTTTATCTATTTTATAAACATTTCATAAACATGCATATACATAAACTATCACACACACAAACATATATATATGCATATACATATAAACTAACATATAAAAAAACTTAATCTATATTTAAAACAGGTCAAGACACTAGATATCTACGCTAAATAGCAAACACAAAGGAACGGGTCGCCGGAGGTCAAATTGGCCTTTGTCCTATAAGTGCCTGCTTATTGGCTGATTAGGAAGGGTACGGTGGATACTAGAAAGCTGATTGGCTAAAAAATCTCAATAGAAGGTGCGTATATAAAAACGCGAGACAAACACAAAATTCTTGCGTAAACCTGAAGAATCCTACAGTGGATGAAACGAGGAATCTTCAGTGTAGCGTAATCTCCATATATATTTTACAACGTACTAACTTGCTCTACCTACGTATTGAACACTGTTGAAGTAAATACTTAAAGTTTACGCATAAATTTATACTTTTATATATTAATTTATGTGAGTAAATGAAGTAGTTATATATGTATATACATGTATTCGAATATATATATATATATGTATATATATGCACATGTATATATATTATATATGTATAGGTATATATATATATATATTATCTGAATGCACTATATATATACACACACATAGACACACACACATATATATATATACATATATATGACTACTTCATTTAATCACATAAATTAGTATATGAAATTATTATTTTATGCGTAAACATTAAGTATTTACTTCAACAATGCTCAATACATAGGTAGAGCTAGGTAGTGATTATTCATGCTATATACTCTTCCAAACATATTTGATACTACAGATATCGGCCTATATAGAGATGATGACCTAGCTATAATAAAAGACTCCAACAAAGTTAAGGGGATAACTTTAAGAAAAGCACATACAAGGAAATGAAAAAATTAGACCTAAAAGTAGACATACATAAAAATAACAAAATTCCTGAATGTCACGTTAAATTTAGATAAAAACACATATGAACACTACTTAAAAGATGACGCTAATCCAATATATGTAAACCCTATGTCCAATCACCCACCATCAATCATAAAACAGATTCCTAACTCAGTTGTAAGTAGACTCAGCAATAACTCAAGCAATGAAAATGTATTTAATAGGTCAATCAATATCTACGAAATAGCCCTAAAAAATAGTGGATACAAAAATATTGATATCAAATATAAGCAACAAAACACCAATAACAATAAAATTAAAAATAGAAGAAAAAGAAATGTAATTTGCTATACGGTGTCATACAATCACATGTTAAAAAAAAAACTTGGCAAGAAATTCCTAGATCTCATCGAAAAGCGCTTCCCCGTAACCAATGCCTTATACAAAATTTTCAATAAAAATAACCTAAAATTATCATACAGCTACTTCGAAAATTTAGAGATGATAATTAAAGCACATAATAACAAAATATTAAATAAAAACAATGAAAACAACAACAAAATAAACAATAAAAAGTGGACATCATGACAAAAATAAAAGTAATACAAAGAACTCATATGTAACTAGTAGAAATAATGATAATAATAATAATAATAATAATAATAATAATAAACAAACTCCTGACTACGACAACCATAGTAGAAATAAAAAAATAAAAATATTAATAATGAACAAGATAAATGAAGCTGTAGATCCAGCACATTTTGCCCACTTCAAAATAAATGTCTAACTAAAAGCATAGTTTACCAGGCCAAAATATTTGCGAACCAACCCCGAATAACAAGAAATATTACGTAGGTATGACTTCCTTAGATTTCCAAGCTCGGTATTATGACCACAAAAGTACGTTTAAAAAAAAAATCACCGAATGAAAACAGCATTATCAAACAAATACTGTAAACTCAACTAAAGCAGACGTTCGCCGGTAGTCGAATGGAAAATAGTAAGATAGGCAAACACATGTAAAGATCTAGACGACCCATGTAGATTATGCCTTCATGAAAAATTTGCTATCCTATACTTTAAAGAACCCAAAGATTTATTAAACTGTAGAAGAGAAATAGCATACAACTGTGTACACAGGATAAAATTTACTCTAGGATAGCGATACAAAATAATTTTTAAATCAACAATAACAATAGAAAATCAATAAATAAAAGATACATATGCACAAATTATCATACATATATATATATAAATATATATATATATAAACTAACATAATAATAAAATGAAAAAACACACATTTAACTACAGCGAGGTTTAAAATAGGTCAGATCACTAGATATCTACGCTTCCCGCTAAAAAAGCACACACAATGGAAGGGTTGAACCCACGGTCAACTAGGCCTTTGTCCTGTAAGTGCCAGCTCATTGGCTGATTAGGAAGGGGGCGGTGGAAACTAGGAATCTGATTGGCTTACTAAAAACTCAATAGAATGTGCGTATATAAAAACGCGAGACAACTTCACATAAGCCTGTGGATTAAACGCGGAATATTCTGTGTAGCTTAATTGGCAAATATATTTTATAACTTACTATATATATATATATATATATATATATATATATATATATATATATATATATATATATATATATATATATTCCATTATATAAAATGAACTTTGTGTGTGAGCATGTGATAATATGTGTGTGTCTGTGTGTGTAATATATTCACATTTTTCGTTTGATATTATAGCAAATATCGGTTGTCAGAAATTGAAAAGAACAACACAGAAGCAGGAATTGAATTAAATAAAAGATACGCTTATTAATGTTCATTGTAGACAGAAAAAGGTGTTTTATGATGTCTGTAATACGAAAACAGTAGACATAATTTAAAACTGATTACTAAACAAAGACTACAATCGTTCACATTACAATCTTGGACACCCGTGTTAAGGAGCTGAAAATAGGAAAATACATAGATGGGAACAAATACGTTGAAGACATAAAAAAAAACTGCTGTAAATAAGTGTGGCTCTCTCTCTACCGTGTTAGAAAATTACTCACACCTGATAGTATCCTGTCTCTTTACAAAGCCACCATTCGAGCAAGGGGAAGAGAGAGTGAGGGAGAGACTGAAACATACAGAGTTTGCGGCACTTTTTTTTTTACACCATTAAAAATACTATGTAAATACATCGAAAAGGATTATTAATATATAGTTGATTTACAGAAATAAAATAGAGGTAGAGGTGCAGAAAGATGGAGATAAGCGGAGTTATAAATTGAAAAGATGATCAACCGCCACACCAAAGATGACACACTGTTTTCAAAAGTTAACTTTAAATGGGAAACATTCGCTTTGATTATTTTGGTTTCACGAATTTTATTATTGTTTGAAATGTAATGGATATATTTCAGTTTCACAGGCATATTTTACAATAAATATGAATATATATATAGAAAGAAATATAAATATATATATATAGAAAGAAATATAAATATATATATATATAGAAAGAAATATAAATATATATAGGGAGAGATACATGAAAGTTTTCCTTTGTTTCTAAAAACAGCCTGATATCGTGAGGTATGTAAAGATAAATAGAGAAAGAGGATAACAGAGCGATTAAAGTTTAACAATTACTTTTGAATAAACGAGCAAAATAGAACGATAAAATGATTAGATTTTAACAGCTTCGATATAAAGAATACCGACCCCTTCATTCTATTATCTTTCCAAAAATTTACAGCTCCATATATAATAATTTGATTGCAGAAATTCACGTCTGAACCAAAGTACACTAGATTTACTTCAACATATGCTACATACAAATTTATTGTGTCTACACTATTAGTCATTATATTATGTAACTTTTGAACGCCAGCTTACACACATTTATTAGTTATATTAAAATCCTACATTACATCCTAGGAGTAATATCATCACATCCGCAACCATCTATTGTGGAAGTAGTTGCTATTTTTCCCTCTTAATAAAAATTACTCCTACCACTCCCAGTCAACGCAAGGAGGTATTTTGCATTTTGGTCAGATATAGGGTTGCACTCTTATTATCTGACTCGCATACTTATATACATAATATAATATTTCCTTTTCTCGATTCGAAAATTAATAATTTCTCCCTTCTCGCATTCCACCAAATCTCATTAGCTGAGAACTGAATATTCGTTCATTCCAGACTCTAAATCCTCATACAAAAACGAACACTCCAGAGATTTACAAACATGGCTTCCTTCTATACAAGAGACAATCGTTTTAAACAATCTACCCCAACTACAAACATTTATTTCTTCTTCCTTTTGAATAAATTAGGATTGACTAACATTCTTTTTTATACATTGATCAAAAAATTTAAAACAACCGATTACGCGATTATTAATGTCGGGATCTGGCAATTGTGTGATTTGGAAGCCTTTAGACTGTCTAAAACGTTTGATTTGTTTTTCCTTTGCAAACATCTAGATAAACCTTTCTTTTTCTCTTAAAACACAACTGACTAAAATTCTTTCTGTATATGCTAACTAAATAACAAAACGATTACGCGATTACTACAGTCAAGACCCAGATTTTGTGTGATTTGGAATCTTTCATACTGTCTGTGTATTTTATTTATAATTTAAAAGTAAACACATTGATAAAAAAAAATAAGATTTTGGTTTACTTTTACAGTAGATATTGTCCTCAAAAAGAAATAATGCGGATGAATTTTTTTTTCAATGATTAAATGTTTTGTTTTATAATTTAAATTTAAAAACGTTGAACAATAAAAATAAAATATTCGTTTAATTTTGCAGTGGATGAATTCTGTTTACATTAAATGTGTTACTGGTGTCGACCAAAGGAGTTTTTTGTGATTACATAATTCGAGGACATTTGTACAACTAAAGGGCAAATATTTAAAGGCGTTAGTTTGAGAATAATAACGTTATAAGTTCGTCGAAGGCCAGTCGACTAAAACGGTTCCGTTTTTTGACACCTCTTTTTATTCTAAGCACTACACGTTCGAGCCTGCCTACTGCGGCTATTTTTATTTATTTATTTATTGCACTCGTACGGGTACTCGCTGCTATTTACATTTTTAGGGTATTGCTTGATTTTTTTTTCTTATGGTTCGCACAGGTAATAACTATTATCACATGTTTTTTTATTTTTGAACCCAAATAGGTCACAAATTAAAATTAACTGTTTTTGCTTAATTTCGCCTAGTTGCATTTTCTTTTGGGTATATATATTGAAAAATGTCACAAAATATAATAAATCGTTTTTGCCTAATTTCCCCAAATTTTATTTCCTTTTAAGTAAATGTATTGAAAAATATCGGCGAACAATAATTCTTTCAAAATTATAAAAACATTCGGTTTCTGTTTCTGTTGTCTAATACTTAAAATCTAAAAAGGTTTACATTCTTTCAAATTATAAAATGTTCCATTTATATTGTTTAAAATAAAAACAAAATTCTGTATGTATTGTTTAGCATCAAGAATAATCCTTTATTATTTAAAAAAAAACGTTCAGTTTATATTGTTTCTTTTTTCTGCTTGTTTAAAACTGTCACTTCCTGAAATACAATTTGCATGTTTACATGGTAATATACAGGTGACTACAGGAATTTAGTTCCTTTTAAGTGATAGACGGTTCCAGAGTATTTTCCACCTAAACTCCAGTATTGCCAACAAAAATACCATACCCTACCCGCCAGGTTAGAATGCATGAGCCAAACGACACTGCAACCACCAAATTTTGTTGTTTGTTCATTGTATTTGTGCGTAGGAATCCTGACAGCGATTATCAAAGTTAAATTTCGGGCAAATTTTGTGACAACCCCACTTCCACTCACAAAATGGAGTGTCTATTCCGAAAGCCGTAATAAACATAGGGAGGGTCGATTCCGAAAGTCGTTCCTAACATGAGGAGGTTGGGGGTGTCTATTGCGAAAGCTGTTTTTAACATGAGGAGGTTCGGGGTTGGGCAACAACAGCCGTACTTTAATTTTTTATGCAGGGCTGGGGGGGGGCATGCTACCACCGGGCAACGCCAGTTAGCGGGTCCTGCTAGTTTTTAATAATAATGGTGCCTTAATATGAAAAAACAAACCCAACAAAAATGCTATTCAAAATTCTGAGAACAAGTCTTTTGTAAATGCTTTTTAATATTCTGAGCAGGACAGACAAACTACAATTCTATTACAAACTTATTTACGAGATCAACGAAAATGCTATTTCAAACTAAACCTAATGGATCACTATAAATGGCCTTTCAAGCGTGAGCATCACAGACTTACGCAAATGGTAATCCAAAATTAAGCTAATGGAACCATGTAAATGGCATTGTCAGCTTAATCATCACAGACTAACGAAAATGCTATTTCAAACTTAAGCTGGAACAATGTAAGTTGAACTTCAAGCTTACGCATCACAGATTTACGGAAATACTACTGCAAACGTAAGTTAATGGAACAATGTAAATGGCATTGCCAGATTAAGCATCACAGCCTACGAAAATGATATTTAAGACTCTGAGAATAAACGACCAGTAAAACTATTATTTAGAATTTAAGCATGACAAATTGACCGACGATCAGAGTCTCATATTTAAATGCTTTTGTGTGTATGAAATGATATGACTGCCATTTGATCTCTGAATTTAGCGATGAAATTGCTATTTGAAAAGAAGTTTTGTAGACTGATCGACTAACAGACAAAACTCATATTGGATTCGATGTCGTATATAAAACGTTCAAATTCTTTTGAATAACAGAGAAACCGATAAAAGAAATTTTCTGATAACAATTCTTCATCTCAAATTTGTCTGCTAGAAATATTTCTCTTTCAACAAGAGGTTCCATTCCCTTTCTCTTGACATTATTAAAGATATATTCCGACTTGACAAATGTTTCGGGAAAAATAATTTAACCCGAAAAAAATCTTTTTCCAATAAAATTTGAATAAGGGCTTAGTTTAAAGGCAGAAAAAAGCAAAGAAAATAACAGAATAAAAATAAATCCTTTATCTTTAAACAGCAAACAATAGGCTCATATTTTATAGGCACCCTTGAAGCAATATTGTAAAAATCACGATTTCTAAAATTTTGTATTTGACTTAATTTGATCTCAGTCATAGGATCTTTTATGTCGATTTAAATATTGTTTTTTTTGTTTTTTTTTTGTTTTTTTTTTGTTTTAGTTTTACGTTTTTATAAAGAAATATTTCAAGGATCAAGAAATAATCACATTTTCGAAAAAGTATTTTTTTCCTAAGTTGAAATCTAATTTTCACTGAAATTTTGTAGGAATTAAATAATTCCTTTAAGCCACGAAATATTGTGAATGATTCATCTCAGATTTCACCAGAGAAATATTTTATATTATGCCTTGAATTATTATTATTAGTATTATTATTATTGTTGTTGTTGTTGTTGTTGTTGTTGTTGTTGTTGTTGTTGTTGTTGTTGTTGTTGTTGTTGTTATTTACTCTTATTATTTTAATATAGTAGATGGAATACAAATTTCCCTTAAGTGATAATGTTATAAGATTTGCTAAAGGAATGCAAATCAGAGGGAAAAGGAAAACCAAGCAATTGAATGTAGGTCTACTTTCTTTCTATTTTATCTTTTCTTTTATTTCCTTGGAGCATGTCATTTTCCAAGTGACAACTGATATTGTTCCATCAGCAAATTGTACATCTGCTTATTGTAACCACTTGGAATATACTTGTGATTTTAACTGAATTACTTACAAATGAGAATATTTCTTCAGTACTGGTGGGTGAACGACAGACTCAACTATGATATGTGGGGAGGGAGAAGCATATATAATATTCTTTTTTCTTCTTTTAAATGACCTCACTATATCGCACCATCTTCCCTCCCCCCAAATCAAATTAAGAAAAAAATTATCTTTGTTTTTCTTGTGACAGTAAAACGAAAAAAAGTAAGACGCACAAAAAAAGATGTTTTTAAATTTAATCTTTACACTCAGGAATGCTTGTGTTATTGAGAAAATTTAAAAAAGAAATGTTCAAGTTAATCGATTAAAAAAAGTTGATGTCACTCACCATGGATAATCACAGTCACATCATATTCGATCTTTATTCGAATGCATTCAACTAAATACTGATAATATGAATTGTAGACATTTCTCATATGATTTCAACATTGGTATTAGACGACTCATGCAAAGATAGAAATATTAATATTAAAATAAAAAAAATCTAGGGAATGCTGCCTGCTATCAGCAATGCATGGTTAAATAAATATTGTTATCTCCATATGAGCTCTGTACTACATACATACATACATACATACATACATATATACACACACATATATATATATATACTAGCAAAAGTACCCGTCGTTGACTGGGTTCAAAAATAGCCTACAGAAAATGGACTCTGATTTATGAAAGTATGATAGATTATGAAAAGGAAAGGTTGTAAAAAGATAGCTTCGAATTTGGGGGTATCAAAACCAAAGAAAAATATGATGAAAGTAAAAATAAAATAGATAAACCCCATAATTTATTATACCATACCTGTTCACACTGAAACTCTTATCACAATATTCTGTGGATCTATATAAAAAAAACCTTGTTAAACTTTGTGACATATTTACATTCTATGGAAGCCAGGTGCCAACGAACACCTCATAATTTTATTATACCATATTTCTTCAAGCTGAAACATAATTATCAAAGTATACTTACGCAGATAGATATGAAAAGTCTTTATTAAAGTTTGTGCCTATTTCATTTATATGGAGGCCAGGCGCGAACGCTGACCTCACAATTTTATTATACCATCCCTATTTAAGTAAAAACATACTTATCAAAGTATTATTATGAACATCTATATCAAAAACACTTGTAAACGTTTTTTTTTTTTAATTTTAAATTTTTTTATTTCCATACTTTGTGGACCAGGCGCGTACGCAAACCCCACAATTTTAATGAATCATCATTATGCCAGATTAAACATACCTATTCCTGTGTCTCGATACACATTCTATCATTATATGTGATCAGTTTTCTATGATAGCCAACCATATAGGAGCCTATTCGTGACCAAACACACACACAGCCGTTCAGCTACACACACACATATATATATATATATATATATATATATATATATATATATATATATATATATATAGCATGGGGAAGAGAGAGGGACGGACGATTGCAATATTTATCCCGATCCTGATACAATTATTGATTCAGTACTAAATTCTCAATTCCGATACAAATACTGATTCTAATTCCGATTCTTTATAAATCTTTAAATATTTAACTACAGAGTTGTTATTCTCCCCCACCCACCCCTGGTTTCTCTACAAACACATGTTCAATATGCAGATATTTTCCGAAACGTAAAAATATACTTGTGGGGGGTGATCTATGGATTTTAGTTTTAGGTATGTTCAGTTTTACTGATATTTTAAAACCAATAAATAAATATATTATTTATCATTATTACCAACAATGAAAGATTTTGCTTCCAACAAACTTAAATGAAAAATACAATTAAAAGAATCGTTTTTGGCATCGGAAAATAGTCACCAATTTTTCGATTTAGATACTAATTACGATACCACCAAATGTTTCAAATTATTCTGATTCCCGATTGTGATTAATCATCCCAACATTACTATATATATATATATATATATTACAGCATGCCAAAGAATAGATGGACTGAAATAATGACAGGCTTTAAAAGCAAGTGGAAAAAAGGATATTTACCTTACTACAAAAAATGCTAGTTTTATTTTGGTGTCTTTAACCCCTCCCCCCATATTTTTGCTGATTAGGAGACTTTGTTTAAATAAAAATTATTGTTCAAGGCATATTGTCTATTTCAATAAAAACATCGTTTCCGAAACGATCATGCAATCTATTGGTTTTGTTTGTTTTTCTTTGGAAACTGATTTTTAATTCAAAATTATGGATCGGTTTACTCAATATTAAAATAGCTCTAGGATATCTAAGCCTATCGAGCTTATCATATATCTACAGTACAATGAGCACTGTTTGCGTTTAATAGTATTAATACATTTACTAGTACATTTAAATAAACTCTGCTCTTTAGACTCTAGGTCTAATTCCCTAAATATATATATATATATATATATATATATATATATATATATATATATAGAGAGAGAGAGAGAGAGAGAGACAGACAGACAGACAGACAGACAGACAGAGAGAGAATGGGGGTTGCAGGGCTCAAGTTGAAATTTTGATCTCTTGCACTTCCAGATCCATCTGTATCCATTCAAGGGTATTTATCAGGTGAAAAACATGTATCCAGATATATTAGTTAGTAGATGTTGGCATGAACATTGTGATAGTTATAATATTAATAAGCGATCAGTATTTGTATTATATGCATTTTATGATTTTATTACTATAATAATAGTTAATTTTGTTGATGGATGGCTTTTATCTTTTGATATGCAAGATTCTAATACAAGCAGATTTTGTTTGTTGTGTGTTCTAATTATATAATATTTTGCAGCGATCTTGGCATTTATTGTCAATGTTCTTATGTACAAAGCCTCGCCCGTGGTTGATGGTTACTTGCCAGTAGCTCAACGGCAAGACCAATCGACTGAAATCAAAGGTGATAACTTGCCTCAATTTTATCACATGACGTCAAAGTCACATGGGATATTGTCTTTATTGTTCGCCTACTAACATCCAGTAAAGAATAAAATCCGACGTTTCCAATGGAATATAGAACAAGTTAATGCCATATCTAATTGTTAACATTTGAACATTTTATAACTACGAAAAGCTGTAAATAATTTCATACATCATTATCGAACGATGACTGAGATCTTCAGGAAAGCAGACAGTAAACTAAAGTTAAATAGAAAATATTAAGATATACTGAAAAATGTGGATTCATATACGATCTATGTAGATAATGCTTGAGAGAGAAACTAGAAATTTTAAATCGTAAATATGTGAAAATTACTACATCATTTAAGTGAAATAGCAATTGAATGTTGAGACAGAATAAAATTACTTTGAGAGAGTTAATAAAACTAAATTAAAATAAAAATAACATAAAAATAGAAATGAAATAAAAATTAGGACAGAGAAATATTTTAGTCCTAATTTATCAGCATAAGGTCACCGTTTATGAAATATGTTTGC
The DNA here is from genome assembly GCF_053919585.1 of Euprymna scolopes. NCBI lineage: Eukaryota > Metazoa > Mollusca > Cephalopoda > Sepiida > Sepiolidae > Euprymna > Euprymna scolopes. The sequence goes on along the minus strand of NC_136490.1, from coordinate 69,289,503 downwards.
TTTAAAGTGTGAAGCACGAACAAATAAAGGGACTGGTATTCATTTGCTGATGGAAAGTAATATCTTGGCAGGGTTAAATAAAATCAACCAATTTGATTGGTTATAAGCTAATGTATGGACTAATTTGATAGGAAAGGGTGCTTAAACCATACATCCATGCAATTAGCCTCAAGATTTAATGATGCACTGAATTATAAACGTTTCTATGTAGCTTAGTTGGTATATTTATATTTTCATACATACAGTACATACATATTTATATATATATATATTTTCATGAGTTTATATCAAAAATCTATTCTTAAGGTACATATCCGTATAATATCGCCCAAATTGTTTAAAATAACAACCACAATGAAGTTATTTTTGTCGCCAAAACATGTATACTGGTTCATTGCATTCCAACGAATAAAGGGTAGGTATCACTCCACAATAATAATTGTTTTTTTATTTGTTTTACTTTGATGAATGCCTATATATTTTTTCTTTGCCATCTTACATAGGTTTCGCAACCTGTAGCAAAAAATATTGTCTTTAGTATATTTAGTTTATTTGAATATCTACATACGTATTATATTATTATATTTGTAATTGCTATATTAGTTAAATAGGAACTGTATTCTGTCTACATTTCTTATGTGGGAAGTGGTATCTTCCACTGGAGAGCCATGTATTTAAAAGCTGTCATTCTTTTCAATCACCAAAATAGCTACACCGTAAACACCTGATGCTTGCCGTTTAGTATTTACCAATTAAAGTTTTTCTTTTTTGCTTTTCTTCCATGTTTTATAGTAATTAATAATTTTTATAATTTTAAAAAATTATACTTTAAATTTCTATAAATTTTATAGCAATTAATAATTTAGTAATTAAAGATTTTCTAGTGGAAAATCGGCTTAAGTCTGTGATATACTAAATTTGATTTGTATTACTGGGAATTTAAACTGCATTTCTTAAAATGTTATTTTAGTATTTTATATAAAACAGTTTCTTTATACCATATATATATATATATATATATATATATATATATATATATATATATATATATATATATATATATATAAGTGCTGCAGGAGGAAGATTCGGGAAGCCTCGGCAACCACACCTGACTTGACTTTTGATTGCTGCCGCTCTGGCCAAACCTGCTTGTCCCGCATCGGGCTCGTCAGCAACAAGCGTCCCTGCAGTCGACGTGGACAACCCCCTTCATATAATCTTCGTTTACGAAGTACTGCCAAATATATATATATATATATATATATATATATATATATATATATATATATATATATATATATATATATATATATATATATTAGTGTTGTCCTGATTACTCGAAATCGGGAATCGGAAAAATCGGTAGTTTTCGGGGTATCGGAATTGGTATCGGAATCGGAAAAATTTTAGCCTAATTTCCGATTCCAAAACCGATTCTTTTAATATTTTATTATGTTAATTCTTCATTGCTGATGCCGTTGATAAATATTTATTCCTTTTAAATTATTAGTAAAACTAATCTCTATAGATCATGATAACATTAAAAGAAGATCTAAATTTATTTTATCTGCGTAAAATAAACAAAATAAAACTTGAAACTTTGCGAAAATTCGCTAGATAACCTTTAGAATGATGCACTTTATTTTCAAGGTATTGAAAAATGGTTTAAATTTAAAGAAATATTTTGTCAAGAAAAATAATATCAAACATTATTGCTAATTAAATCTAAAGTAGAATATAATAGTGTTGGATTTTGTCCGGTTAGGATTTTGTCTGCTCGGCATTGGCAAATATGACAAGGAATGGCGAAAAAAGCAATTAATTTTGTTTTGTATTTTTGTAGGGGAATCGCTTTCAACTTTCATTTCATTTGTTATTGGTTTAAGTAAATGTTTTAGATGTCACTTGTCCATCCCCTTATCAAACGGTTTTAAACGGTCAAGTATTTTTTCGCACCTAGTTCCCAAATGTTTACAGGCCACTTGCCAGGGAGTTCACAGTTTAATGTTAGAAAATTTCAAACGACTGGGTGAGTTTTATTTTATTTTCCTGGAGCCACTTTGTCTGACACCGTCTGTTTTTTGTTTTTTTTTAATTTAGGTAAAAATGGCACCGGTTAAAATGGCACCGGTAAAAATGGCACCGGTAAAAATGCCACTGGTAAAAATGGCACCGGTAAAAATGGCGCCGGTAAAAATGGCACAAGTGAATAAATAGGTAAAAATGGCACCGGTAAAAATGGCACGTAATGGATTAATGAGAAAAATGACAAAACGAGAACATGCATGAATATCTCACAGTATATTAAAATGGGAAAACGTGCGAAATTTGTCGAATTAAAAAGGGTGCTAGACGACCGATCTGGTCTCAAATTTTACCCTCGTTTTGAGTTTTCCAAAAGTTAGGTCATGTACTGCGACGTCACCTGTGTTACAGAAAATAATGAGAAGTTTGTCAAATTTAAATAGATCCTAAATGCGAATCTCGTTTTTGAGATTTCCCAAAGTGCTATTACGTCACAGGTGTCAGAAATAACTTTTTTCATCTGTGTGGTAATTCATTCACCTCTTCTCCCCTATTATAAGTTGAACACTGGGCAGAAATAAATTAAAAAATCTCCCTTATTTACAAACAAGTTCCTTTTATTTTAATTAGTTACTTCTATTTATTTGTTTCTTTACCATATATTCGATTCGATGTCTATACTAATAAATGCCTTAAAAATAAGAATTATCGAACATTTATTACTATAGACAACAAAATGAAAAAGTAAAATATACAACAAATAAATGCTACCAAACGCAAGATATGCAAAAAGTAAAAATAAAATAAAAATAAGCAGTTTATATATTTTTCAAAAATACAAACAAAATAACTTAGGCATAAACAATTATAGCGAGGAACAGTCCATTTGATGACGGCTTCTGATATTGAAATCAGAAATCAACATTATGTTATTCGTTCCTCGTAATTTATGTACACTTAGTGTTGTTTCTTTTTTATGGAACTCCTGCATTGCAACATGTCGGCAATGGAGACGAGTTATCGACCCCTTTATGAAACTCAAATATAAAGAAGTTTCTTCATAAATATTTCATGTTTTTTAAATTACTACATTGATGAATTAAAATTATATTTTGATACATTTTATACAACCTTAATGTAAAAAAAAAAAAATACTAAAAACAATCTATAAATGTTTTTAGCATATTTTTTTTTCAATTATAAATCATTCATTAAAAAGAAATATTCAAACTTTAAAATTATAGTTCGATACATTTTTATACTTTAAAATTAAGTACTCCTTGTGCGTTGAGTCTTATAGCTCACAGCCTAAATATTCAATGACCTCTCCCCTTGGTACGGAAATAAACTTTTTTTATTTTGTAAACAAACGAACGTATTGTACTTATGGATGTTTGATACCGAAAGAAATATGAACTTTAAAAAAATAATGTTACTTTTATTTCATTAAATTGTTAGGTGAAAGTGCAAAATAGTTCACCCCACCTCCATGTTAAGAATGGCTTTCTAAATAGTTATTATTTCAACGTTGTTTGTACTCTCGGGGTGTCAAACATGTATAAGTACCTATTTTAATTCTAATTTATTTAATCATTTAAAAATGTTGAATGGTGCGAAAAAATCTTTGTAATAAACCAGCGTAAATAAATAAGTAAATAAATTAAAAAAATGTTTGTAAAATTGGGAAACAAATTCATTACAAAAACTTTTTATTTCCACACAAAGGGGGCGGTTATTAAATATTTATGCTGGGAGCTATGGAACTCAACACGCAAGGAGTACCTAAGGAGTATATTTTTTACGTTTTTATACAATACATGTTTTGCTTTTCATCTTTTTGTGTTATTTACTTCGTTATTGTATATTTTTGTGTTATCAGAAAAACTTGAACTGTGAGTCAAAACTGAGCTCTTTCATATTTGGTCAGTAAGCTGTTATTTATATTGGAATCAGTTTATAATTTTATGTCAGAAATATACTCAGTGACCGATTTACCCCAGAAATGTCCCCAGAACGGTTTCATACTCAACTGTGAGCATGAAACTGTGAGATGAATTGGTCATAAAACCTTTTCGCACGTGTACGCGACAACACTTGTTATCTTTCACTTTAGTTTATGTGTCTGTTGAATTTGTTAATAAGGCAATAACACTATTTTTGATAATTAACAACATTGATACAGTTTAGCTTTGAGAATTTTGTGTTACTGTTCCCATTCCAGCTTTGGACTACTATTCTCATCTTGAGTATTCCTATTTACTTGCTTTCCCAAGAGGGCAAAGTTAGACACAAGGTCGTTTTTTTTATGTGGGAAATATCCAGCTCTCCTACAAGAGGAACTCTGGATCAGAACAAAAATTAAAATTGTCTCAGTCTGAAAGGATTTATTAATTCTTCATTGAACGGGGAGATAATAGGTGGAGTGTAGCATCAGAAGTGATACTACACTTTGTTAACGTATCAGTCGATGCAACCTCCGACAGAAATTCTGTGCAGATTATCGAGTTCAACAGAAACATTCCAGAGTTCAATATTTATTCAATAATAGCAGTTTTGGATAAATAAGAAAAAATGGCAAAGCCCAACTTATCAACGATAAAAGACATTCAATGATAAAATAAATTTAGAGTGCACCAAAATTAGTTTTTTCTTTTATCAAAGATAAAAGCCAGTCGAGGATAAGTGTCAACCAGGGAGCTTTTAATTACACTAAACAAAGTGCATCTTTTCTGGATCATTTTTATTTTGTTTTGTTTTCGGGAAAAAAAAACTTATCCCCGTGTGGATTTTATCCTTAATAACTAGCGATTCATTATGAAAAAAGAACCCAAAAATACAACTACAACTTGTCCAGAAAAGATGCATTTTGTTTAGTGTAATTGAAAACTTCCACATTAACCCTTATCCTCGAGTGTGTTTTATCCTTGATAAGTTGCGATTCATTAGTCCTAAGTACCCCATTTTGGAGAGCTAGATAGCCACCAGATTAAAAACCGACATTGTATCTAACTTTGCCCTCGCGGGATGCAATTAAATAAGAACCTTTAGATAAACAATGCTTCTAAACTGAGGTAATTGTAATTTTTTGTTCCGATCGAAAATGCCCCTTTTTGGGGAGCTGGATATTCCCCTGATTTAAAACCAACCTTGTGTCTAACTTTGCCCTAGCGGGGTGCAATTAAATAAGAACCTTTAGATAAACAATGCTTCTAAACTGAGGTAATTTTAATCTTTTGTTCCGATGAAAACTGCCCCTTTTTGGGGGGGGCTGGATATTAAAAATCGACCTTGTGTCTAACTCTGCCCTCGTTGACGGCAAGAAAATAGGAACTTTTACAAAACCCAAAATGAGGTTAGAATTTGGGACCCCATAGCTTCAGTAGCACCTTTTGGTGCCATTTTTACCTAGTTATTCACTTGTGCCATTTTTACCGGTGCCAATTTTACCGGTGCCATTTTTACCGGTGCCATTTTTACCGGTGCCATTTTTACCAGTGCCATTTTTACCGGTGCCATTTCTACCGGTGCCATTTTTACCGAGCACCTTTTTTTTTATAGTATAATTCTCGTGGTTTCACAAACATTAAAAATATCACGAATGTATCGCAATGAATTTATCAAAGTCTGGATAAAATAGATAAAGAGAAAACATTTAGAATTTTTTCAAATTGAAAAAGAAATTATATCTACATTTAAAAGTACCTCCACCCACATTGAAATTCTACTTTTGAGCGATATTTTTGAACCCACTAAAAACACAATTATTTTAGAATTTAGGATGGAGAGTTAATAGCCCATATAAATTAATCTCTAATTAAATATGTATAAATTTTAAAAGAATCGGAATCGAAATCAGGAATCGGATCGGAATCGGAAATTTTGAAAGGAATCGGTAATTGTATCGGAATCGGGAAAAATTTTGGAATCGTCCCAGTCCCATCACTAATATATATATATATATATATATATATATATATATATATATATATATATATATATATATATATATATATATATATATATATAGCGTGGATGAAACACTGAATATTCTGTCTAGCTTAATTGCCATATATATTATTATAACTTACCATATATATATACATATATATATATATATATATATATATATATATATATATAGAGAGAGAGAGAGAGAGAGAAAGAGAGAGAGCGAGACAGAATATGATAATTTAAACAAAATATATACTAATAAGATAGATATATTTATAAGTTATCATTTTTTATAAGTTTCTTTAACAAGGATTAATCTCAAAAGGTAAAATTAACCAACATTTTTATCCACTTACCCATGTGTCTAGTAGCATATTCTCAAAATGTTAACAACTATATAGAAGATATCTGAAGAACGTCAAACAGTACCACGTCTGAAACGTAATGAAAAATGAGAGCAAACGTCTAGGACAGCAGACAATACTGGTACACAATGTAAATATATTGTCCTCTAATCTAGTTTCTGCGATAGACAAAGAAACAAAACAAAAAACTACACAACCACTTCTGTTTTGCCATTTGTTATAGACATCTATTAGTCAGAAAAAAGAACGATTTTAATTTTCAATGGGTTTTCTTTTATATTAAGACATTGATTTAGCTTCCTAGTTTCAGTTTTAGTTACTTATGTGAGGTACAGTCGAAGGAGATAACTCTACTTAATACCAAGTTTTCTTACTGTCACCAGTATTATCGGGGTCAAATATTTCATAGGATACATATATTTTAACTACACCGCATATAAAGAATAAAATACTTTCAATAGTTTTTTTTTAGATTTCACATTATAAGCCGGCCCATTTGACATAAGGGGGGAAAATGCTTGATTATATGTTGAGAGACTAAGGATCAATTCCTGATCAAATCATACCAAACAATTAGAATTATAAAACGAGGATCAAGGGTAAGTGGAATTATCTTTGAAAAACAGTGTTCCTTACATATCGGCGTATTATGGCCGATCGCTTTACTTATTTTCATATTCTCATGCCTGTTCGCATCTTTGTTGTTGTCAAGTTAACATTTTGTTCATTAGACTCTTTGAAATTCTGGTATCGTTTTCTAGCACCGTCCTTGGAATTAGAGACTGAATCCTTTATTTAAAGAGATAAACTGTGTTCATTTTGCACAACAACAACCATGACAACCAAGATGCAGACAAGAGTCGTAAACGTGTAAGCAATGCAAATAGCAACAATAACTCATCCCAGGAAATATCATCAGACAATCTAACTATCTCAGTCTATTACAATAGGCTAAACTCTTGCAGTAACTAAACCTAGTTATATTGGCAGTTAAACCTGCTTGCATGACATTAAAAATATTGGTAGGAACATGTAATTTGAAGTTCCTCCCTCAAATTAATGTTACTATCAAATGTTTAAAATAAACTTGATTTCATAAATCTTAACTTTCAAAGAGTTTTGCAAGAAATACAAACTACAGTATAAGTGCAAATTGGATCATGTTTTAACTTGGATCATATTTAGTCTTGATTTATTGGTCTTATATTTTTAATGCAATACAAAGAAAATATATAATTTATGGTCACCGGGTGTGAATATACATGAGTTTCATTGTATAAATATTTGATATATGTGCTTATAGAGTGTCACCTCCTCTACCCGGACTGATTCCTTCTCAGGCTTCGTTGAAACATGTCATAACTAATCCTAATTGCCATTGTGGAGTCATAAAATTATGAATTTTAAAATATGCCTGGTGCCAAAATATTCATATATAAGGTTTCCGATCGTATCTCCGATTACATATTCTGTGCTCCCTTCTTCTTATGTAGGTGCAAGAAGTGGTGCAGTGCTTATATCAACATAGAAGATGGACATGACAAACAAAATTTAAATTCTTCTCGTGCTTATTGAATTAATTTTGCACTGTTTGTTCAATACTTAAACATGAGTATAAATCATTTTTCCGAGGAACTGTAGCATGTAACTCTCTACATGCTAGCTTGTTTAGTTGACACCTAAATCCAGTGCTGATTGGTATGAGAGCAAACTTTCAATAACATTTTCACGAATAAATGTGAATTTCAGCCTGTGTGCCCATATTGCTTTGTAGATGACATTCTAAAACTAAGGTGCATTCTAGAATGTATTCTTAAGTAAAAAAAAATATAAAAACCTAAGTTTTAAAGGAGGTTTAATGGGTTACATATGTCATCCCTTAACGGAAATCGCTGAGTTGAACATTATATTTAAAACTAGCAGGGAGGCGTCCGGCTTTGCCCGGTCGTAAAATACGTTTAAATATATTTTAATTTGTCCAGATTTTGTATATATATCGTCAAGATTATTATATACTTGTCCAGATTTCGTATAGAGTCGTGATTTTAAAAGTTTAAAAAAAGTATTTGGATGCCATCAGTTAGAATAGAAACCGGAAGTAAAACTGTAGCATTCAAAGCTGATGACGTTACCACTGTATTAGCGTGACACGCATATGAACTGAGTAAAAATAAAGCAAAATGAATGTGCAAAATGTATAACGAATTTTTCTTTAATTTTGACCCCTTTTTTACGCCTTAAAAACTATTTTAACCAGCTAAAGACTCATAAAAGGACTGTTCATAAAAAATCTTTTAGTTTCGGAGGAGATAGAGTTTGCAAATATGGAGACAGACAAACAGACAGATATAGTGAGTTTTAGAAATTAAATAATATACTTTTTATACTATACAATATTTTTTATTTATTCTTGTAATATATTATGTGCCACCATCTCAACTTAACGGAAGTATGGAGAACCCTATATTTAAAAGTAAATAAAAGCTTTAGATCATGACTTGTTGGAAGATGTTAACGTCGTGGTGAGCGCTGATTTTATGAAGAATTTCATATTTACTTGCCTCTCAATAGCAATAGACTCAGACAGATGATCGGTTGTTTATGTGCATAAAATTATACTCCCCAATATAAAGCAATCTGAATTAGGACAAAAAATTTTAAAAAATGTCTCTGTATAGAAGGATTTCTCTTACCAGAACAGACAAACTGAATTGTAGTATCAGAGCAGATGTCACACTTTGCGCTTAGATAAAAAGTACAAGGAGCAAAAATAATTAAAATACTTAGTTGTTACGTTATAAATATAATAATTAGTTATATTAAAATAGATTCTACAAACAGATGTAGAAAAAAATCACCTCAAAACACTATTTTTTTTCTCATAAATCGATAAAAGAATTGATTATACACACACACACACAGACACATACACACACACATACACACACATACACACACATACACACACACACTTCTTGTGTCTTGTGTGTGTATGTGTTTGTGCGTGTGTGTGTGTGTGTGTGTGAGAGAGAGAGAGAGAGAGAGAGAGAGAGAGAGAGAGAGAGACGATAATAACTCCTGGAAAGTAATAATAATTTATAATGCCTTTTACGATGACGAGGAAAGCGAAAAGTGTTACCTTATAAGAATAAAACCATACTAGTGCAATAGACAATATGAAAATACATAACATCAAAAGTGTTCCTAATTGTAACTTCTATCATATCTATTTTTATTCGGAAAATAGACGAAAAAAGTTTGCTTTTTATATCACATAATGTTAAGAAGTGTAGCTAAGTTAAGTTCTTATTTTTTGGAGAGTGTATTACCTTGTAAATCAAACACCCTGAAAAATCATTTTTGTGTAGAATTAAAGAAAAAATTCTAACGCTGAAAACAAATCTCAGTTGAAGCTCAATTTCTCCGTTTTGTACTACTTGCTTGTGTCGATGATGCCTAGTATTGCCAAACGATTAATAACAGATGCTGCTCAATGATAAAAATATATTCCCGGATTAAACAACACAAAATTGTTTCACTGTTCTTTGAAATCTTAGTAAAAAAAAAACAGTTCCAGTGTCATTATTTTTTAACATACACTTTCAAAATGTGTTGCAAGAAAATTATTTCTAAAACTCGTCTACCTACAACAACTGTAAAAGGATTTTTTTTCCTTTACGTTGATGTATGGATAGCTTTGTTTGGTTAAATATGAATTAAACTACAGCCGAGAGTAGCTCAGTATCATGTAATGAAAAGATAATACTTTAATCAAACATGCTTGGATGCGCTTTTTTTTAGGTACTAACAAACCATTGGTTATCAAGGTCAACTGTCAAGGATAACGGTTACTGAGTTTGTCCAATAAACTGTAAGAACACTACCGTGAAGGTTTGTAACGATAGTTGTGATTGGACACAATTTGATTATTTAAGAAAACAACAAGAATTTATAAAAATGAAACTTGAAAACTTGTAGTTAGCCGGGAAGCATCGGCACACTATTTTGTCCCACAAACGAGTAGTTTTTGAAAAAAAAATTACTCATGAAAGTTCTGTTATATTTTGTTTATGCAGTGGAAGAAATGAAAATGATTTACAGTTGTTGTAGGTAGACGAGTTTTAGAAATAATTTTCTTGCAACACATTTGAAAGTGTATGTATAACACGTGTTAGAAAATAATGACACTGGAACTGTTTTTTTTTTACTAAGATTTCAAAGAACAGTGAAACAATTTTGTGTTGTTTAAATAACCAAAGAAGTTGTATATACCAACAACGAAAGCAAGATGGAATGGAATCTTTATTTAAAAAAAAATCACATTATAAGCATTGGACAGTTTCTTTCTACGGAAATTTATTTTGCTAAAACATATCAATATGAACCAATAAGGTTCAGATAACAATAACTAATTTGTCTCGTCAAAATTAAACACAATGTCGGTTTTTAATATAGGAAAAAATGAACTCCTTCCCACCATGAGCACTCTAAATTAATACATAAATAAAAATTGCCTCAAAGCTTTGAAAAACCACTTCTTCATTAATTGACGGCAGAAAAGATTATGTGCAGTATTAGAACAGATACAACACGCCAATCCTAGCCAAGTCAAAGCACATGTAGATGCTATTAAATAATGGTAATTCTTAAAGATTCTATATAGTGTACTTATGCCATGAGAATGATGCCATATCTTTTTCATTGCTTTCCAACATACATTTTATAATTAAATTAGCAGGGTGACCTGACTTTGCCCAGGTTTGAATAATGATCAACGAATTTTTCACACTCTCATATAATTATTGTCATCGAAATCGATGAAATAGCCCATTTTCCAATCAAATCCATTGAGGGCCTGCTCTAATTGGGGACCCATTGTGATGCACTTGGAGGAAGCGTCACATGCCTCTCGCAGTGACTAAGTTCACAAGACATTTTAGTCTACATTGCACTGTAGAGTACCTATTGTAGATTTTATAAAATCATTTTTAAATAATAATTAAGGCACATATAGAGAGTGGGAGAACTTTTTGATAGTCGTTGTAGCTAGACGAGTGTTTTTCATAAAAGTTTGACAAGGGGTGGGGGACATAGTCTTGAGCTCAAACGAGCAGTTTCTAGCAGACAGAGCAGAGACAGGTCAGTAATATCTCTTCTGTGAGAAAGTGCAGGGAAGAAAAAAGGGCATCACCCACCAGGTTTTGAAACCGGTTTTGAACTCTGTCAAAGCAGGATAGGTTGGTCCGAGTAGCTTCGGCCCAAATATGGCAACAGTAGTCCATTGTACGACGTACTTGGTTCTCATACAGGTACAGGATTGCATCAGAAGTAAGATAACTACTGGTGCGGTACAATGATCCAACCATTTTTCGGGCGACCTTGGCAATGGATTTGATGTATGAAATGTGTTTCATTTCAGATCAGAGGTGAAGGTCAGGCCTAGAAGCTTGTCAAAACGTAATGATTTAATAGATTAACGAAAGAATTCTGTGAAAAATTCCTGAAAGAATACTGAGTACAAAAAAAGGCACTTAACAAAGGTCACAGATACAACAACCGAAAGATTGAGAATATGATTACAGCAATGTGACTAAAAGTTCAAGGAATATTTTTTATTTATAAGGTTACAAGACTTATATAGCTATGAATATACTAAGTATTAATTTATATTATTTTACATTTTTATTTTGTATGCAGAGATTTTTTATTCGAAAATATTTTTCTTTTATTCGAAAATATTTTTTTTTAATTTCTTTTAGCCTGAACCTTAGTCTCCTATTATCAGTTGATGGCTGTTTAAAATTACCTATGTCTGAAGTGAGCTAATCACGATGTTCATTGAAATGACATGCAAATGTTCTTCTATAGTTGAGCCAGAGAAATGGCACGCTAATCTTCTTTTGGCTGCAATCTCCAAGTGTATAAGATAAGGATTTAGGTGCTGTCAGTTCATTGAAACGATGCCTTTGAAGAAGAGAAAGAAAGAAAGGTCTTTCGTTGGGGAGCGAGGATTTCTACCACTTTAGGGAATTAAATGTCATGGAAAAAAAGTATTGTTTGAAAAAGTATGATTAGAGAAATCTGGATAGCAAAAAGCCCCCCCCCCCAAAAAAAAACAAAAAAAAAACAAAACAAAAAAAACAAAACAGATCCACTATGGCAATAAATGAAGAACTTTCTCTCTTAATGTTCTAACTTCCTCAATGAAAGCGAATGGGAAACAAATAAAAGACAAAAATGAACTATTCAGTCAAAATTTATCTTTGAAAATTGATGTATGGAGACGTATAAAATGGCACATTATGCTTACATATATGCGGAGTGCGTGTGTATATGTATGTGTAGCCATTTACATACTTAAAGATACATTTATTAATGATTTTTTTTCATATATGGCATATTTTCAAGGAAGAGTGAATAAAAATCCAATAAGCAAAAGGTTTCTTTCATTTATTGAATTTTCGTAAAGTTTTGGCAAAGAGGAGAAAAGAGACAAAAAAATTAAAAAATAGAAAAGAGATAGGGTATCTTTGAAGAAAAAAAGACAAAAACGAATGAAAGATTCCTTTATTTTATTTTCATCAAAATCTCCTTACCTCCAGGCCATGTTGAGAACGACTGTAAAGCGGCGGTGGCAGGGCTGGCGGGGAGTCAGAGAGCGGGAGGTAGATGACAGCAAAAAAACAAAAAAACAAAACAAAAACGAGAAATGAGTTTAAGAGAATTAAAAAGAGAATATATCTGAAATAAAAAAAATATCAATACAAATGTAAAACGTGGGGGTGTATCAATTCACAAATTCTATTCTGTTGTTTTTCATTATCATACAAAGAACTGGAAAGGGAGGTAAGCGATTATCTTTTAGAAACAATCATCTCATACCGTTATAACATTAAAAGAGGCTCATATAACCTCTCTTTTATATTGATTTAGAACTAATTCTATCAATATATAATCGTAAAATAAATAAAAAAATAGGATGAAATTCAGAATAAAAATCTTAAAATGAAATATGTATTTTTTTTTTCAAATGTATTTCCAAAAAAATCACGTTGTTTTCTTGTATATGAATCTAATGCTAAAATATTATTAACAAATCAATGTCAAATTTCATGTAATGCTTTTCTTGCAAGATTGTGTCTTTGATAACTTTGTATCTATTTGCATGTTTATGAGATTTTTTTATTCTATTGTATTCACTAATATACCGGTAACATGAAAAAGTAAATGTACATCAGAAAATATTCCTGATAAGATTAGTTAGAATTCTAGAGTCATTATTAGTTAAAAAATGTATTTTGGTATTCAGTGTCGAATTCAACTCATATGACGCCTCGCACACATTTCAAAATGACGTCCTTCTAAAGCAATTTTGGTCTAAACACTAGGAAAAGAAATTACAAAAAACTAAACGCATTTATTCAAATCGAATTGTTGTTATAGACAATAAAAGATGGAACGAAATATATTAATACAATTGTGTGGTCATTTCTCGTTTGTCTGTATGTGTATGTGTTTCTCACCTATACGTAACTTAAACATCTATATATCAATACGATAGCGTGTGCGTTATTTTGTGTGTCACGCTTACATCTTTTTTCTTCTGAGTGACTGTCGTTTAATTGTTATGACATCCCATTTCTTGTAACAAATAATTTCACTAAGAATTTTTATAAGTTTGGATTTCGGTTTCGATTATAGCTGATGGCACTCAAGTTATCTATTTTTTAATAAATAATTTTACCACGAATTCTTAATAAGTTTTGGTTTCGGTTTCTAATATAGCTGCAGGAACTAAAATTATTGGTCCCCCAACAAAAGGAGGGTGGACCTGTAAAGGCACCCTTGTCCATTCGCCTGTCTTCACTTTTTCTCAATAACTATGCCTTGGAACTTTTTGAAATTTTGCACAAACAATAAACATGATATGAGTAAAAAATAACGGAAGAGATTTTCCGGGAGAGCTCTGGTTTAGCCCCCTAGGGGTGCCTTTTGGGTTAAAATCTCTAAAATTGACACTTTTGTGCTTATTAAAATAATTAATGCCTTGGATTTTTAAAAAGTTGTAACTAACTGACTTCTATATAATTTTGTTTGTCTATACTTCGCGATAACTCTTGGGTTTGCCCCAGGGGCTCTTTTAGGGCCAATAAAAACACTCCATTTTTGGGACTATTTTACCATATTTGGCCAAAATTTTCTGTGTATGTCTATTTAACAGTTTTGCATGGTGCTGAACTCAAATTTAAATATGTTAAGGCCTTGGGCTGAATGGGGAGGGGCAAATGATGGACTTAGTCCTTTCTTTTTTTGCATGGTGCAAAACTCAAATTTACATATGTTATGGCCTAAAACTGCACCGTTTGTTCACTTTCACCAGGATTTGACGTCCCCTGGGACTGTTGGCACTAAATTGAGGGGTGGGAGCAAATGGTGAACTTAGTTATTTTTTATGCCTCGTTCACTGTGCACTCTAGGGGGACCATGCATGCTTCACTTGTTTCTTCATAAGTTTTGGTTTTGGTTGCAATTCAAGCAGATGAATCCAAGTCATATAGAGATATTTTTGTTATTTTTGAAATCACAGCTTTTTAATATATAAGAATCGATAGAAAATTGACTTTAAAATTATATATACGAAATCTGCAAGAATTAAAATATCATATTTAAGTGTATTTTATGACTGGGCTATTCAAGGCGTCCCTGCTAGCTTAGATACATACTTTTGCAGTTTTAACAAAAGAGCTACAATAATATCAGACTAACCTGATTAGGAGCAAAATCACATCCCTTTACGATAGTCGCCAGGTGCCAGAAAACTTCCTACTTTAATATCTTTTTTCCTTGGAGAACTTGACTTTGGAATTTTCTGCCTGCTTTTTGTTTCCCTTACTTTAGCAATATGCAGAAATTTAAATGTAATGTGAACAAACATTTAAATGTAATGTGAACACACATTTTGATGCATAACTTCCAACTTTTCACTTCCTGCTATAAAATTGGCCTTTACATCTCAGTGGTAATATGCCTTGCTTTGGAGGAACAAACATAAAAAAATAACAAATCAAATGTACATCACAATGATAAGATTAAAACCTGTTTTCTCGATTAACCGTGGAATTTCCACAGATACTAAGATGAAAGCGATTATATTCCGAAAGATGATGAAAAATAAGCTTTGCCAATTATACAAGTTGTTTGCAACTCACCATTGATAATGATGGGACGAGTGTGTAATTATCATGGATGTTAGGAGGAATTCTAACAATTATCATCATTAGTTAAGAGATTGCTATAACAGATGGAATGCTTCATTTTAGATCGTTGAAATTCGTATGCAAATTATATAGAGAAAATTGGACCTGTTGTATTGAGATAATTTGGAGTACACAAAACAAAAATCAGTTTAATACTTGCTCATTATTTCAGATTAAAAAAAGTCATTAATAAAGAATGAATTCAAAATGAAGAATAATATGTCGTCTTATTGTTCTTATGTTCAATTTTAATGTTCACTTTTAGGGATTAAATGTTATTTTTATAATTTTATGAAAATCATTTTATAAAATGTTTATATGACTCGGGGTAATTTCAGTTTAATTTTCCTTTTATTCTCTCGAAGAAAAATGAACATGCTAATTTTTCTTTTTTTTATATATTTTTAATTCGAATTAAAAGCTATCTCTTCTATAAATTAGAAAATTGGAATTGAACAATAAATATAATTAAATATTAGAGGAAAAGAAAATTATTTAAGAAAACGTTTTTATTTTTATTATTTATTCCTCAGATATTTGTCTATTAAAAAGAAGATTAATTGGATGCCAGGAAAGCAAATTATTTGGAATGAGAACAATAACAAGTGGCCGATTCAAGGTCTCCATTTTTGTGTGGAGTGAATGGCAGAATAATTACCGTTTTAAATGAGTCTTGTTGATGCGTTTTTTTTTTTTCATTTTTAATTTTGTTGCTTAAAAGTATTGTATAAGAACAATGCACACTGGCAATATCTTCATTTTAATAATACAATATTACTGTTGATAATCAGAAAGAAAAATATATTACGGCTGTTTTATTAGTGACTATGCAGGTATAGCCCAATGATTGAATCTGAAATTAGTGCGAGACATGATTTCTTTTGGCATATTTGAATTAATGAACAGTTCGAAAAAGAAAGAAAGAATCCATACTTGCAAGTTGCGTCCATCAAGTCAGCACGTTCAACTATGGAACTGCTGTTTCTGAATAAAAAAAACTATACTAAATACTGTTAAAAACCCACCGAATATATGTTAGCCTGTGTTACGGTAACATGTATTGAGCGAGTTTCTAACAGTAGTTTGTGTATATTTTTAAAATTTTTTTAACCCATTTTCCCAAACTTACAGTGTTCAACAGAGTCCGGCACCATTTAAAATTTTCCAATACATCGGTAAACACTGTATGTTTTTAGAGCTGAATAAACATGTTACATTAAATAAAAGTACTAAAATAATTATCTACTTATGTAGAAAAGTAACTTATCTTGCCTTTGATAACATTTATTTATTATATATTTGTTTTTGAAAACTTTTTCGAATCTATGTGTATAGTAATACAAACCTGTATTTTTTTTTTATTATTCAGGCCACCGTTCCCATCTTGGGTGTTATTTTAACAAAGTTTCAGTCTATGATCTCCGACTTTCTTCAGGTGTACATTCTTGAACTCGAAATTATTTCTGTCAAATTTTGAAATCTGCGCGGAATTTTGAACAGGATCCTTAATTTAATCTGTTGGGATAACAAGCTCTCGTTCCATTAGCCATGACCGGGTAGAAATCCTAACAAATTTGCAATTGTATTCTGTATGTTGGCGATACTCAGAATATAATTGGAAATTAATTAAGCCATCTACCTAGTCATGGTTGGCAGAAACAGAGTATAGTACCCTTGTCGATTAAATGAAAGGTTTTGTTTGAAATTTTATGCAGATTCCTTAATCTGACAGAAAAAATTCTGGTGTTCGACAAAATACTTCCGAAGAAAGGCAGGGGTTATATTGATCAAATCGTTATGTAAACAACACCAAGATGATGACAATGGTTCAAAGAATCTAAATAATCCGAATAAAAATGATATAAAACACCCAAGCTTCTCATAATGATGTATACAATAGTCTAAAAATTCTATTCATTTGTGATACACTGTTCTAATACAAAACTTCATCTTTTCTCTCGATCAGTCTGTGGTAATTTTAATTTTTGTCATAATTAAGAGTGCTCCTTTTTTAGCAGCTGGATTTTTCCTGCATCAAAAACAAATCTTATTACAAAGCTGCACAGGCACACAGAGAATTGCTAAAATACTATTTAAAAAAACTTATGTTTGATAAACTAACGAAATACTCCTTCTGTTTTCATTCAGAGAAAAAAAAAATTCTTGACTGGGACAAATTTTAATTATATTTTACTCAGTGCCTTGTTTATAAAAATCTGGATATACCCCACCTTAAAAAATGTTGTCTTCGGTGATGAGGAGGAAAAGGCAATTAACTAAGGACAAACGAAAAATGCTATTTTTAACTCAAGCATAACGTAGGGAGGCACGGAATACACAGGGCTTTTTTAAAAGAGATGCACGCAAACATCTAAAAATGCCACATAACAAACGGCGAAAATGCTAATTATAAACTTAAGTATAATACACCAAAGAAACATTTGTTATGTCTTTAGTTTCTGGAAAAGAAAAATATCCGACTAGGGCAAATATTATTTTTTCCACAGTTAGAATGCACGTTCTAAAAGAGCTAGATATTTCTTATATTAAAAATCGACCTTATGTCTGAATTTGCCCTAATGAAGAGAAGGGCAATTAAATAAACACTAATATAAATGTTATTTTAAGCTTACACCTGACGAACAAAATTGCTGCGCTTCTTACAAATGTACCGACAGCAAATAATCAAGTGAAGTGTTAGTGTGACAAGCACTATTTGGTATCCTTAATTCTGCAGCTTCAGTTTTC
The DNA here is from genome assembly GCF_053919585.1 of Euprymna scolopes. Classification (NCBI taxonomy): domain Eukaryota; kingdom Metazoa; phylum Mollusca; class Cephalopoda; order Sepiida; family Sepiolidae; genus Euprymna; species Euprymna scolopes. The sequence goes on along the minus strand of NC_136490.1, from coordinate 69,271,157 downwards.
AGTTTTTCTGTGAAACCGAAGACACCAGTAGAAGATCTAGTTGTTGTGTAGAGTCTATTAAATAATATATATATATATATATATATATATATATATATATATATATATATATATATATATATATGTAGAGAGAGAGAGAGAGAGAGAGAGAGAGTGAGACAGAAATGGAGGGAGAGAAAGAGAGAGAATGTCATTTATTTGTTTATTTTTATTTGTGACAATTTGAACGAATTCAACAATTTATAGGGCTAAGCATTTTATCTAAATGCTAGGTGGGAATAAATTTCCTTTCACCAATGTTATGACCTAAGATAAGCATATATGGAGAGACAGAAAGATAAGCAGCAACATATATTTTTAAAATATCCACAGACACACGTTCCGTTTACTCACGACTCTTCAACGTGGCTGAAACTAAGCATGTTGTAAAATTGCACGGTGTGTCATGTCTCAAAGATATACTTAGTCGCAGGTGTCATTTTAAAGTTTTTTCTTTTTCTAGACTAGTTACTTGAGAGTAGAGTCTACTTTATTATTTTGCCCATGTCGAGTGTAATATGAGAGCAATTCATTTCTTTCTGAAGGATATTATTCCAAGTAATGCAATGACTTAAGCACAACTTGAACATGATATTTCTACCTCAGATTTCGAGTTGAATTTCATAATTTCTTGTAGATATTTCCCTCTTGTTGGTTCTTGAAAGAAATACGTTTTTTTTTATTTACGCATAATCAGGTTTACTGTTTATCATAAATAAGCACAGTTGCTTTTTTTTTAATTTTTAAAATAACAAAAAACAAAAAACAGACACGATTCAAAACAACTTCCTTCACAGATACCTTATGTACAACTATTATGTTTAAGTAGAGCTAGCGAAATTCTAAACAGAACCTTAATAACTCAGATTCCATTTTAGTCTTTGAAATTTAGGGCATGACTTTCCATTCGAAAATATAATTATTTCAGATTTACATTAAATTTGATTCATCATCACTGGGCAGAAATTAAGCAAGATTTTACTCTCTAGATGTCTGATATCAATTAGTTGTTAAGTTCCTTTATTGAACTCAAAACTAAGTATAATTAACTTAGATAGTAAATTTCTTAAACAATTATTGTATTCATTTAGCCATGTGTACAGTATTATATGATTTTGTAGTTGCTGTAAAGTTTATTTCCTGTTAAAATATTTTACCTCTTCTCATATTCTATGTTCAATGATCATAGTGTAATTGATTAGTTTATATCATTAGTGGATCATAATGATAATGAACTGATACAAATATTGAAAAAAATTAGCAATTCTTTTCATAAGAAATGACTGCAAATAGTCTTTGCGATGTTCTCCACTTCCCAATATCCTTTTCTTCTTCCTCTCCCCCCCCTTTTTTCTCCTTCGATTTGGTATTTATGACATTGCGAATTCCTTGGAGTCAGCAGTGGACACTACCAGAAAATGTCCCAGGCCATCTCTCAATGTGCTCCAATCAAAAGGGTTGATATCAGTTATTTTACATGCAATCAAATTACTACTTATGCACCCAATATAAGGGTGATATCCAGGTATTTTATGAAAATGATGCAAGAGCTGGCACACTCCATATAGTCGAACCAAGTGCATAAGGCATCTATAATCTCACGAATACCAAATTTCTGAAAAAATACTGTTGAACGGATCTTGACGTACACACACCTGATTATGGCACAGTCAGTATGCCAAAGACATTGCAATTAAGGAGCTTTTGTGATATTTATGCATGATATTATTTATTTTTCATTTCATTTATTGCTCAAATGCTAAGTTGTCAAATATTTTTATCTTCAAATATGAGATACCTTAAATAAGTTTCCAGATTTTTTGTACAGGCATTTATAATTGTAATAGACTCTTTAAAATTCAGTATGTTATTGCTATACATCTTATGAGATGACTCACTAATTTTTATGATTTTAGGAAAATGGAACAGCTAGAACAGGAATTGGAATACACTCTACTAAAGCCTGTTGTAACAACTCGTGAATTGCAAAAATGCAATCTGGATGTGAGGACACTTTAGAAGTGAATATGCAATAAAATTCTTTTAAACTTAGAAAAAAGGTCACAGTAACGTATAGAATGCTTCAGACTGCTTTTGGACCATCTTACATGAATTAAGCATCGGTTTTTGAGTGGTATAAGAGATTACAGGGAGGGAGGAAGTCTATTAGCAATGATGAAAGGTGTGAGAGGAGTAAGAATGTCAGGACACCAGAGTTGATTGGCCAAATAAAGAATATCATGGATAAAGACTGTCGTGTGGGACCTGTACACACAATTATTCGCAAGGAACTGAAGATGTGAAAGATTTGTGTGAATGCACCAGTCCACATCTCCGTCCTTGTCACAGACTATTTAACCAAGATGAGCATCAAGACAGTTCCTCACCCTCCCTATGGTCCAGACCTTGCTCCCTGTGACTTTTGATTATCCCCTAAGCTCAAGGAAAACCTTAGAGCTTGTCATTATGAAACAATTGGAGAGATGAAAGAGACTGTGACCGGGCTCATTGACATGCCCATCGATGAGGACTTCAATGGGTCCTTCCAGAAGTTGTTGGAACAGTACAACAAGTGCATTAAAACCGGAGGAGATTACTTTGAATGAGACTAGAGTTTCATATATGTACTATCAATAAAAGTGCATACACGAAAAAGGTCTGGAAACTTATTGAAGACACCACGTATATCAACTTATTACATCTGGATCAGTCCCCACCCCCCGTAAATACCATGCAATCAAGAATGTATCATTATATATATTGTGTAAATTTGCCAAAATGATGGTTATTTTGTTAAAGCTATGAACTTAGAAAAGATTCACTTAATAATAAAAAATGAGCTTTTATTAGCAAAATATCTTAAAATGCTAAAAATTACCTGAAATCGTTAAGATCAGCATCATTTTGGATTTTTTAAATTTAAATTAAAGTTATGGTGTTTTGGGAGTTTTTCTCTTCATATGCAAATAGAAACTTTTGATTGATTGACGAAAAAAGGAATAAGCAACTACATATTAATAAGTAAGTTTTTATGATATCAGTACGGGAGTTAGAATCGCACATAAGTCTAAAAGATTTTTTTTAAACCAAATACGTTTTATAAATTTAAAGAAACTAACATAACATAAAAACAAAAATTATTTCAGAAATAGTTTTTAAAATAAAATGACCTTTTTCTTTTTAGAATAACCAAAAAAGTAGTTATAAAATGTATTTGGCAACTTATTTTTGCTTAAAATACATAATTTTCTAACTTTTTAGTCGATAAAAGCAATAAGTAAATACATTCACTGTAGTAGATTACTCTTTTATAAAAATACTAATTTCAAATTTTTTCTATAAAATTTTACAAATATTTTTCTTCATTCTCTCTAGAAAGAGATGGAAGCCATATAAAGATGGAAATTGACCTACCCAGGTACTGTGTCATCATTGCTCAAGGCGCAGATATATATTGTTAATGGTTATATATCAGTAAAATCAGAGATAAAATATTTTCAGTGGATATGTAGAGTGTATATACTCCTTTCATGACCCCCTTAAAAATCTCAAGAGGAAACCTCTAATACTCGAAATCAACCTAAGTACATACTGCTATGATAGAACATATATGAAAATCGAGCTGACATGATTGAAGTAATTGACTAAGAAAAGTATTAGTTATGGAGTGGAACACCATTAGAAGCTCTTTAAATGATAAAATGTTGCTACTATTTTGAGAATCAACTCAATCTGATGTAATTTAACTATGATTGATTGAATCATACAAAAGTGAATTTGCAAATTCAGGTAAAATTTTTAAATTAAGAATTAATCTCTTTCTGCTCGCTATATATATCCTGCTCCTCTTTATTTTTCAAGCTTTCCGAGTTGCATTAGCTCACACTACTGCATTTATATTTACTCTCTATCGCCCCCACAACAGCGGAGTTACTATCTTTAAAAGCATATCTGAGAAAATTGACCTAGTCCTATCTGCTTATCCTTCAGCTAACATTCACGTATGTGGAGACTTCAATGTTCACAACGTCGAATGGTTGACCCACTCAAACAAGACCGATGATGAGGGGAGATTCTGTCATGATTTCTCCATTGCTTATGACCTCACTCAGATTGTTCACAAATCCACCTGTGTGCCCGACAATGACGGCCAGTATGCAAGTCTACTAGACCTTTATCTCACAACTTGCCCTGGACTATGTTCAGTTTCTGTTCTGTCTCCTCTTGGATCTTCCGACCACTCTGTTGTATCAATTAAGATAACAATTAAATGTAATAAGTTCCCAGACGTACTTCTCTATCGTACAGTATATCGATACACTAAGGCTGACTGGGATAGCTTCCGTACATTTATATCTGATCTACCTCTGCGTTCCATGTTTAAAAAGGATGTGTCCTCTACAGTATCAGGCCTGATGGAATGGGTAATTGTAGGTATAGACCGTTTCATACCCTCGAAAAAGTTTCAACAAAAACCTAACAGCCAGCCATGGTTCTCTCCAGAATGTGCTGCTGCCATTGCGCACAGAAATCACTTTTTCCACTGCTTCCAACGTAATAGGTGTATGGAAACTAAAACCGCTTTCAGGACTGCCAGCAACCATTGTAAGAAAGTAATAAAGAACGCAAGAGAGTTGTATGCTTAATCCGTGTAGTCCAAAGTAGCTGAGCAGCGGCTTGGTTCCCACCAGTTTTGGCAAATAGCAAACAGAATCCTGAACAGAAGCATGTGCTCTATCCCAACTATCATCAATGGACCTGAGGTAATCTCATCAGCATCAGACAAAGCCAAACTCTTTGCCAAGAACTTTGCAGCTAATTCTACCCTTTCCGACCAAGGCCGCCAACCCCCAATATTTCCTCCTGTATCAGAAAACACGCTATGTGATATACATATATCTGTACGTGATGTTGCCAAGCTAATAAAAAACCTTGATTCCAGTAAAGCAACTGGCCCTGACGGTATTCCAATTATAGTACTCAAAAAAACTTCAACCTGAACTAGCGCCCATACTTACAAAACTGTTTAAACGTTGTCTTAAGAAGAATAGCTTCCCATCACCCTGGAAAATTTCATCAGTATGCCCTGTATTTCAGAATTCAGGTGATCGCTCATCCCCCTCTCAGTACAGGCCAATAAGTCTCCTGTGCATCATGAGTAAGTTGCTGGAATCTGTGTTAAATACAGAAGTAATCAATCATCTCAACAAAAATAACCTTCTTAGTGACACTCAATATGGTTTCCGTTCTGCTAGATCTACAGCAGATGTGCTTACAGTTATATTTCATAGGATTAGCAAATCTCTCGACGGAGGCAGCCTTTCTAGGGCAATTGCTCTTGACATATCTAAGGCCTTTGATAGAGTATGCAATAAAGGTTTACTTCACAAGATCTCTAGCTATGGTATAGCTGGAAATTATTAAATCATTTCTTTCTGATAGGCTCATAAGAGTAGTAGTTGAGGGGCAAAAATGAGAAGCTCACAGTATTAATGCTGGAGTCCCTCAGGAGTCCATCCTGTGCCCAACTCTTTTCCTGATCTACATTAATGATCTTCCAAATCACATCCTTACATCATTCGTACACATTTATGCTGATGATACTACCATTTATGGTAGCATATCTAAGACAGTAAACGACCAAGTTCTGTCCGATTCTATCTCCTCTGATCTTGAGCACGTGGTACAATGGGGAAAGGAGTGGCTGGTTACTTTTAATGCATCTAAAACCAAGTTTCTCTCTTTACATCATCAACATTCTGATCCACATCTGGCATCAATTGAAATGAATGGCTCTCGTCTTCAGGAGGCCTCAAGTTTTGACAAGTTCTGGGCTTGACCTTTACTCCTGATCTTAAATGGAACACATACATTAAATCTGTTGCCAAGCCCGCTGAAAAACTGGTGGAATCTTTCTATCGATCCAGTAGATATCTCACTGCTGATGTAGTTCTCTATCTATATAAGAGCCAGGTACGTCCAAGGATAGAATACTGTTGCCACATCTGGGCAGGAGCTGGTAGAAAGGACTTGTCCTGCCTTGATAGAGTTCAAAATAGACTTTGTAGCCTCGTAGGAGATGTCCTTTTCTCTTCCCTGCAACCTCTATCTCACAGAAGAGATGTTGCGAGTTTGTCTCTGATGTATCGTTATTTTCATTGAAAGTGTTCGACTGAGCTTCAGTCTATGGTCCCCCCTCGTCAAACTTTCACAAAAAACACTCATCCAGCTGAAAACACTATCAATAATTTCTCCCACTTTTTATCTGTGCCTAAACCTAAACGTAGATTCCATGAACAAAGCTTCTTTCTTAGAACTGCACGCCTGTGGAATTGTCTTCCGTTTTCTTTCTTTCCGGCTGACTACAATATGGTTGTCTTCAAGTCTAACGTAAATAAGTTCTTGATGTGCCGTTCCATATAAGTTATCAAATTTACCGAATTTTCATTACTAATGATTTCTATATTGTCCAATTTCTACTGTACACTCTTTAACCCTTATCCTTGAGTTGCCTCTTTGCTAATGTGGTGATGCCTGTGTAAAAAAAAAAAAATTACATTTTGATTTACTCAAATTTAGTTTAATAATAGATATATTCATTGTTATATTAAAGCTAAATTAATTACTCCTTCCTTTCCTAAAGCTTTCAGCATATATTTTAATTACACAAAGTGCATGCTCAAATATTCTTCAGTTTTGGGATTGAGTTATCGTTTAACAAACTCACATTTTAATTGTTCAAGTAGCCATAATTTTCCAATGACTCTTCAAGTGACCCATCTCCTGCAAACTTTCTATCGTTTTCACCCTATCTCAATGTATGTTGCATGACCCCACCTGTGCTTATTCATTACATCGATTAATACTCTTGCTCCAGTAACTTTCTGCCTTTCTTCTTTCTAATGAGGAAAAGAAAGAATTAAACCATTAGAATTGTCCATTATAAATAAAAAACTATATCAAGGAAGAAAATAATACGATTTAACTTGTAGCTGAAGAGAATAAGAGAGAAAGAGAAAGAGAGAGGATGGGGAGAGAGGGGGGTATATATTATAGAGGGAGCAGAAAGAGACTAATTTTGGATTTTTATTTTTTTATTTTGTATACTATTCAAATTCAAATTTTCCTGATTCAAACAATGCAATCCGAACTCAATGGTTAATCCAAAGGATCACATTTCTTTAGTAATATCAAAAAGGATTGAAATATGCATCCATTGGATGCATATTTCAATCCTTTGTGCTTCACTTCAATAAATAGTTCTACACGCTAACAAAATGACAATTAGCCTGACTGATTTAAAAAGTTTCTGTGTAGTGGGCTTGACATGAGTTTATTTTATACTATTACAAAGCTCTGCTCTTGGATTGTGCACGTCTGCAAATACTGAAATTGGTATATATATATATATATATATATATATATATATATATATATATATATACATATATATATATATATATATATATATATATATATATATATATATATATATATATATACCAACACACACATATATTATTATTATTATTTTATCACATGACTATATAATAAAATATAATAACACAGAAAAACGCACAGAGACACAAACACACAGACACACGCATATATATATATATATATATATATATATATATATATATATGTGATGGGAAATTCCACTTATTCTGAGAATGAATTTCATTTGCCAAGTTGCACTGTTTATAGTATAATATTAGAGATATGGAGGGAAGTTGAAAGCGAATGCAATTAATTCCTGTCCCTAAATAAATACATCATCAGGAAAAACATGAAACACTACTGTCCACTCCCTTCCCTTTCCTTTCTACATTTACAATATAACAAAGGATTATTCACCAAGCATGATTAAGGTTCCAGTATGATTGTAATCACAGAGAACCCCCATTCACTCCCGCCTACAATAAGAAAACGGGCAGCATTGATGTCCGAATATCAAGGTGGCTCTCTGTTGGTGATCTCTTGGCTATTAATTGGATCGGATTATAACCCTCTGGATCTCGTTTCCATTATGGAATTTGCAGATGCATACTTTTTTGTTCATTTTTCTTTTATTCATTTCCTCGAAGGCACAGGATTTTTACGAGATGGTCTGAATATCAGTTATCATAATGATAATGAACTGCTGCTCCTGCTATTGATGACCCCTAGAATGTAGAAAACAAGGAATCCCTTTAAGACACAAGTTCGTAATGACTTCTCCTTTATAATTCCAAATTCAGATATGACACTGAAAAATAATTGTTTCTCTTATGCATTTTTATTGTAGGTTGCATCAAATATTCGACAAAACATGTCAGCCTAAAAAAATATTTACTTCAGATATTTCCATTTGGATTTGTCAAAATGTGAATAGTTTCATAATAACAATTTTTAACAATACTAGTTTATACCTGCTTCTTGAGTGGTGTACGGCATAATCGTATTGACACACCGGTTCTCGTCAGATCACCGAAGTTAAGCAACGTTGAGCCTGGTTAGTACCAGATGAGTGACTATTTTGGAAGTCTAGGCGCTGTGTGTGCTTTTCGCTTATTTTGGTATTTGTTTACAATCGTGTTGAACCCCCATTTGTCACTGATATTTAACAATGTCGACTCAGGAGAGATGTGGTAGGAGAATGTGCAAATCTTGCCACAAAAATTTTTCATGCGCAGACACCCTTTCAGTGGGTATCGATAGTCTGTCAAGACTGAAGGAAGCCTTCTTCTTCTTGAGTGGTATTCGTATCTGGCATGAGAATGTGAATTTCCATCTTATTTTAGCTTCTATTACTTTATAGCTAGTATGATGAAAAATATTTGTGAAATATGCTACTAGTTTTTGCATAATAGAGTAACAGTGATGAATATATTTAAATAATATTTACATTAAGAAAACTATGCGAAACTATGTTTTTAAGCAAAATTAATTCACTTGCTAAATATCTTTTATATCTATTATATTTTTTATGTGGGTTATCAACACATTGCGAATCATTAGATTTAAAATAAATATTTATGTAATGTTTTTATGATATTATATTATGTTAATTTCTTAAAATTTAGTAAACATGTATTTAGTTTACTAAAAGACTTATTTAAACTTATATGAAATTTGAACTCAAGGTGCGTCTTATTAAACTCGGAAAGTTTTGTGTTACACTTGGAAATTTACACAGCATCTGCTTAATGCAAATTACTATCCAAATTTTCGAAATATGATGTCAACTATCGTTGGTCTATATGTTCCAAAATCGTATGCATGTTTTTTTTTATGTATACGATAAATTTGTAGATGAATTACTTTAGTGGGTGCTGTATATTTTATAAAACAAATAGTCCCTGGACAACAGTTTATATTTATCCTATAGATGGCAGCCGAACAAGTTCCAAGTCAGGGTTAACCTGTTAGTAATGATAACTAAGGGGTAACTATACTCCCAAGCTGGGTACCTCCAGCCAGATGCACTTAAAGGTCACATCCTCAATCAATCCATACTATGATAAATACAGAGATTTTGTTAATATCCTTTGTTATATAGGGGGCACATTATCAGGCACTATTTATAGAACAATATTAGACATAAATCGAATCCAATGTAAACAAGTTCTTGTTGAGCTGTTTCCATAAATAATCAAATTCAACCCAATTTACACAATTAACAATTAATACACTACCAACTTATATTCATTAACCATTATACTCAAATGGTCTTTGGGCGTTGATAAGTAGTGACATGTAAGTGAAAAAAACAGTGATCGACCATAGTCGGGAGCGATCCCAAGGCTCTCTTTTCATTATCTACTACACTTATGTGGGAGAGGGATCCACTCCTTTTATAAGAATTATAGTATATAGCCTTTATTCTCATAGATGGTAATGGCACTTTGGGTCAGAGTATGTCAATACTTCCAAAAGCTTCCCAAATTGGGGGCACATGGCTGGATACACTTTCAGATCAAATCACGAACCTATTTATATTATGATATATATAAACGCTGCTGTTCATACATTCATTTATATAGTGGCTTATTATAAGAAATTTCTTATGGAACAACACAAAACATATAGGAAGAAGTAGAAAAAGAAAAGAATTAATTTCTGACCCTAAATGAACCCAACATCAGGAAAAACATGAAACACTGCAACCTCCTCCTCTTTCTACATTCTGCAATAATATGACAAAGGATTATTGGCCAAGAATGATTAAAGTTCCGGCATGATTATAATCAAAGAGAACACTCCCCGACTCACACATTTAGAGGATAAGAAAAACGTGCCAACATTGATGTGTCTGAATATCAAGGTGGCTCTGCTGGTGATCTCTGGCTATTAATTGGAATTGATTATAACCTTTTAGATCTTGTTTTCATTATAGAATTTACAGATGTCTATTAGATGGGCACTTTTTTTTCCAAAAATATTCATCTCCTTCAGGGCACCGGATTTTCTGACTACTGACAAGCACAATACACCAGATGGCGGCTTGAAAATCCATGGATTGTTTATAATAATTTTTCTGCACTGAATGACCATTATCTAGGGACACGTCAGCATAAAATTATTTTCATCATGATACTCTTTCCCCCCTTTACAATAGAAGTGTCATTGTTATTGCATTAGAAGAGTGAAAAGGACTTAGAACACTTTAACTTCGCGTCTATGGATTTTCAAAGAAGCAAAATACTATATTCTAAAAAGTGATTGTTCTTTCGTTTTTTTGTCTTTGTTTGGAGTGCTTTTGTGAAATGTCATTGTGTAACAGCTTCATTTTAAGTGTTATCTTTTTTTATTGTTTTTCAGTCTCTCTTTCATATACATATATTTGTATGTTTATATATTGAAATTGAATCTCGAAAGTATATTAATATATTATATTGCTTTTTATTTAGCTGATACTAATGTTCTGCGGGTAATATCACTAAACAAACTATTCATTTTGTCCGCATGTCTGGAAATGAAAAAAAATCATTAAACAACTGAAAAATCCTGGACGAGCCCTATCTTTCCTTTTATTTATTAACAAAGTGAATAATCGCTTTTTTTTCTTGATATTTCCTACACGGACATTAGCATCAGTAAAAACAACTTCGTACATAACATAAACTTATATAGTTTTAATTTTTAACAATATCTCTGAAAATTTCACAATTTCGTGATCTCTCTTTAAATATCGTAAATGAACTCAGTGTTTCCCATTTTCCATGTGGTAGAATCATAGAATTAGATATTTACAGGCATTGCATACCAACAAACGTATTAAAGTCTTTTGTGTGAATTGTTTACAAAAATATTATACGCGTGCTCGATTATGAAAACCGACAATCATGAAGCTTAATTAATTGAGTCAATTAATATTGACTATTACCGAATATATAAAAAAACTTTTGGTAAGAAGATATTAATAATCTATATATCTATAACAGTGAAGTGTCTATGTGTGTGTCTGTGTACATTTCCCTACACTCTGTCAATTTTCAGTCTAAAGACTTGAAATTTGATATACAGGCTACTGAGATTTGAGAAAATCTTCGTAATCCGTTTTCGGCCAGAAATTTTGCTGTTTAGGGGTCAAAGTTCAACGGTTTGACCTTTGAGAACTCTACAAAACTCCTCCGCCAATTTTTGGTCTAAGCACTTGAAATTTTAGATATAGGTTCCTTGGACATGGATCTAACTTAATAACTTGATTTGAGCCCAAAATAATAAATGTTAAGGGGTCATAATAGGGGTCAAAGTTTAAAAAATTTGACCTCTGCGGTCTCTACCAAATTACGCAGACAATTTCTGGTCTAAACATTTGAAATTTTACATAAAGGGTATTCCGAGATAGGGCAAGCTTTTTAATCGGTTTGGGTCGAAAATTTGAGCTACCAATATATAAATGTATGTATGTATGTTTGCATTTCTGAAGAAATTTTGGCAGAGGCGACGGATTTTCACAAGATCAGTATCGTTTTTAAAGGCGACCCTTCAGACGCCAAATACCGAAAAATTGGCTAAAAACATTAATTTCTTCACCATCAACTGGGCAATTTTCTACAGGGAGGGGTCGTTTTTTTTCGCCGATATTTTCGACAGTCATCCCCTCTTTTCGATTGTCTAGCCTTAATTTAAATCTACATAACTTCTGGTTTGACGGTGGTTGTAACAGCAAAGACGTCACGTTTTTTCCCATTCTTTTTCTCCTTCACGGTAGGAAGGCCTGCCTTCCTACTACCATTTTTTTTTTTTTTGCTCAACAAGATCTAAAGGGTTATAATCCAAACACTCGGTCAATGCCGGGCTGAAATGCTAGTATATTAATGTATATGATGATGGACTTTTCTGTTGATTTCGATGTATGATCCTCCACCATAACAACTAAGTTGCACAGAAATTCACACAGATTATTTGTTTATAGAGGTGAATGCTTTGTGTAGAACTAACCACACATTTTGTTGTTACTGCTAACCTTTGCCGGTGTAGACGACTCTCACAGGACAGAGTATACAGTAGATCGCAGGTTTTTACATCAGTTACCTTCTCTTAGATGTATGTATTGATGAAGACTGGAGGTGCATCTCTCCCAGTAAATTAATGCGTCCCCAGATACTAAACTGAAAATGTCTATGATTTTGCATGGTACATACAGCGCCTAGCCTTCCCAAATGGTCACCCATCCAGTACTGGCCTGCCTCAACGTTGCTTAACTTCAGTGATCTGGCAAGAACTGGTGTGTCAATGTGATTATGTCGTATACATATATATATAAAAGTGAAATTGTCTGTGTGTGTGTGACTGTGTGTGTATATTTTTCTATCAAACTGCTCTGTCAATTTTCAGTCTACAGACTCGAGACTTGACATAAGGGGTATTTACATTTGGAAAAATCATTTTAATCAGTTTTCGGCCAGTAATTTGGCAGTCAAGGGGTCAAAGTTCAACGATTCGACCTATGAAAACTCTACCAAACTCCTCCGCCAATTTTGGGTCTAAACACTTGAAATTTTAGATGTAGGTTACTTGGACAAGGATTAAACATTTTAATTCAATTTAAGCTCAAAACAATAAATATCTGTTGATGTCAGTGTGTCAAGTTATTAACGAGGTTGAGAAAAAACACAATATACCCATAACTTGTTTATTGAAACATTAAATGAACTAGGAAAAATGCTTAGAACACAATAATTACATAGCAATTTCTATGTTGACATGATTAGTAGGGGATATGCGATCCTTTTTTATGAATGACTTGTAAAAGACGTCGGTCCAAAGAATTAGTCAAATTTGTGACTCCGTCAACAGTTATTCCTCGCGATACCTCTTGGAGAGCATTCCACAACTAATCTTTGCTCTTAAAGGTTCTCAATTGGCTTAAAATCTGGTGAATTCGCAGGTCACTACATCTTCCGTAGCCCAGAGAACCCCAGTTGTTGCAAATACTGTTTGCTTTTGTTTGCTACATGCAAGGGAGCATTATTATGCATAAAAATAATGGTTGTTCTGAACGTTAAACTTTGCTTCTTCAGCCGTAGTTCAAAGTGCTCCTTCAGAAAAGCTATGTAAGCATTTGACGTCATTTTAACGCCTTCTGGGACTCTCCATGGGCCAACTAAACTACCTCCGATAATCCTAGTCCAAATCATTATCCCACCACCACCTTGTTGGAGTATTAATCGCTGATGATGTTGGCGCCTTAAACGCTGGGCCATCAAGAGTGACACATGCTTCATCCGTGAACAAAACTTTGGAAGAATCCGTTTTCATGTTGTCCTTTGTCCATTTCATTCGGTTTTGTATGTTATGTTGCTTTAATGGTGGTCTTGTCACAGGATTAACAGACTTTGCCACTTCTTTCAGAAGGCGATATCGAGTACTTTTTGAGATATTCTTCAATCCGGCTTGGTCAAAGACTTCTTGGCTTGTCTACCCAGGGTTTTTAACAACTTCACGTTTAATTTGGAGTAGAGAACTGCGTGAAACAACTCTAGAATTACCTTTATCAGCTCTCTTACGTACCTTTGTAGGGTCCTTGGCAAAGTTCTTCACAGTTTGATGGTATCTTTCTATTATTTTCGATATTTCGAGAGAAGTTTTATGTTTTGCATGCTGTCCTGTAATAGTACTCTTTTCAGAACTACTCAAACCACTTTACGACCCATTTTATTGATGAAATAAACTGCCTTGTTAATAATTTGACACGCCTGAAATACCGTGGATTCAGCAATTACGATGGCAAGTTTTTACATTGCGTGGAGCAGTATGAAAATTTCACAGTATGCAAAGCTCAGTATTGCCAACGTTTCTGAAGCTTTAAATAAGAAACTACCAGTAAGTTTCTGAAACTGGTAAAAAAATGTTATCTTGTTAATAATTTAACACGCAGTGTGTGTATATATATATATATATATATATATATACCATACAATGCCATTAAACTAATCCTTTGATAATTTTCTTAATATTATCCAAATGATAATATGTCTAAATAATTCAAATTCTCCAAAAAATTATTTAACGAAACAATGACATTTTTTGTGGAAACCTCTTGCCTTTGACCTCAGCCGTGCTTTTTACTTTGACTCCAAAGCTAATAGAGTATGAACTATTTCTAGTATGGCCTTTTCCCTGTTGGCTTGAAATAAATGATTGTTTCTGTGCAGTTCTACCAGATTCACTTTGCTCTCAGGTGAGTAAGTTTATTGCTACCTGCCTGATGTTTCCGAGATAAGTTTTAATACGTAAAATGCTCTTCCTTTTAGAATGCTGGTTTCACTCTCTCCACCTTTTTTAATGTACGTCACATCTTCCCGTGGTGGAGAGGAAGTAAATATATCTCTTTTATATTTTGGTTAGGAGTAGTATCTGTTTTTAGAGAAACTACTGTAAAATAACATTATTTTATTGCCATTTTATTTCATTACTCTTTTGCAAGATAAATTTGGAAGAATTAAAATATATATTCCAATTCAAAATATCATATTTATAGATTTCTTTTGAAAAATTCTAATTGATTATTAATGATACAATTCAAAAAAGTATTTTTTTTTTATATTTCATCTCATATCACTGTTCTGGTGAACATAAAGCTCGAACTAAAATACATTTTTATAGTTTGGGTCAAGGTAAATGTGTAATATCTTTTGTGTTCAATGATGGTAATATAATTCTCAGGGGTTTGCATTCAAAATGTTTTAGATAGACTGCCATAACCATATATATTCTGAAACTAATATAAGTAGATAGATACTTAATAGTTAGGAAAGTATGCTTCAATTTGACTAAAAATGTTACGATAATGTCACGTGATCTGCGTCTGCACTGAACATTAATAGAATGAAAATATTTTTGAGTATGCCAGCAATCTACAACAGAGAAAGAATATAATTGGAATTTTCACAGATATATCTCTACCATTATATAAACAGAACTCTGTCTGTGAGTTCGTTCCCTAATGACTCGGAAACAGTTGAGCCGAATTTTATGAAATTTCACACATATGTTTCTGGGAGTGTTCTTAGATAGGTTTTGTACCGGAATATCTTCGATAGCTATCGATAATCGATAATAGAAATAATTCGATGAAAGAAGCAACAGGCGATTTTGACCAAAGTTAATACCTTACACAGTCTAATATCACAAGTGCATTTGAGATGCTTTATTACCACACAAGCCGAAATCAACGAAATCAAAAGTGTTGAATAGTGGGGTCTACATATTTTATGACCCCCCCCCCCGAAAAGTGTTTTTTTAATTTCAAAATGGCGTCCAAGAGGGCCACCGAAACCTTTGAATGGTCATAACTCTATAACTATCAACTAAAATTTAATAATCTTGGTGTCTATTCCTACATTTTAGAGAGAAAAGACAACTCAGGGATATCATTAATTGATTAATTAGTTTAAGACAAGTAGGGATATCATTGAACTGTTAAATCATTATGAAACTGGATTCTTGATCTTCAGATATTCACTATCAGCTTATACACAAACACTTACAGCAAGCAATAGTTGAAGGAATTTATATGTATAATGATAGCAAACTAATTATGAGCATCTTCTATCGGGTACTCATGTTTATATAATCTTCTAATTATATCAAATCCTAATTACATTTAACAGAACCTTATATTTCAAGTACTTGGTACATACTTAGAGAACGGGGCTGTAAATGGTTACATTAGTTAATAACACATTTATCCACATAGAACAAGTTTAAGAGTTTCAATTTTGAGTGTCAGACTCCTCCATAGTATCAACCTCTCGAGTGTTGTTTGGATTGTTACAGTTTTCAGTCTGGCAAAAGTCGTATACACAGCAAGGAAGACCATAACGTCTGCAGCTGCATCGAGATAACCTGCATCCCTCTGAATAGTTGCAATCAATAGTTTTCAAGAGTTTGTCTAGTGCAGCATTGTTTTGGGTCATAACTGGAACTAACTGATTATTCTCAAGTTTTCATCCCCATTCAATTGTGTTCATTTCACTTGTCTTTTCCATCCATACACTAATTTGGAAATACACACGTTGACTATGGAAACGTGTTGCTGATGATATTGAGGGAAGTTTTTCAGGAGTTACAAATGCTTCAGTAGTTGCCACTTTCTTGGTGAAAATGGTATGGCACCGTAATTATAATATATCATTAGACTTGTCTCCAAAGCAATCAACCATCAGTTTTTTGGCAAGATCTGTTATCTCCTCTTGAGATTTGTTTTGAAGGGTGAATACACTTGCACAGGATTTCATGATAGGATCAGATTTCACAAATTTCCGGAAAACTGACCTTTTCCAATGTCAGAAATCCTTGAAGTGGAATCACAGCCTGAGTAGGCATGTACAAAGAGTAATTCAGTGCATATCATATCTAGAGTTTCTTTCAACAGATTAATGTTATATAGTTTGTGTTTTCTTGACTGCTTGCTTCAGAACGGAAGTAAATAATCTCATTGTCTGTTCTGGTTTAATGAAGGGGGAAGGATCAGCAAATCTGTATCCTAACTAACTAATGTTGTAGAAAGTCCTCCTTTTTGACTGAAAACTCTTTCTACTGTGAAAGTAATTATAGAGTAAAAGTATTTTCATCATCTCAGATGTGTGTTGTTTTTTTATAGAGGGTACTTTACCATATCCATTGAACATCACTCTGGCTTGTCCACAATTTTTCACAGTGAAGTCTGCATAAAACTCAGCGATTGTATAATATGAGTTACCTTCTTCCTTAGTAAATGATGGAGCAAAGAGCCTCCATCAAGCACATAACAATCTGTTTTAAGTTTAGAGTTAATCACAGTCTTACTTTAAAAGGCTGCGATATGGTCTCGAATTTCCTGAGCAAGCAGAGATTTATGTTTTTGAAGAATGTTCCTGGTCTCGAAGAGGGCTGGGGGATATGGGCTTAGCTCATATGCTAAAACCTCTCCATCTTCTGATCTTAACACGACAAGAAAATGCTGGAACAGAACGGCAGGATAAATGGTACAATCAGGAGCAGTCTTCAGAGCAGAGTTATTGCAAAGGGTTTGGGATTTGTCTTTCTACTTGAATTTGTAAGTAAATGCTGGCTTTCCAATCATATCTTCAATGATCTTGTTTCCAACTGATTGAAAAACATGTACATTCACGTTTGGTCCAGCCAGCATTCTGCTGACAATGTTTCTCAGAGTAGTATAAGATGTGAAGGGTAAATAGGTTGCAATCTTTGTCTGAATTTTCTCAAGATCATATGCATCTCTTTTGATACGTGCCTTAGTTGAATCTTTGTGCTGTGGGCTTGTAGTATAAAATCTTGCATTGCAATGTTGTACTCAGATGTTACAGGTGCTGATATGCTCCAAAGATTATGCATATCCTCAATCATCCATGCCATGGGTTAGACCACTAATACTCTTTAGAGACTTCATCAATGTTTGTTCTATGGCAAGATGACTACATAGTCCTGCTCAGCAATGATTGCTCCTTTAAACAACATGAAAACCATAAAGTAACTTTCGATAGAAATCTGGGTGCTTTCCCTCCAGGTTGCTCATTTGCTGCAGATAGCATTGAGCAGGCAATTGGACCTTGCCTGCAAATGCATCAACCAAGACCCAGTACGATCTGCCTTAATTAAGATTCTTGCTATGCCAACCATATGCTGACAATTCAGCCACAACTGACTTATCCTTGAGGTCTTCTCCCAAACTATTGGCACATAATAGGCCAAGATCATTTTCTACAACCTTAATGTATTCTTTGCCCCCCAAAATGTAGAAATAGACACCAAAATCATCAAATTTGAGTTATGATCGTTCAAAGTTTTTGCTGACCATCTTGGACGCCGTTTTGAAAAAAATCACTTTTTCTGGGGTTCATACTTTGGTAAGCTTTTAGTATGTTTAACCTACCAGAATCAGTTGAGAAACCTTTTGTTAGAATCTTTTAGGGTTGAGGGAGTATTTTCCATATATTGACCCTAATATAAGACATTTCATTATGTATAAGATATATAGGTCATTTCAGTCTATATAAAAATATGCTAAGGCATTTCATGTCCATACGTACATTATCACTTTTAATGTATAATAATAATGTTAGATCGTTCGATTATCAAGGGTGGCGATTGGTGATTAATCTGATTTTTTTTAAATTTAGATCTTCTTCATTTTAAAATGAGTATTGCACAAAAATTATGCCATAACGTCGACTAAAATATTAATTTATTTATTTTCTCGATCATAAAATCATTTCTCTCCGATAGGCTCATAAGAGTAGTAGTTGATGGGCAGAAATCGGAGGCCATCAATATTAATGCTGGAGTCTCTCAGGGGTCCATCCTAGGCCCAACTCTCTTCCTGATCTACATCAATGATCTCCCAAAACACATACTTAAATGATTCGATGACATCTATGCTGATGACACGACCATTTATGGCAACACATCAAAGGCCATAAATGACAAAGTTCTCTCAGATTCTCTCTCCTCTGATCTTGAGCGCGTGATACAGTGGGGTAGGAGGTGGCTGCTTACTTTTAATGTATCTAAAACCAAGCTTCTATCTTTACATCATAAACGCTCTGATCCCCATCTGGCATCAATTGATATGGGTGGCTCTCGTCTAGGGGAAGCTCCATGTTTTGATAAGCTTCTGGGCTTGACCTTTACCCCTGACCTGAAATGGAATACGTACATTAAGTCAGTTGCCAAGATCGCTAGAAAAATGGTAAGATCCTTCTACCACTCCAGAAGATATCTCACCCCTGATGCAATTCTCTATCTGTATAAAAGCCAAGTACGTCCAAGGATGGAGTACTGCTGCCACATCTGGGCAGGAGCTGTTAAAAACAGCCTATCCTGCCTTGACAGAGTACAAAATAGGCTTTGTGGCTTAATGGGTGATGCCCTTTTCTCTTCTCTGCAACCTCTCCCCCACAGGAGAGACGTTGTGAGCCTGTCATTGTTTTATCGTTACTACTACTCGTCTGAATTCCAATCTCTGGTCCCCCCTCGCCAATCTTTCATGAAAAACACCCGTCTAGCTGAAACCACTGTCAAAAATTTTCCCCACTCCTTATCTGTGCCAAAATCAAAACGTAGATTCCATGAACAAAGCTTCTTTCTTAGAACTGCACGCCTGTGGAACTCTGTTCCGATTACCTGTTTCCAACCTGACTACAACTTGGATGTCTTCAAGTCCAATGTGAACAAATTCCTGATGAACCGCCTCCTTAAGTAAGACACTTTATCAGATCTCCAAAACTAACGTACTGTACACACAATGACCCTTATCCCCGAGTGGCTTCCGGGCCTTGATAAGTGGTGACAAGAAAAAAAAAGGGATATTTATTTTATAGATTTAAAGAATATTTAAATGACAATTTTTACAGTAAGAAGACAGAATATTTATTTAATCAAAAAGAATGAAATTACTCCAATCTTAAAGAAATTTATAAATAAGAACTAATATTCGTTTTATGTATTTAAACAATATTTAATCTACAATGGCAATTCCTATTAAAGAAGAAATAACTATTTTTATCTTAATAGTATCGATCCTGACAGATATTTATTATTTCAAAATGAATACTTTACTATTATATAACAGGAATTTTGTCTCTGTGTGTGTCTGTGTGAGTTCGTTCTCTATGGACTCGAAAATGGCTGGGCCGAATTTTATACAATTTCACACAAAGGTACTTATGTGCTTGGCAGTGTTCTTAGATAAGTTTTATATAAGAATGTTTTTGATAAGTATCAATAAACAATAATCGCAATAATTCGATGAAAGAAGGAACAGGCAATTTTGACCAAAGTTAACACCTTACACAGCCTAACATCACAAAGACCCGACATATAAAATCAGCAGTAGGTTATTTGATTTGACAGAGGCACGTTCAAAATGATTGTTTCTGTTTAAAGTACAATCGCACCATTTAAAACTTAAATTCAAGCCATTATCACCGCACAAGTCAGGCCAGGTATATAAAATCAATAGTAGGTTCTTTGATATGTCAGGGGTGTGTCCGAAATGAATGTTTCTCTTTAGAGCACAACTGAAGCATGACACTTGACTCTTGCATTTTAAACTTTAATTCACGCCATTATATATAAAAATAATTTTATAAAATCAACAGTAGGCTCTCTACAGTGCAATATAAACTACAATGTATTGTTGACTAGTTACTGCTGGGAAGCATGTGAAACTTCCTCCCGGTGCACTGCAATGGGTCCCCAACTAAACAGTCAATCAGCAGATTTGATTGAAATAGAAATGGGTGATTTCAACGATATCAATGACAATAAAATATGGAAGTGTGAAACATTCTTCGATCATCATCCAAACCCGTGCAGCGTCAGGTCTCCCTGCTAGTTATTATTAATATAAATTATACAGATATAGAAAACTGTGGCATTTCCGTGACGTCTTGCTGGTTGTGATTATTACTAACATATGAAATTCTCATTTTATTTGTTATATTCATACGGTTTGGGATGCTGCACTCTTTGACCTTCTTCAAGAGTTTTACTTTCATGCCCGATGGAACTGGCTTTAGATCTCTACACCGATTCTCCTTCTCATACAATTATTTTAAGAATTCATTGTTCTCTCTCTACTTTTATTCTTTTGAGTGTGTTTGTGTATTTTCATTGTTTGGCAGTTTCCCTAAAAATTTATATACTTGTACGTGTTTATTGTTTTAGCAGTTTCTTTTTAAATGGGCATTCTAGCAATTGAATACACACAAACATCTAGCGGCCTTTAGTTTTTGAAAAAGGAACATGCAATTTGATGGTCCCCTTCCTCTCATAGATCCCTAGCTCGCTCCCAGAAGATTACTATTTGGAAACCAATAAACTTTATAAATTAAATAGCAAAATAATAAGTATTTCTACATCTATATTATCCATAAGAAATTCTTTATTTGACAATTTTTCTGTGTTTATTTTTACTGAAGATGGGGCATACTGTCGGATGCCAGATATTCATCCACTATCGAAAGGTCTGTTTAGGATTCTTACCGTTTTTTTAAGCACACTTAATTGGATCTGTCTTGCACTCGGTTCACCAGGTTATATTCGACAAGTAGATTTAAAGATCTTTTTCATTAGCCCAGTGGCTCATATGATTACTGGAAAGAATGATATCTTCTTAAGATTCCAGTTTCTTTTCATGTCATATTTAAGACCTTTGCATTGCTCTTCTTCCGTTCAGTTCTGCTGTAACCAGAATTATCAGGGACACTGACTTAAACCAGAGTTGCTACTTCCCTTGCTTGATATCACTATATCAGAGTTTACAACTCCATTCTCTAAGTATGTAGCTGTAGGGATTGCATCGTCATAATTGATGGTGTATGATTTATTTCTAACAGTTTCTTTTTCTGGTATATGTTCCCAGGATTTGCTACAACACTGCATATTCATTTCTTGTGTATATAGTCTAGGGTGCCACATTGTATAATGGCTGTCATTCAACATACTCTAACAACTGGATCTCTCTCTCTCTCTCTCTCTCTCTCTCTCTCTCTATATATATATATATATATATATATATATATATATATATATATATATATATATTACTGTGATAGTTCGTACAACTGATATTTGGTACATTATTGGTTGGCCCAGTCTTCCAGTTTTCTATTATGGAACTTCTTGGTGTATTTTTGGCGGTGCTTTTAACTATTTCTGTTGTATGTTTGATTATTGTTTCTGCCTCACTTATCAGACAGTCTTGTCCAAAATCTGTGGCCACTTTTGCTATGGATTTAGTTTTACTCGCCTTATTTTTCTTAATGTTAATGTACCATATAAAGACTGGGATTCTGGAAGCTTATCAGATATTGGCCAGTGCTTACTATAGCGACTTGTTAAATTTAAGAAACCCATAATTCCGGATCCTCTCGGTAGATACAGATTTGGCAGAGAATTTTTTTATACATTACTCTGTACAATATCAACATAGTAATGTGCAGAAATCAGTGCCAAAGTTTATGAATTTGAAACCAAAGTGGAATGCATAGTGGTAGTACCTCAACGTACCACAGATACAGTTAATATATATATATAAATATTTAAAAGCTCCATCTAAAGAAAGCCAGATATAATATATAACAATGTCACTATGTCCAAAATATAGGATTAATGAAAATAAAACAAACTCATTGTCGTCATGATATTTAAATGCACGCATAAAAATGTCAGAACACACAAAACCATTTACTGTAAATAGTCAATACCGTTATATTGTAGATAGCGAATAACATCAATTTAACTATGAAAAATGTTTTTTTGGTAGAGTGGGCATACATTATAAACATTAACTATGATGAAATAGACATCAAAATGTGTTTTAGCAAAGTGTTTTGAATTAGCGCAACATTTCGATGTTTTTAATTACTAGGTGCTTTTTTATGGAAAAAATAATAAAATATTCCGTGTGAGAGAGAAGGTACAAGATGTCTTAATTTCTTTCTGGATCTTCTTCTGGTGTTATATTTTCTGGGGGTGGTGATCATATAGTGCAAAGTTACTGAAGAATATGAGATATTTTCAGTAGTGATAGGACCATTCCAATATTGTTCTCTAATTCCAATACAATTATCAATTCTGTTTTAAATTCGCGATTCCCTCAAATTATTAGTTCTGATTCTTTTATATTCTCTGAATATATATATATATATATATATATATATATATATATATATATATATATATATATATAATATTGGATCGGTTGGTTTTCCTAGTTGTGAATCCAATGAAACAATTAATTAAAGAATGCTCAATGCAGGACAGCAATTTCAATTCTATTTTTGGTCTGATGAAGTGTTGTCCCTAAATTGGAACTCCACTGAAACATGTATGCTCATATGTAACCAATAATGTTTGTATAATAAACAGACTATATATATATATATATATATATATATATATGATTACAGTAAAAATCCATGTAATCTATGCGAACGTAAAAATATGCTTATATGAGGGTAGTATGGGACGATTCTAATACTGTTCCTGATTCCGATACAATTACTGATTCTGTTCTAAATTAGTGATTTCGATATAATTACCAATTCTAATCCTTTTATTCTCTCTGAATTTCAACGTACTTAAAGAAATAAACGGTAAGATTATCAACATCTTGAAATTTGGAATATGAATTTTGTCATATATATATATATATATATATATATATATATATATATATATATATATCGGATTACATTAAAAGTCCATGTAATCTATGCAAATGTAAAAATATACTAATGTGTGGGAAGTCTATTAATTTTGCCAGTAGTTAAAAATCAATAAATATTTATCATTTTATCATAAGTGTCGCAATAGAAAATTTTAAACAAAATCAAACAAAGAAAATAAATAAAAGAATCGTTTTTTGGCATCGGAAAATAGGCATACATTTTCCGATTACGATAATCCAAAATGTTTCCGATTTTTTCCGATTCCTGATTTCGATTTATTGCCATAACATTTTTTTTCAGGGATCACAATGCCAAATCTGAAATGAAATGGGCAACGAGATCCCTGGAAAATTTAGGAGACAAAATAGATATTCAGTATTTTGTACTTAATATACTATTATTAAAAAATAGAATATTAAATGTATTAAGTTAAATATGAATTTATTTTGTTAATGTAATTATAACTCCTGTCTCTGCAAAATGGCTGTTTTTGGTTTTGAATGTCTTCAAATGGCACGTGACCTCAAATTTATGCTTGCACAAATATTGCAATTCAATGTTTTTCTCTTATAATTGTCACTTTATATTATAATTCACCTGTGTGTTAATAAATCTTTCATCGTGCGAATAAATGAGTTTATTCACATAAAACATTCATCCAAATGATATGTTTTTTTGATTTACAACTAGTGTTATTGTTAAGATCTCATAGTACTATGCAAACTATTTTTGTAAATATGTTAAGTGGAGAGAAGAGGAGGGGGATAAAAACTGAAGTTGATATGTTGTGTAAGAGGTCATCATGGTTCCCACTTATCATTAGAAACCAGATTTCAATTAAAATCGATTGTGAGAACAATTTAAACTTAAGATGCATTTTATTTTTCTCCAGTAATATATCTGCACAGGTAATCAAATTACAGAGTTCATCTCTGACTCCTAATTCTCATCTAGCATTACCATAAAAACAGATGAGCCCAAAACAGTTGTTGTTTTCCATGCTGGTCTCCATTATTAGTATTACGACTACTCTCTGTCTATATAAATTATCTTATCAGCCCAGATACACAACCTTCTTATTTAATCAAACCTAACGCTTGAAATAGAGTTTTCATGTTTTATCATTATCCAAACTACTTTCCTATATTTATTAAGTTTTGAGAAGAGGAAAGTGTGTTGGTTATTCATAGTTAAGTGTATGAATAAATGCTGTTATATTGAAGCTATGTAAGGAAGTTAATTAGTCAAATAATCAACCTAAAGATAATGGGAAAATAGTTGGATCATTCTACTGCTCCAGAAAGTATTTGCTGCAATTATTCTCTTATATAAGAGTAAGATATGTTCTAAGATGGAGTACTGCTGACACACGTGGGGATGTACAACTCAGAGCATCCTTTGTTTTGAGTTTAATATTGACTTTGCGATCTAATGAAAGAGTGATCTCTTCTTTTCTTTACGGCTTCTTTCTCATCAAAAAGGCACTTGTTCCTCTTTTCCCGGCTGAACTTCAATCTCTTATGCGGCAGCAAGAACTCATCTAAATACCACGACTGCAAAAATGTTTTGTTTTTTTCTTTACTGTATCTAACATCAAACTTCATTTCTATGAACAGATTTTCTTTCCCCAAACTTTCCATTTGTGGAACACGTTATCACAATATCCATTCTCTGGAAGCTAGAACATGGTTCATTTTAAATCTAATATCAATAGACCCTTTTCCTCAAGTGATAAATGGTTAATTATCAATAATTAAAAAAAAAAACAGTCACAATGCAATTGGTTACATTAGAAAATTGACTGACGATCGTATTAGTATTTTACAACGGGACCAGCCTATTAATATTTGCCATATAACAAGCCTATTAGTGTTTTATCACATAAGAAACCTATTCATATTTCGTCAACCCTCTCTATTATGATTTTACTACGTTAGAAGCTTATTAATATTTTACCACATGACCCATCCATTAGTATTTTACTATGTGACAAGCATGTTAGTATTGTATCAGATGATCAGCCTGGTAGTGATTACCATGGGACAAATCTGTAATTTTTAACTACATACTATTAGTATATTAGCATGTGACCAACCATTTTACATTTTAATACATGGCTCCCACCAACCAAACACGAAACTCCTTTTAATCAAAATTATTGTTCAATACTTAAACTAAAATAATTTCTCTTCAAAATGTAAAGTGATGGATATATTTAAAAAACGAACTCAATAATCGAACATATGTTTCTTCCTATTTTTAATGATCACTTGCCCGAATATGCAATTTAATAAAATCTAATTGAACAAAAATACGTACATATTTATTGCAGTTTCATATAATATATATATTAATTTCACCTGCTTTTTGAAGCAAGTATAAAAGTCGTAAAATATTCATGTGTCACTTTTTCTAGTCGGTTTATGAATAACTATTAAGATAATTTATCAACTTGGGGCATTTTTATATAAAATGGACATGTGGCCTACACATTATTGCGATTGTTAGATATGATCTGCTTTTAATATTTAATACAGAATAGAAAAGCTATGATTGTGGCAGCCACATAGAATATTTATAGATCTGTTGGTGCATCAGATTCCGTGTTTCTAAGTTGGGAAAAGTCTTAATATGGTTAAATACACACGCTCACATTATATATATATATATATATATATATATATATATATATATCATTATTATTTCATATATACACATAAAATTTTATGAAGAGATATACGAGGATCATTCCAAAAGAAAGACTTCCTATTTTTTAATCAAAAAACTAAAACGCTGCATAGCTACGAAGACGGGCGTGGTACTATGAAAACGAGCGACGTTTTGTGCTCCAGAATTTATTTTTATGCATAGTCACAACCATCATTAAGGCGCTTTTGCTAGCAATGAACGATGTTTCGGTTGTAAAAGTCTAAAGCGTGTTTTGTCACTAACATTTTGTCGCCACTCTGAAACCGACGAACCCATTTTCCAAATGTGCTGACCTCAACTGCATCGGCTTCCTAAACGTTTAATAGGCACCGATGAATGTTGGTTAGTAAAATTTTTTTTCTGGATAGAGAAATTCAATGAAACATCTCTGCTTTTGATGCACGCCCATGACAGGGGTTGTTTCTTAGGGTCTCCAACAGTCAATATCTGCAACAGAAAGATAAAGCTTTCAGGTCATAAATGCTTAAGTTCAATCATCATAACAATACACTTTGCAGTCTCCACTGATCCATTTAGACAAAATAAAAAATAGGAGGCATTACTTTTAGAACATCCCTTGTATTATTTTATGTATCGATTTTCAGTATTTATTTGAACAGTACCAAATACTTGAGTAGAGATAGGTAATATGTTATGAAAATATATATGGCAATTAAGCTACACAT
This sequence comes from Euprymna scolopes, assembly GCF_053919585.1. Lineage (NCBI taxonomy): Eukaryota > Metazoa > Mollusca > Cephalopoda > Sepiida > Sepiolidae > Euprymna > Euprymna scolopes. The sequence goes on along the minus strand of NC_136490.1, from coordinate 69,244,054 downwards.
TATTATTGGCGTTTCATCCTCGTAAGAACTCATCAGGCTTAAATGCATTTAAGTCTGACGAATCCTCACGTGTATAAAAAGTAAAAAATTCTGTGTAGCTTTATTGTTATATATATATATAAATACACTAACGGAAACAATTTACTGCACAAGCATCACCCTTTTAAAATTCATCATTCAATAAAATAAAAAGCTAAAGCAAACATCTAAATGACTACTTTAAACACAGTTCCTGATTTCAAAAAAAGAAAAACTAAAAGGTAACTATCTCTATATATTTTTAAATTAAATTTATTATGTAAATTCAAAAATATATATTTTTTCTACTCATTTCTATCTATAACCTATATTAATTTTCTTATAAATTTTAAATCCAAACCTTTTATTTCAATTTTTTCAGATTCATCTGCCTTACTTTTAATGCTAGGTTTATTTATGGTGTCTTTTAAATTCAATAAAAATCCTCCTAAATTTGCTGATGAGGAGACCGTGCTTACCAAAAAAACTATATATAATTGTTCTACATAACTTCATGTATACCACAAATAAAAAGCACGGATTTCCAAAACGATCGTACAGATAATTGACTTTGTTGTTGTTCCTTCTTATGAAACTGATTTTTAATTTAATTAAAATTTGATTTTTAAATTAAAAATTTTTTTTTTAAATTTTTAAATTGAAAATCACTTTACTTAATATATATATATATATATATATATATATATATATATATATATATATATATATATGTTTGTTTATTAATTATACAGAAGTTCAGAAAAACATTGGTACCGTCGGTTTCAAGCCCAACACAACGGGAAACCGTTAATGATAACACGTAAATAATGTTCAGCTCTCGTCAGCCATCTTGTTTTCTCAAAACAAGATGGCTGACGAGAGCTGAAATATAAATAAATTAGCTGTAAATATATATAAATTAGCTGTAAACCCGGCGTTGTCAAGGATTCGTTAATTGAAAATGTTTTGTAAATATGTCTATGTTAAAAACGAATTAGGAATGCTTTTAGCAAGAGTTATTCCTTTAAGTTGAGTTTTAATTAAAGGGAATTATTTAAGAATATTTATATATTACCGTATTGTTGAACTAGTTTTAGTATTTTTTTGATAATGTGTAGTGAAGTCAATTAGTCTATAGCAAAAAAAAAACATGATTTAAGATGAACACATGGAAATTGCTTAATCGGTATCCAAGTTTATCAACTTAGATATCCAATTTTCAAAATCTAGAGGACATAATTTTATATATTAGATATTTGTGTCTATTTTGTCTCAGCACATTCTGAGGAATTACTGTTTTAATTTAGATTAAAGATAATTAAATCCAATGCATGTTTAAAAGAAATAAACACTTGATGTCTATACGAGATACGTTGATATTCGAGTGTTCCATTAAATTCTACTTTAAATCTCACATGTTGAATTAATAACGAAGTAAGTACATTAATTATCCTCTCATAAATTGACCAGTTAACTGTGCTATACTATATCTTTCTTGTGATGTTATAACCTCACTGGATACTATAGATAACAACACTTAAAGATGCACAATTCCTTGTATGGGCCAGTGTGGCATGAACATACCGATGGAACCTTATTTAGGCTGTGACTACTATGTTTTTTTAATATTTAGTCAGAGTATAAGTGTAGAGGGAGTATCCTAACGCCAGATTGTCCGTACAAACGCCTGTACATACGCAGATAGTGTCTAGTCGGCATCCAAGGTCTCTTCAATAATCATACAGATTTTTTCAGTAGGCATTGATATTCTCTCTAGTAATTATTCAAGTTGTTTCCATATATATATATATATATATATATATATATATATATATATATATATATATATATATATATATATATACTAGCTCTACCCTCCTACGCGTTGATGTGGCTTAATTTGGTGAAATGGAAAAAATTAAAAAAATAAGAATATGCATATTTCTTATATGCTTAATTTCTCAGTACTTGTGGATACACTATATCTTTATTGTTCCATTTTCTGAGCACATATAGAGATATTCTTATTTTCCGACTCTAGAACATGCAACATACAATTATCCATGTGGGAAACAGCCAGTGTGTAGATGTAAGCTACACAATTGTAACGATTGTCCCTGAGCTTTGTTGGATCGAATTGAGAATTGCAATCTCCTAAATTGAAATGGCATATCCGATAGAATCATAGGAATGCATTGAATGAGGATATCTCCACTATTGAAAGGTCATGCTGCTTCTATTATTTTGTTTATTAATATTTTTATTGCAAGTCACGTGCCGTTGCAAAGCTTGGGCTGGTTGATATTTCGCAACATGATAATTCAATTGCAGTACATGCAGTAGTATCTCTGACAAATCTAGTGAATTCAAAAATTCTATTGAATAAGTAACCACTTCATCTGCTTCTACAACGGTGTCGACGGACTTGTATGTGACCGCCTCACTTGAAATTTTAAGCTAAATAATATCGTTAACTTCATGGACGTCTTTGTTTTGAGCTGCAAAAATAGCTTGTTCACTCGGCGAACTAGAATTCTTATAATTAATTGATTATCTGGAAAAACGTTTTTTACCAACTCTTCTTCTGATATCACGAAATTACAGAAGTTATGAGCCAACAAAGGTGAGTGAAAACTTTGAGATTTCCAAGCACAAATCTTCAATCAGTTCTAATGCTTCAGTATAGATTTCTGCATTGCGTTTTTTAATGAATATCCTCAGCCATGTTTGGTTTGTCTGTCTCCCAACAAATAAATGTTACCAAAGGCAACATAGATTTTCCTTCTGCTTTCAAAATGCTTTGGGGAATGAAATTGAAAATTTGGAGGGAATAAAATTAAATAAAAGATTAAATAAAAAATTAAAGACAGGGACAAGCTCCTTAAGGTCCGCCCATGAAATGTATGTAATAAAAACAAACAACAAAAAACAAAACAAGAAACAAAAAACGAGACAAAATGATATAAACGAAATTTTTGTAAAAATAGTAGTTACTGAAAATGCATTATGAAATAATCCATGCCGGCGTATCGTTTACTGGAAAGTTTACTGAAAAACAGAGAAAAAGAAGAACGACTTACAAAAAGAAAATATTTCAAGGAAACAACAATAATTTGCCTGGTTCTAATTACAAAGTATAAGAAATTTTAAAGAATATATTTTTTTTAAGTCGCATAAGTATAAACGAATATATTTGCTATTTTAACGTTAAAAAATATACTGACCGCTAAAGCACCGAATATACTGTGATTTACACGATCGGTAGAAATGTTTTTTTACGCACGTGACTAATTCTAACAAAACATAAGAATTTTTTAATTATTATTATTTGTTAGTAAATATAAGAAAATGAACCCTATTTGTGTAAAATAACATAGTAAGAAAAAATGACGAAAAAAACACGAATTCTTGTGGTGGTCAAAATGATTGATTCTGGCAAGGAAAACGAATTTGAATTTTTTAAAAAATATTGTAATAATTTGAATCATAAATATATCAACTCATGCATTAATTAGATAAACACACTATCGCAAAATGTCGAGGATATCGCTTCAAAAGATTTTTAGATTATCGGTGAGTCACAAACATGCATTTCCATTTATATATATATTGTAAGAATTGAAATTGATTTGACTTACCGGGAGTGGGTCGGAGCAAAGAAAAGACACTGAACTGTTGTTTGCCGTTACTGAGAAACTGGCTGTCCATTTCCTACTAAGTTAAATAGACATTCTAATCTCGTTGGAAATCACGTTGAAATTCTCGCCACTGAGAGTTAGTATGTATAAAAGGAGTTGTCTCACTACGGGTTAGTGATTAGTTAAGAACCTAGTTACCTAGCTTGCTAGTCGGTTGGCGTCTCTTAAACTAGTTACCTCGTTACTGTTGTTCGGCACACGTTACCTGTTAATTGTTACCTTTACGAGGAAAGAAAAGACTGCTTGTAAGCAACGTCACCATTTCGTTGCAAGCCCTTACCGCCTTTTCTTACACCCCACCCTCTTCTTGTTGGTTAAATAATTCCGACAATATATATATATATATATATATATATATATATATATATATATATCAGCATGTATATATATATATATATCAGCATGTATATATGCATATAAATATATATATATGTGTGTATGTATATATATATATATATGTATGTGTATATATATGTGTGTATAAGTATATATATATATATATATAGATAGATAGTAAGTTATAAAATATATATGGCGATTAAACTATATATACTTTATAATTTACTAACTAGCTCTACCTACGTATTGAGCACTGTTGAAGTACATACTTAAAGTTTACGCATAGATTTATAATTTCGTATATTAATTTATGTGAGTAAATGAAGTAGTTATATATAGTTATATAGGTGTATACATCTATGTATGCATAACATTTTCGACTATACCTTCGGTCTTCCTCAGTATAATCATTGAAAAAATCCGAAGGTTCAGTCGAAATTTTGTTCTATTAGAAAAAAAGGTTTATTTTCAAAAGAAATTTTGTGTGCCTACACCTCACCAAAATAAGAAATAAACGGAGAAGAGTTATAAACATGTACACTTTTCGTATTGATTTTTTATACATATATATATATATATATATATATATATATATATATATATATATATATATACATGTATATTTATATATATTAGTGTACACACACACACACATATATATATATATAACTACTTAATTTACTCACATAAAATTAATATGCGAAAGTATAGATTTATGCGTAAACTTTAAGTATTTACTTCAAAAGTGCTCAATACGTAGATAGAGCTAGTTAGTAAGTTATAAAATGTATATGGCGATTAAGCTATACTGAATATTCCGCGTTTCATCCACTCTAGGATTCTTCAGGCTTATGCCCGAATTCTGTCGTTGTTTGTCGTGCATATATATGTGTGTACACATATATATTTTACATATATAAACTAACATAAAAACAAAAACAAAAAAAACACAAACCTAGATTTAAAACAGATCAAGAAGCTAAATATCCAGGCTAAATAGAGCACACACAAAGGAAAAGGTCAACCAAAGGTCAAATAGGCCTTTGTCCGATAAATGCATTCTCAGTGGCTGATAGGAAGGGCGTGGTGGATACTAGAAAGCTGATTGGCTAACTAAAATTTCAATAGATGAGCATATAAAAACGACAAACAACCACAGAATTCGCTCATAAGCCTGAAGAATCCTAGAGTGGATGAAACGCGGAATATTCAATGTAGCTTAATCGCCATATACATTTTATAACTTACTATATATATATATATATATATATATATATATATATATATATATATATATATATATTTGAATGTAGTGAGTTTATATATCTTGTAATCTTTTTCCTGACAAAAAAAAAAACTTGGTCCTTCCTATGTGCGCTTGATGTTATAAAAGTCCCGATAAGCAAACTTCTAGTTTTTTATATTTCCTTTTGTATAAGCAAAAGCAAAAAAATGTTATCAAATCTATTTTGGATTTAAAATAAGAGCAACTTAGACGCATATCAGGTCACTACTAAATGGACTGCGATAACCTCTGCACCTTGACTTAAAAATGTATTTTGTATTCAAACATCAGTATTATGAGATATTAAATGAAGAAAGAATGATTCAGTTTGAGACTAACTGAAGCCATCCTCTATAACCAATGGAAATATGAACGAAAATATAAAACCCATACATTAATTTATAGAGCTTGATCAAACTTTTATTATTATAGTTGTTCACTCATTTGAAAATTTCACACTAGTGTTTGCTCACTAGCGATAAACGATGATCTTCCCTGGAATCTGAATGACAGCTAGTCCCCACAGACTTCCAGCACTCTTTACCTCTTTACATAACTATTGCAAATGATTATTAATGTCCTCTCGCTAATACTTCACACATAAACCATCAACAGTGCCATGACAACGGAACAAATAGTACACAAAATTGTGCATTAAAAGAACGTACCATGGTATTTTGGTAGAATAGAAAGACGGATATCAAATTTTCATTAGCAATGATTTATTATTATTATTATTATTATTATTATTATTATTATTAGTCGTAGTAGTAGTAACAAAACATGTGTCCAAACCAAACTTCATGTCGAGCCGGGCAACGCGGGGTATCCATGCTGGTTATACATTGTAAAGCTTCTATCTAATACCGGTTATACATTGTAAAGCTTCTATCTAAAACTAACACGTTTTTTGATGACGTTTAATGATCTCACGTACAGCATTCTAGGCTGTTGTCATAAGAATTATTTTACCATGGCTTTTTGTTTATTGTATTTGTCATCTGAAGTTGGTTCGAAGAAGAATCGAAAGTACCTGTGATATAAATGAAATGTTAATTAATCTTTGAGATTTTGAAACTAAATAGATTATTAGAATTTTTTTAATTATAAAGGTATAAGTAAACAATGGAATTTTGTTGTATTTAAAATATTTGCACACACACATGATGATGTTTTCTTTTTTTTTTTGCATCATCGCTATCGAGTCACGTTTATGACCTATGTACAAATTGGATATTGCCATACTCAAATATAAAAATCAAGTCTTATCAGAAAACATATTTATGATAATCAGTTTTATTGGGATATATATATATATATATATATATATACATATACATATATATATATGTATATATATATATATATATATATATATATATATATATATATATATATATATATATATATATATAAAGTGTATATGTGTTTGTGTGTATAGATATAGATATATAATGATATTTGCAATTGAGTAGTTGCAGCCAGGATATTTCTTTTTTTTAACAATTCCTTTTTTGTGCTAAATAATATCGAGTCCTTTGTAGTTCCGAAATGATATTGAAGTGTAACATGCACCATTTAACATATGCAAACTTTGATGTTTGATACAATGCAAAATATATTGTTGATTCTTTTTGTCGCCTTTCAGTGCATTTCAACATACAAGTGTGTGTGTGTGTGTGTGTGTGGCTTTCTTTCATGAAGCAATACTGGGTATGTTCATAAATAAATGTCTTTCTGGTCGTTTTTTTTTTGTCTAAACATTTTTTTACTACTTATTTTTCTTTATGTTATCATATTGTTATTATGTTTGGTAATTCTCTTGCTATGCATAAGAATTAAAGAGATTTATGAGTGCGTTCCTCTGCATAGAGTTTCTCTCTTTCTTTATTTTCGTTTAGGTTAGAGACCAGCTGCTTTTCAGAGGAAATGATTTTTTGGTTTTGTTTGTTTTGATCTTGTTCCTCCCTCTCTGCTATCCGCACCCGCCTCAAACTCCTTTATTTATTTCACAATATCTGGCCTTTTCAAAAGTTAATTCATTCAAATACTAACTCAATTTGTGTTGCATTGCTTTTTGCAATCATACGAAAAGCCGTGTTTCCAATTGACTAACGATAGATCAACTTCTGGCTCCATTTTTTACCTGATCTTTGTGCCACAATTATGATCAAATGCAACATTTAGGTCGTTTTGCAACTTCGTATTTGGCAGACAATTTTCGAGTTTTCAGCTAGGGCTAGTATATGCTTTCTTCTCAGTACATAGACAAGGCATTCTTCTAGATCGGGGCAGTTTTTATCTTATTATCAGATCCAAAGAGTCTCTATTTAATGAGCTGAATTTTCTCCACATTAAAATAATCTGTATTTAGCATCATATAAGTAAGGAAAATGCTTAAATAGATACAAATATAGCATCCATTGAAAGAGTAATTTCTACTATTATGTAAAAGGAACTGTGTATGTGTACGTGTGTGTCTGTGAGTTCGTTCGTTATGTACTCGAAAACGGCAGAGCCGACTTTTATGAAATTTCACACAAAGGAAAATCATGTGCCTGGCAGTGATCTTAGATAGGTTTGGTACCGAAAATCGATAATCGAAATAATCCGATGAAAGAAGCGATTTTGACCAAAGTTAACACCTAACACAGCCTAACATCACAAGTGCATTTGCGAAGTTTTATTACTACACAAGCCAAAAATCAACAGTAGGTTCTTTTATATGACAGGGGTGCGGTCGAAATGAATGTCTCTCTTTAGACCATAGTTGGAGTATTATACTTGACTTTTTGCATTTTAAACTTTAATTCAAGCCATTATATATAAAAATAATTTTATAACATCCACATTATGTTTTCTACAGGGCTATGTAGACTACAATGTATTGTGAAATGGCATAACAAGAGGCATGTGACCTTCGTTCCGGTACATCGCAATGGGTCCCCAAATAGAGCAAGCAATCGATGTATTTGATTGAAAAAAATTAGCGATTTTAACGGTTTCGATGAAAATAAAAATATGGGAGTGTGAAACATTCATTGATAATCATTTAGTCTCGTGCCACGTCAAGTCACCATACGAGTGCAATATATATATATATATATATATATATATATATATATATATATATATATATATATATATATATTTTTTTTTAAAGAGTTCCTACCTAAAATAAAAATCCATTATTCATTGAACTTTTGAATAGTCAAGTCGCTGCCTGATGATATCTGTTGTTTGATTGAAACAAGTGGCTATTTGTAGCAGCGGGATGTGAGAATGTTTATATAACAATAAACAAGTATTATCAGCTCTTTTTATTGAGCACTATCTAACAACCTCGTTGAGTTCATTAGTCCATTACTTTTGAATATAAAAAAACCCGAGTATATATATATATATATATATATATATATATACATATATATATATATATATATATATATATAATTTGAGGTTGCTATTCTTCAAAGGTAAGGTAACCAGTGAAATATAACGATGTTAATACAAGAGGGCTCAACACCGGGGTAGAGCAAGTTACACTTTCAATGTGTCTTTATATAAGCAGTAATGTGTTGCTAAACAGTCATGAGCATGTTTCGGTCTTCTAGCATTTAGTAACTAGAGACCTCTTCAGGCAACAATGCTTATATTCAAAAGCCTTTTGAATATAAGCGTTGTTGCCTGAAGAGGTCTCTATTTACTAAATTCTAGAAGACTGAAACATGCTCATGACTATGTAGCAACACATTACTGCTTATGTAAAGATAAATTTAAAGTATATATATATATATATATATATATATATATATATTTAAGAAAAGATTGTATCAATAGCTCAATAGTGTAGGACTAGAGCTACAAATACTTTGTGTCATAATAAACACTTATGACGAGCAAAAATCATCTATTTTCTCTCCAGATTAAAAAATTCATTCGGCTTACCACCAAGAGGTTTATAATATTGTCAATGTACGATGTATTCATCTTTCCTTTGTAAGGTCATCTTTCTGTAAATAAATAATAAATAAACTGGCAATCTCCAAAAGAAAACTGCATTCCACATTCAATTTATGAATTTTATTATTTTAGAAGTTTTAATCACAATATTAATTATTCTTTAACCCCTTGCACTCACACTGTGTCTCCCCATAACATGTGCTATGCATCAGTATCTATATCGTATGCCATAAATTTTTATTATTTATAGGAAAAGAAAAATATAAGAGTATTTGTTTAGCTTAATGGTGTTGATTATTAGTCTCTCTCTCTCTCTCTCTCTCTGTATATATATATATATATCTAAAATTTCAAGTGTTTAGACCCAAAATTGGCGGAGGAGTTAGGTAGAGTTCTCAAAGGTCAAATCGTTGAACTTTGACCCCTTAACAGCCAAATTTCTGGCCGAAAACCGAAGACATCGATTTTCCCAAATCACACTACCCTGTATATCAAATTTCGAGTCAGTAGACTAAAAATTGACAGAGTTATTGCGTAAGGAAATGTACACAGCACACAAACAGTCAGACACACGGACACACAGACACGTCCACTTTTATAGATATATAGACTAGCATTTCAGCCCGGCGTTTTCCGGGTGTTTGGAGGTGTATATTGATAAAAAAAAAAACTGTTAGTAGGAAGTCAGACTCGAACCCATACCGCGAAAGAGGAAAAGAACGGGGGAAAAACTTGACGTCTTTGTTGTTAAGACCACCGCCAAACCAGAAGTGACGTAGGTTTAAATTAAAGCTAGACAATCGAAAAGAGGGGATGACTTTAAAAAATATCGGTGAAAAAAGCGACCCCTCCCTGTAGAAAAGTGCCCAGTTGAGGGTGAAGAAATTAATGTTTTTAACCAATTTTTCAGTAGTTTTCGTCTGAAGGGTCGTGCTTAAAACGATATTGCTCTTATGAAAATTCGTCGCCTCAGTCTAAAGTTTAAGGCAGACATGCAAACATACATTTATATATTGGTAGCTCAAATTTTCGACCCAAACCGATTAAAAAGCTTGCCCATTCTCTGAATACCCTTTATGTAATATTTCAAATGTTTAGATCAGAAATTGTCTAAGTTATTTAGTAGAAACCACAGAGGTAAATTTTAAAAAAAATTAGACCCTATTTTGACCCCTTAAAATTTATTGTTTGGGGCTTAAACCAAGTTATTAAGTTAGATCCATGTCCAAGGAATCTATATCTAAAATTTCAAGTGTTTGGACCCAAAATTGTCAGAGGAGTTTGGTGGAGTTTTCAAAGGTCAAATCGTTAAACTTTGACCTCTTCACTGCAAAATTTCTGGCCAAAAACGGATTACAAAGATGTACCAAAATCTCTGTACCCTGTATATCAAATTTTGAGTTTGTAGACTGAAAATTGAAAGACTTATTGTGTAGGGAAATGCACACACACACACACACACACACACACACACACACACACACACACACACACAGAGGCACACACAGAGACTCACAGACACTTTACTTTTATAAATATACTAGCATGGGTGACCGGTGTTGCCCGGGTGTTTGGAGGTGTATGCTGAGCAAAAAAGACAGCAAAACAAAAAAATAACGGTATATTTTTTAACTTTTACACCTTAATATTTATCATTTTGGGCTCAAATCAAGTTATTAGATCCATATCAAAGTAAAAAAGGTCAAATCCTTACACGCCAAATTTCTGGCCAAAAACAGATCACATATACCCTGTATATCAAATTTCGAGGCTGTAGACTAAAAATTGGAAGAGTTATTGCGTAGGGAAATGTACACAGACACACACAGACAGACTCTTTCACTTTTATAGATATATAGATAGATAGATAAATAGGCTAGCATTTCAGACCGTAAACGTGTAGTAGGAAGGCAGGCTCGAACTCGTATAACGAATGAGGAAAAGAACAGGAGAAAAACCTGACGTCTTTGCTGTTACAACCACCGCCAAACCGGAAGTGACGTAGGTTTTACTTAAGGCTAGACAATCGAAAGGAGCGGATAACTTTCAAAAATATCGGCGAAAAAAGCGACCCCCCCCCCTATAGAACAGTGCCCAGTTGAAGGTGAAGATATTAATGTTTTTCTATATTTGTCGTCTGAAAGGTCGAACTTCAAAACGATACTGATCTTGTAAAAATCCGTCGCCTCTGTCGAAAGTTTTAGGCAGACATGCAAACATACATGCATACGTACATTTATATATTGGTAACAAACATTTTCGATCCAAACCGAGTAAAAAGCTTGCCCTATCCCTGAATACGCTTTATGTAAAATTTCAAATGTTTAGACCAGAAATTGTCTGAGTAATTTGGTAGAAACTGCAGAGGTCAAATTTTTCAAAACTTTGCCCCCTATTATGACCCCTTAACATTTATTGTATTGGGCTCAAATAAGGCTATTAAGTTAGATCCTGTCCAAGGAACCTATATCTAAAATTTCAAGTGTTTGAACCCAAAATTGTCAGAGGCGTTTGGTAGAGATCTCAAAGGTCAAATCGTTGAACTTTGACCCCTTAACAGCCATATTTTGGCGAAAATTGATCACAAAGATGTACCCAAATCTCAGTACCCTGTATATCAAATTTTGAGTCTGTAGACTAAAAATTGACAGAGTTATTGTATAGGGAAATATACACACACAGACAGATAAATAGACACGTTCACTTTTATAGAGATACTAGCATTTCAACCCCGCGTTGCCCGGGTTTTTGAAGGTGTCTGTTGAGCAAAAAAATAGAAAGCGGTCAATTTTTTTAACTTCGACCCCTATTATGACCTCTCAAACGTTATTGTTTTGGGCTTAACCAAAGTTATTAAGTTAGATCCATGTCCAAGGAATTTATATCTAAAATTTCAAGTGTTTAGACCCAAAATTGTCGGAGGAGTTTGGTAGAGTTCTCAAAGGTCAAATCATTGAACTGCAACCTCTTAACAGCCAAATTTTTGGCCCAAAATGGATCAGATCGATTTTCCCAAATCTCAGTACCCTCTATCTCAAATTTCGCATCTGCAGACTTACATTTGTTAGAGTTATTGCGTATGGAAATGTACACAGACACACACACAGACACACAGACGCGTTCACTTTTATAGATATACTAGCGTGTGTACCCGGCGTTGCCCGGGTGTTTGGAGGTGTATGCTGAGCAAACACAAAAAAAAGGTTAATTTTTTTAACTTTGACCCTTATTATGACCCCTTAACATTTATTGTTTTGGGCTCAAATCAAGTTATTAAGTTAGACCCATGTCCAAGGAATCTATATCTAAAACTTCAAGTGTGTAGACCCAAAATTGTCGAAGGAGTTTGGTAGAGTTCTCAAAGGTCCAATCGTTGAACTTTCACCCCTTAACAGCGAAATTTCTGGACGAAAATCGATAACATAGATTTTCCAAAATTTCAGTACCCTGTATATCAAATTGCGAGTCTGTAGACTGAAAATTAACAGAGTTATGTCGAAGGAAAATTTACACATACAGACAGAGAGACAGACAGACACAGACACACAGATACATTCACTTTTATAGATATATAGACTAGCATTTCAGTCCGGCGTTGCCCGAATTTTTGAAAGTTTTTGTTGACCAAAAAAAAAAAAAAAACAGAAAGCGGTCAATTTTTCTCAAATGTCAAATCGTTGAACTTTGACCTCTTAACAGACAAATTTCTAGCCGAAAACTACAAAGATTTTCCAAAATCAGAGTACACTGTATATCAAATTTCGAGTCAGTAGACTTAAAATTGACAGAGTTATTGCGTAGGGAAATGTACACACACACAGACATACACACACAGAGACACACAGACACGTTTACTTTTATAGATATACTAGCATGGGTGTCCGGCGTTGCCCGGGTGTTTGGAGGTGTATGCTGAGCAAAAAAAAAAACAAAAAAAAAAACGATCAATTTTTTTAACTTTGACCCCTATTATGACCCCTTAAAATTTATTGTTTTGGGCTCAAATCAAGTTATTGAGTTAGATCGATATCCAAGGAACCTATATCTAAAATTTTAAGTGTTTGGACCCAAAATTGTCAGAGGAGTTTGGTAGAGTTCTCAGAGGTCAAATCGTTGAACTTTGACCGCTTAACAGCGAAATTTCTGGCCGAAAACCGATCACATAGATTTACGCAAATCTCAGTACCCTGTATATAAATTTCGTGTCTGTAGACTTTAAAACAATAAATGCCCAAAACAATAAATGTCAAGGGGGCATAATAGGGGTCAAAGTTAAAAAAATTGACCTTTTTTTTTTTTGCTCAGCATACACCTCCAAAAAGCCGGGCAACGCCGGGCAACGCCGGGCACTCATGTTGACGATTCTGAAAAACGACAAAAATTTTATGAGAAAAAACCGATGACCATTATCTTGGAGAAGAGAATATGTGCTTTCTTATGATATATAAAACGTTTCCAAATATCAAAACATGTTTTAGAAAAAAAAAAAAAAAAATTATGAAAAAGCGGAAACTTATGCAACAACCTGATATATATATATATATATATATATATATATATATATATATATATATATATATATATATATATATATATATTATATATATATACTATTGAAATAAATATACTTTTCTCAATTGTTTTATTGAAATATAAATATCAATAACACAAAGTTAATTTAGATAGCTCAATAGCGTAATACTAGAGCTATAAATACTTTTATAATATATTGGGAACAGGCAATAATTCTCATGCTCATCTAAAAAAAAGTTCTGACTTATTTACTCTGCAATCGTAGAATTGTTTTTGCCGAAACAATTGTACGATTGTATAATAAATAAAACTGAGTGTCTGTTGTCCGGTATTTGAGTGGATATTTAGAAGCAAATATTATTATGTTATTATATTACTATACTAGCAGCTCAGCTCGGCTTTGCTCGGGCCCTAGATACTGTTCAGAAATTTATGTGCGTATGTATATATATATTATAAAGTTTAACTCATGTCCAGGTAACCTACATCTAAAATTTCAAGTGTTTAGACTCAAAATTGGCGGAGGAGTTTGGTAAAGTCTGCAAAGGTCAACTGCCGAAGAACGGGTTAAAAAGCTTCCTGCATGTCTGAATACCCTTTATGTAAAATTTCAAAAGTTTAGGCCCAACGCTTGTTGAGTAGCTTTCTAGAGACCACAAAGTTCAAATCTTTTTAACTTTGACCCCTTGGCAGCCAAATTATCGACCAAAAACGGAATAGAAATCTTGCTCCATGCCTGAATACACTTTATGTAAAATTTAAAATGTTTAGACTAAAAAGTGTCTGAGTAATTTGGTAGAGTCCGCAGAGGTCAAATTGAAAATTGAAAGAGTTATTGTGTAGGGAAATGTACGCACACACACAGACACACAGACACACAGACACGTTTATTTTTATAGATATACTACCATGGGTGCCCGGCGTTGCCCGGGTGTTTGGAGGTGTATTCTGAGCAGAAAAAAAAAAACAGCAAAAAAAACAAACAAACAAAACGGTATATTTTTTAACTTTGACCCCTATTATGACCCCTTAACATTTATTGTTTTGGGCTCAAATCAAGTTATTAAGTTAGATCCATATCAAAGGAACCTATATCTAAAACTTCAAGTGTTTGGACCCAAAATTTTCAGAGGAGTTTGGTAGAGTTCTCAAAGGTCAAATCTTTGAATTTTGACCGATTAACAAAAAGTTTATGAAACAGCGGGAACTTATGCAACAACCTGATATATATATATATATATATATATATATATATATATATATATATATATATATATATATATACTATTGAAATAAATATACGTTTCTCAATTTTCTATTGAAATATAAATATCAATAACACAAAGTTAATTTACATAGCTCAATAGCGCAATACTTGAGCTATAAATACTTTTATAATATACTGAGAACAGGCAATAATTCTCATGCTCATCTAAAAAAAAGTTCTGACTTATTTACTCTGCAATCGTAGAATTGTTTTTGCCGAAACGATTGTACGATTGTATAATAAATAAAACTGAGTATCTGTTGCCGGTATTTGAGTGGATATTAAGAAGCATATATTATATGTAACATTTAAAATGTTTAGACTAAAAAGTGGCTGCGTAATTTGGTAGAGTCTGCTCTAGTCCATCACCTTACAGATGCTAAACTTCTGACCGACCAACAATATGGATTTAGGCAAGCCTGTTCCACAGCAGATATCCTAACTGTAATCTCTGAACGTATATACAATTCACTGAACAAAGCAGGGGAGGATAGAGTGGTAGCTCTAGATATAGCTAAGGCTTTTGACAGGGTATGGCATGAAGGTCTTCTCAGGAAAATCAGATCATATGGTATCACTGGACGAATACTCAACATAATTAAATCCTTCTTAAATAAAAGAAAAATCCAGGTTGTCCTCGACGATCGTACATCTTAAAAATATGATATAAATGTGGGAGCCCATGCTTGGATCTTTATTATTACTAATATTCATAAATGACCTTCCCGACAAAATTGCCTCTGAGATGGGTATATATGCTGATGACACCACGCTCGACAAGAGGCACGACAGGAAAACAAATGAACACATATCTAAGGAAATGGCAGAAACCATAGAGGATGACCTCCAATCTGTAGTGGAATGGGGACAAAAATGGATAGTCACATTCAATGCTGCCAAGACTAAACTTGTTTCCTTCAATAATTACAAGAAACCTTCTCTACCACCAATAGCAATGGCCAAAGATTCATTATCTGAAAGTACTTCTTTTAAACTGCTCGGCCTAACGTTCACAGGAAACATGAGTTGGAACAATTACATTGAGAGCATTGCCAGGAGTGATGCGAAGAAGGTAAGCTCTCTCTACCATGCAAAAAGCTACTAAAGCCCAAAAGTATCCTGTACCTCTATAAGGCCACCATTCGCCACTGTATGGAGTATTGTTGTCATATTTGGGCTGGTGCACCTGCTACTAGTCTCTCGCTCCTCGACAAGGTTTAAAAGAGAGTCGCAAATCTGATAAGCCCTGAACTGACATCTAAGCTTCAGCCTCTGTTCCATCGACGAAACGTTGCATCCCTCTGCCTGTTCTACAAGTATTTTAATGGTGAATGCTCTGACGAACTGCAAGCACTTGTGCCCCCCCCCACGTAAATACCCTCGACAAACCCGACAAGCAATTAAATCCCACCCCTACAGAGTGGAGATCCCTAGATGTAGGAGAACGTTCTACTCAAGTAGTTTCTTCCCCAGAAACGCTAGATTTTGGAATTCCATTCCGACTCCCTGCTTCCCCAACTGCATTGACATATAGAAGTGTGGTTAGAAGCAAGAAAGAGAAGTCTTACCGTGGGTGCTCAGCAAGTGAGTTCAGGCGAAGAAAAGGAAGAACAAACATGGCGGCCAGCATTTTTAATTCGTCCGTTCTCGCATAATCTCGTGTGTGCGTGAAGATGGAACCTATAAAACGATGTTCATTTCTGGGTGTTGGGAGATGATTCCCGATCAGCCAGGAGAGAAGGCAACGAGAGTAGAGACAAGAGACAGAGGACTGTAGCGATAAACTTTCTTGAACATTCCGTTTGTGTATTTGAGGTAAACATTTTTCAAGTGAAACATGAACCAACATTTTACTCCCACACTCCTTACATAGTAACCCAGTAGCGTCCCTGATAGTAGCTTCCTACGCCAAAGTGGCAATGTGCCTTGTTTGGGGGTGAAAGTGTAATAAAAAAAAATCTGTCATTGCAATAAGGTGTTGAAAATCGTCTAGAATCATCAATTAAAGTGCAATTGAAAAATGGTACAACATTTTAAAACAGATTATTGATATTATCCTATTCTTAGGGTAGTTTGACTTTGCTTTCCAGGGTTCTTAGCAACGCATTTTTTAACTGAAATAATGGAAAAACGTTATGTCTGATAGAGTTGCTTTTCCACTGGGACCTCATTCGTAAGGAACTTGCTAAAGGTAGAAGAGTCCAGAAAAAGGGTTGAAGACTGCATATTCATTTCTTCTCAGCACCAGTGAAGACCTTGTGCAGAAAATGAATCAAATAACAATGGTCGAAAATGCTAATTTTGGAAGACAAATTTTGGATGCATTGGAAATATTAAATGCTTTGGCAGAGTACAGATTAGCAAGTATTTTTATCCACCTCAGTGTAAGTTTGAGGATGTTCCTTACAACACCAACCACAGTAGGATCATCAGAAAAAAGGTTCAGCAAACTTAAGTTCATCAAACATTATCCCAGATCTATCGTGGGCCAGAATCGCTTGAATCAATTGACTAGGCTCAGTATTGAGTCTGACACTGCAGCAAATTGCAAACTATGTAATTCGTAGTTTTGCCAAGAAAAAAGCACACAAGACACCTCCGTTTTAAGTTTATTTACTAAGTTGTTTTCTATCATTTGCTGTATGCTGTAGCCTTCAGGAAACTCAGCATTCAGGTAATGAATGATTTAGGTATATTTGTAAATATTACACTTATGAACATGCATAAGGTTTGAATAAGATGTACATTTAAGCATGCACAAATGCTTGTATGTCAGAAAAGCTTGTACAATTTTATGTTCATTATTAAACCAAACAATAAAGATACATGAGTTTGTTAGATTCTTATTATAGGTTATATTATTTTAATTATATTTTGTATAGTGAGAATTGCTATGCTGACGTAATCATGAAAAACTATAATATATATATATGAATGTTATACTTGTAGTACCCAAAAGTTGATAAAATTATTAATCATCTATGATTCATAATGTTCATAAAATCTAAACAATCTTGGGTCTTTTATTTGAAATTATAAAATAGACAGACATTTTAAAAAGATTCTTTATTACTCAGAACATATAATATAGTGTAACAGAATTATCTAGAAAAGGCTAATATTGTATATTGGGGCCCAGAATAGGTATAGCACTGGTATATGTTTTTCCTCTCAAGGGCCCTGCATGATGTTGTCTCAACTGGCACACATTTACCTTTATCCTTGAGTCGCTTCCGGACATTGATAAGCGGTTATTTGATAGTATAAAAATCTCATTATTCCTTTTTCTTGAATGTTTTTAGCCTTGATATGTGGTTACTCATTAGTAAAAAAAAAAGCAATTAAAAAAGTATACTGCCATTTTGGATGGCACATCAGCACACGGATAAATAAATAGAATCATTAAAATTGTTGAGATGAAAGAGAAATGAGTTAAAATGATATTTTCTCATAATTTATGATTATCTTTACGTTAAAATAACCATCATTCATTTTCTGATAAGTACTTTGTTTTTGTGAAACATCTAAGGAAAAAGCTTTGTAAGATCTTTTCCTCCTCCTCTTCAATATTTCATAATGAATAATTTTTCTCGCTTTGAACATTTAGTTTTTGCGATGTCAAGATTTGACAGGCATAGGAAAAAAGAAATTGCATTGTGTGAACAAAACTTTCAGGCTCATTTTCGTTCGTTCCGAGAACGTGCTACGTTAAAAAAAAAGTCGACAAAAAAAAAAAAAAACCGAAATGGATCTAACTGCGGGAAGAAAAGACAAAAAAATCAGAAGGAAAAATAGTATATCTTTGTCCGAGCAATGTAACTTATATAATCTCAAATGAAATGATAAAACATCTCAAGGATTAAAAATAAATAACTTGTCATTGTCTGTCGTGTTAGTTTCGTACAATTTTATCATTTTTGTTTTCCTATATTTCTTTTTTGACCGTGTCAAAGTTTCAAGGTTCTCTCTCCTTTTTATTCCATATCACTCAACTCCATGATGTTTCACCCCCCCCCTCCCACAAACCGACCCACCCACAACTCGGTGAAAGCACCATCAATCATCTTGAAACTCATGACTTCGAAATGACTTTTTGTACTTTATACTAGAGTTTTGTGGAATTGGCGGACAGAACTGGTCAGATTTTCCTAATAAATCTCTAAGAGTCGAAGACATCCATCAACCTGTTATTACTTACCAATAACAACAATTCCATTAACCCTATACAGAGTTCAACCAGGGGTTGCTTTAGTGGCCAAAAAGTTAGTCATGGCCTTTAATGTAACTAACACAACATGTTCTCGTCAATAAATAAAATATCTACTTATTCAATTAACAGTTATAGAAAATATTGACTGACACATGAACATAAGCTGAAGAATAATCTGAGAAAGCAATATATGAAAAAGAAACTGAAGTACTTATTTAAATTAATGAAAAGTTCTGAAAATAAATAAACTGTATTTAATGCATTTAGTCACAGTTCATAAACGTTCCATCTTTATGTCAAGACTTCTTCGTGATCATTGATTTGAAGAATTAAAATATTAGTACAATACTTAGAAAATATATTTGTTGTGATTGTAATGTGAACTGGATGCTTTTGTTCAAATTTTGACTAAAAAAAATATAGCTGTTAGCGTTCAAAATGTCTATGGTAAATATTGCACCGATTGTGATATTTTTAAACGACCAATAACCGTGAGAATTTTAAACGATATGATGCGGTAGCTATTTTTTTTTTAGAATGAATATAGTCGTTAGGATTCAAAATGTTGGATGTGTATATGAAACGAAATGAGTGTTTCATTGTTTTTATTTATTTATTAATTGGTTCTTTATTTTGTTATCGATATTATTTATTGTGGTGTAGAGGTAGATTTTTGATATTTTTATTTAGATAATGATTTCAAACTAAACGAAATGCTGCATAGCTTGAAGAAAGTGATGATAAAATATAGTTAATTTAAACTCCATGAAATGTAAAGTTAAGTTTGATGTAGAATAGGATAAAAAGTAAAAATAATAAAAATTTGAAAAAATGCATGAAGTGGGTTGATATATTTTATTTTGATGTTAGAAAATTAAATAGCTAAGATATTTTGACTGCTTATTAGAATAGAATTGTCTTCAATGCAACTTAATGGATTGTTTCATCTTAACACATTTTTCATTTTGTCTGCCTCCATCGTTTGTTTTTAGAAAAAAATAATCTTGATCTCAATCCTGGTCAGAGAAAGAACATTACAATTGTCTCAATAGATATGTGAATAAACAGGTAATTTTTATGAATGTCTGTCAATTTTCAAGATGATTTTCTGCAAGGAAAAACATGTCTTTTAAATTGTGAATTCATATACAAATGTTAATTCTTTCACTTCTTTGCTTCTCCTGTTATTCTTATGTAAGGGAAAAAATGAACTTAAAAATTATCAATGCCTGATTATTAAAATTAGGTATCTAATTCACTCTGGTTAGCACCATCAAATACACCCACATCATTCTATCTATCTATCTATCTATCTATCTATCTGTATATATATATATATATATATATATATATATATATATATATATATATATATATGATACAAATTTGCATGTTTACAATACATATTAATAAGGATATAGGTCAGCTGTGAGATCGTATTACACCATCGTACAACATAAAGATGGCCTAAGGTCTAATGTGTGGCTTAATATTCATATTGTATGAACGATTTCGGAAGTTTAGCTGTGAAAACATTGATTGCCCAGCAACTTTTTATCTTATCCGGCTGAAATTTTGCTTGATGGTTTAAGTCTTCAAAAATCATCAGATCTATTCATCAAGAAATTTTAGTAGTAAAAATATTTTAAAATAATCCGTAAATATATACAGGGTGGGGCAAAAGTCTGAGCACATTAATAAGTTTGTATTATTTGGATTATTCAAACTACTGTTCTCATCTTTAGTATTGTTTTCACAACGTTTCGGCTGATGTAACCTCCACTCTCCTTGAGATGCGTCTTATTGAATTTGGGAAACTTCTTGTTGAACTTGTTAATCGTTTGTTAACCTCTAGAATCTGCACGAAAGTTTGACTGGAACTCTTTAGTTAATTCACTTTTTTCTATAAGCCGTGACCAGATAGAACTGAACTTACCTAGTTCTTCATCAACTATGCTAAGCGTCTTTGTGTAACAGATAAATGACTAGGTAAAATGCAGTTCTAAAATAAACTTTTCTGAAGGCTGAAGGTTTAATCCTCGGTGCGAAGGATACTAAGAAAACTATTGTGAACTATTGAAGACTTCTATGAGGTCATGGCTGATGAAACAAGCTGGCCTCATGTTTTGAAATAACATAAAAAAAAATTGAAAGTCCACAGGGTAACAGTTATCAACGCCCTGCTATGAAAACTTTCAAAGGTTAAAGACCTTGCTTATGAGTTGCGAGTTGAAATAATGAAGACATGAAGAGTGAATAATAAAATATCAGAAATCCTTCATTTTTGCTAGTCTGTAAATTTGAAGGTTAAGCAGACGTATGCCGCGAATCAATGTGTATATGTTGAAGCAAATAAAGTACATATCTTTTAAAAACAAAAATAACTTTATCACTTATATATTCAGCCAATAGTCACTTTCCCTCTCCCGTTGGATACAGGATAATTAAAAGTTACTTGTTTAGACAACGCTTTCTTACGCAGGAGCAGAGAAGAAATACCAACCAGTCATTCATCCAAAGTTCAGACTAATTCTACAAAATTAAAATGTTTCCTAATCATCAGTTTTGCAATATCTATTTCCATATCGATTCTCCCATAGATTTTCATTACTTTGAAGTATTTGGAGGTCCGATCGTTTGCATGTATTATAATTTCTAAGTGAGTATCATTAGGATGAACCCATCATGGACGGATATCTTAGCTAGTAATAACAATATATCAGATGCAATATGAATATATTTTCTAAATTCGAATTGAGGAATTCGGCATAATCATAAAAAATGTGTGTAAATCATTAAAGATCATTGTGGATCCCATTAAAAAAGAAAAGAAAAGCTCTCAAATTACATGAGATAGAATTAATTGATATTCTCATGAAATCTAATTTGAAGCTGAAATATTTTCAGTTTAATAAATTTATCGATGATGCATTTAACTCTTCATGGACTTTCTAAGTGCAATAGAAGAAATGAATACACATTTTTCGTAAAACAAAAAGAAGATATCAAAAACAATTTTAATATAAATTTATAGATTAGTAGGAAAAAAGACAATTAATTTATTAAGAATATGGATCAAGACCAATGGCAACTGCTCGAGAAACGGAAGATCATCAAAGAAAGGGCATCATTAATTTAAGGGAAGTTGAAATTAGTTTATTCAGTTTTATTTAAGAATTTTTATTTGAAAAAATTAATTAGTTAAAAATTTTATTAGATAACTGAGTATGCACGTGCTTTTTAAGAAATAATAAATTTCCAATATTATATATATATATATATATATATATATGTATGTGTGTGTGTGTGTGTGTGTGTGTGTTCGTGCGTGTATGTGTGTGTACATATACAGAGAGAGAGAGAGAGAGCGAGAGAGAGAGAGAAAGTTGCAGTAATCGATAGGTTAAAAAGACTTTTAAAGAAATAAAGAGATAAAGAACAGAATAAGTATAGATGTTTTGAGTGATAGAGACATGTTAGATTGAATAGTAGATTTTTAGAGAGACAGAGATAGGAATGTATAGAGAGGAATATCTTGAAAAAGATAAGAGAATGATAGATAGAAAGACAGACATAGCAGAAAGACATTCAGAAAGAGAGGGGAAAAAGAATAAAGAAAGAAAGACAGACGGACACGAAGAAAGGAAGGAGAGGGAGAGAAAAAGATAGTCAATGAGAAATATATCCAGAGAAGATAACGGACAGAAGGGGTAAAGACAGACAGAGAGAACCAAAGAGAAGAAGAAAACGGGCAATATCCCGAAAGAGAATGAATATGTAGAAAAATAAAATGAGAGAGAGAAAGACGGAGAGAGTAACTGACAAAAAAGAGATGACAGAGAAAGAGAATGAAATAGACATTAATGAGGATAAGAAGAAAGAAGAGACGGGGGATAAGAGGTGAAGAGAGACAAGAGAGCCAAATGCAGATAAAGGAAAATGGAGAAGTAGAGAGTAAAATACGAAGATAGAGAGAAACAGAGTGAGAGATAAGGAAGAAAGGAAAATGCTAATTACACCCCCATATATATATATATATATATATATATATATATATATATATATATATATATATATATATATATATATATATATATATATATATAAATGTAACTCTTGGTTCGTTCGCAATTAATAGTCTAAAAATCCACTGGACGGATGGCTTCCACATTTTGGTATAATATGTTTACTATATCCATGTGTGTTTTTATATATTTCTTTTTAATTATAACATTATACTTAATTTTTCTATGATAAATAGGTGTTTTTCTTTGTACCGAGAGGCCATTTTTTTTATTTAGGGACAATTATTTATTACCGCTTCCTGTCACGTGACCAGTGTTACAATTTAGCGGTTTTCCTGCTAGATCTGGAGATTTCGTATGCAATCTAGCGGGGAATTCTAGAATATCTGGAGATATTTGGCGCCCACAAACCCGCAATTTTAGATTAAAAAAATAAAGAAAAGCGCTTGAAAATACTTTAAAACATAAAATAAACTCATTCATGTAAGTAAAAAAAATAGCATTTGGTAACAATTATTTATTGATTATTTGTTTTGTTTTTCACCTTTTTTCGGCTAACCATTCTTAAATCTCGCTATGAAATTGATTTTCCCAAGTACATTTTAGGTGGGGGGCATTCCAACCTCGGAAGTTTAGTTTAAAATACGATCTAAGCAACCCTGCTTTATTTAGAAGTATTTAGTCGAAAATTGTAAAAAGCAAGAAACAACAGCAAAAAAAACTCATATCAATACAGTAGAATTTAATTATCTACCAACCTAAATACTTTTAATATGCTAAAACAAAGTTTTATTGTTTTTTTTTCTAATTTCAAAATATGTTGCACCATTATTGTGATGTTTAATTTGCAGTATATTTCAATTTAACTTTTATTATAAAAAGGTTGACTTTATGATTTGTTTCCTGCAAAAAAAAAAATACCCTCTCTGAAAAAAACAGGCAAAACTAGCTGATAAAATATGTAAGCCTTCTGGGGAGCTAACCGCTTCAATATAATTCCAGAAACATATAGTGAGAAAACACGGAACATTTTATATATTGAATATGCTATATTTATAATTTTTTATGGTAGGAAGTTAAAACATGGAGTTTGGGGGGGAGAATTAGCGATTTTTGAAAATTTCAGACGATAAAAGTTAAAAATCTGGCGATTTTCTGGACATTTCTTTCTCCTGATCTCGCGGGTTTTTTTAAATCTCAGTTGCCAAAATTGCATCACTAAAAAAAAACTACAGGCTTAATGTAAACAGAATGTGTTTACAATATCGGTAAATTTTCAATGGGATTAATCACATCATAATTGATAATGTAACCATTTGATTGAAATTTAATTTAAATTAACCACACGTGGTCGCTTTCCTATCAAATATTCATCGAAAAATGCTAGGTACACACAAAATGAATGCCGACGATCAAAGTGTATAAACATTTTGACTTCTCCCTTTACTTGAAAATTCACCAAAAATCAGGAAATTAACGAATTTTAATGAAAATTGCTTTATTTTTCAAATAATGATCACAGAATATAATGAACTAATTATTTTTTTTACTTAACTCTTAGTGAAAATGTTTTATTTTGTTTAAACAAAAAATACCTTTACTAAAGTTATGGTTTTCAGTAGTAAATAAAAAACGCAAGAATTTATTTTTGCTTTTTTTATATAAATAAAGCATCGTAATTTGTAACAATAAAAAATAATTTTTACAGTAACATTACGAAAAAAGCCCCTAAAGTCCATATTAATGAATTCGATATAACTCGAAGAAAAATGAATTCTCGCATACTATTCAGGAAATTAAAGATTCAATTAGAATCCTATTTCAGTCACCTAAATTATTTAGGGTGAAATGAGTTTAGGAATTTATAGCCAAACCTAAATATATATTTTTTTTGCTTAAAAAAATAGCATTAATACAGTAAGTTAGGTAAAATTTGCATAGAATGCTCTGCTTTAAGGTTGTAAAAATGGAACGGAAATTGTAATTTCATTCCCTTTTAAATTCGATACATTTTTACATTACGTCCAATTCATCGTTCACATTCGACACGTCAACTTTTATAGCTTTTCGGGTATTCTGGCAAGGTTAGGGGTGTCTATTTCGAAAGCCGTTCTTAACATGGGTAGATTGGTAGGTGTGTCAGAAATTTCGTGAAAAATAGTGAATAATTCCACCCCGTCTTTCCAAGCCTATAACTCCTCGAAAAATGTAACTCAAGCCCTAATTTTTTTTTCCAATTAAAGGGGCAAGGACCAAGGTTTCATTAAAAACAAAACAAAACAAAAAACAAACTACATGTTTAAAAAAAAAAAGGTTTTAACTTCGTGTTATATAGGGGTTTCATTTAGAGTCTTATTATACGCGCAGTCTTAGAAGAGTCTTATTATAAGTGATGCTGTATCTTAGTGAGAGAGATTTATTAAGAGGGATGTTGATGTACTCAGAGAGAGAGAAGTTGTTGTTGTAAGAGACTTAGAGTAGAAGAGAGATTGCTCGTTTATAACGATTCCTATATATTGAACGTTCATTCCTTAATTGTGTAGAAGAAGAAAAGCTCTTTGAGTGATGACATAGTGTTCAGACAGTTCGGACATTGTGTAGACATGATGATGTTGAGACGTGTATGTAAAGACATTTTATAACACAAATATATAATACAATTTCACTTTACCTTTTCGTAAGAATCATAAGACAAGACGAGCTTTACAAAATACATGATGGTTTATTTCGTCACACGGTCGTGTTTCCATCACCAAGAATTCAAAGTCTCACATTTTAGTTTCAACGTGACGTCTCGCTCCCTAGACGATGCCTCCCTCTGAGTTTTCTCACTGACTGTCTAACTCTAAAGTTTTTTCTCTATTCCTAGAACTTTCTATTTTCCGTGACGTCATACACATGTTAAAACATGTGCCTTCTTCCACGTGCTCTGGACATACGTGTCCAAAACTTTTCCTATTTCTCAGTAACCTATTTATCCAATATGTTAAAACATTATCTTATAAGCTGCATTCTTTCAATTTAAAATTTCATAACAACCTTGAGAGTTCACATTCTTTCCTTGAAATATTTATCTATATTCTAAACAAATGTTTGTTTTACATTTTTAAATTCTCACACGTAATCTATTTCTAAACCTAGATTACGAGGTTCGAATTTCGCCTATGCTATTTCATTTTCATTGTAAACTAAATTCTCCATTTTTATACTTACATGAAAAGGGGACAGCCCTTATCATGTAACACGGACTTTACAGGTAAATTTCTAAAAAACATTACTTTTTTTGTTTTGAATTTGAATATATTATATATTGACCTTTTCTCTTCAATTTGTGATATATAACACTTTGGTGAATAAATTATTTACTTTTTAAGAGACATTTCAAAATGGGAGGCGTGAATTATTCTATCCCCTGTCTTTCCAAGCTTATAACTACTCGAAAAATGTAATTGAAGCCCTAATTTTTTTTTTCAATTAAAGGAGCGAGGACCAAGGTTTCATAAAAAAACAAAAGAAAAAACAAACAACGTGGTTTACAATAAAAGGTTTTAAAGTTCGAACTTTACAGGTAAATTTCTAAAAAAAACACTACTTTTTTGTTTTAAATTTGAATATATTATTTATTGACGTTTTCTCTTCAATTTGTGATATATAAAACTTTGGTGAGCAAATTAATAATTTACTTTTTACGAGACACTTGAAAATGGGGGAGAGTGAATTAAAAAAAAGGTTTGTCTAAAATATTATATTCAGTTTATTGGAACGAGCATAAACTTTCACATTAACCCTGAAAATGTCGTAAAAATAGAATCAATAGAAAAATTTTGATAGATTTTTAAAGTTTAAAAATTAGAAAAATATTGAGTTCGTAAAATTCATTACTTTAAAAAAAATCCTATTACTTTTAAAACAATTTTAATAGTTTATTTTGGAAGTATAATCCATAAAAAAAATAAACAACCCACTTTTAAAAGAAAAATTACGAGATTTTTATATTTTATTCGCAGTTTCGTGATAGGGGTGTAAAAAATTCCTACAAAAATTCTGATACATCTACCAGATTGGAGTGTTCATTCGTTGTAAACGTACCCGACAACCTATAAATGTCGACATTTCCAATGTGAATGGTAAGCTGGACTTATGTAAAAAATAACAAAAAGATATACCAAACTGACTTTTTCGTTTAAAAATTGGAATTATTTCCCTTTCGTTATTAACTTTTTTAAAAAAAAAATTTTTTTTAAATAAATAATTTGTGTTTTATATACATAAAGTACAATTGTTGAATGTTACTGTTTTGATTATATTCGTTTTTTTTTGGGGGGGGGGCACAATTAAAAAATTAAGAAAGATTAAAACGAAGCAAAATTTAAGTTTCCGTTCCATTTTTACAACAACCGTAAAACGGCGCATACTCAGCAAGTTTTATCGTAATTTATAAGCATAATTTTGAAACACTAAATCAACATTTTATTTATTTTTTTGCATAATTAATGATGGAAGTATTTTTCTGTTTATTTTCTTAACATCTGTTAAAAAAATAAATAATTTGTACATTCTCTTGAAAAAAAGAATCAAACTTTTCTCTACTTTCACATGTGTTCCATTTTAAGAAACTGAGCCACAGCAACGCGTGACCGGGTACAGCTAGTATATATATATATATATATATATATATATATATATATATATATATATATATATATATATATATATTCTGGATAATAAAACAGACCGGTAAAAACTGTGTAAAAATTTTAACATGCTGGAGGAGCTCTGCATGAAAAAAAAAAAATTGCATCTTCGAATGTGATTAAAATGTATATATGTGCTGTGTTGTTATATTAAACAAACACTGAGCTTCTAATCAAAAAGGATTAGTGTGAAATATAATTGAAAATATTTTATCAAAACAACACGCGCGCACGTGCGCGCTGGTCCTTGCTAATGTAGTCAGAGAGGGCTTCGTGCTGGGTTCGATTCTCTTGACCGGCAACAATTGTGACAGCTTGCACAGATGATTCCCGAAAAGATGTAACACGAGCGTCTCTAGGTATTTAATAAGTCGGTCAATTTAGTTTGCATGCACAAATCATGATATAATCATTAGATCACTCCGACAAACGTTAAAAAACATTTAAAAATAAAGTTTAAATTACAACGATATTTCTCGCGGTTGACGGTGGCCGAATGGATTTGGTCCTTGCTAATAGAGTCAGGGATGGTTTCGTTGCTGGGTCCAAATATCTCGACCGGCGGTAATCGTGACACCCTGCATTGATGATTCTTGAAAGGATGGGGCACTACTGGCTGTAGGTATTTAATAATTATCATAGTAAATAATTATATATATATATATATATATATATATATATATATATATATATATATATATATATATATATATATATATATTCTAGCGGGGGTACCCGGCGTTGCCCGAGTGTTTGTTTCCGGGACGGGGGGGGGGGAGTTTTAAAAAATGTTATGGTAGGTAAGTAGGAAGGAAGGATCAAACCCGGAGTCATGAGTAAAAGTAGGAAAATAAAGTGTGAAAAAAAAAACAAAAACATCTGCAACGCTAACAGTTCGGCCACCAAGAAAAGTCCATTCCAGTTGTTTAGGAAAAAAAAAAAACACTATGGTACGTCGGCGCGAACGTGAAAATATAATGTGAATTGTCCAGCAACCTAACCACTACGCCACAGAGCACTGCAGCTTAGTTTAGTGATTTTAAATAACTTAACATGATAGAACTACGAAGCCAAACCGGTGTTCTCTTCTCAACTGTTCCTTGTGAACGATCTCCAAACGGTGTTAAGTGGTGGCAGGGGGAGGAGGAATTTTTAAGAGAGAAAATATTTTACCACTTCCATTGATCTTAACCGATTTTGGCCGTGACTTCTCAGCAGAAAAAGTATAGAAATCTAAGATTATCGAGGAATTTGAGAACTAATAAGCCTATAACAAACCTCAGATATTGTTCTGCCGTTTGTGCATAATGTATTTGCATGAAATATCTTGACTTTTAATCCTATTAAGGTCAAAATCCTACGGGAAAAAATGAGTTCATTTTATTTATATAGAAGATATATATATTCTAGCGGGGGTACCCGGCGTTGCCCGAGTGTTTGTTTCCGGGACGGGGGGGGGAGTTTTAAAAAATGTTATGGTAGGTAAGTAGGAAGGAAGGATCAAACCCGGAGTCATGAGTAAAAGTAGGAAAATAAAGTGTGAAAAAAAAAACAAAAACATCTGCAACGCTAACAGTTCGGCCACCAAGAAAAGTCCATTCCAGTTGTTTAGGAAAAAAAAAAAACACTATGGTACGTCGGCGCGAACGTGAAAATATAATGTGAATTGTCCAGCAACCTAACCACTACGCCACAGAGCACTGCAGCTTAGTTTAGTGATTTTAAATAACTTAACATGATAGAACTACGAAGCCAAACCGGTGTTCTCTTCTCAACTGTTCCTTGTGAACGATCTCCAAACGGTGTTAAGTGGTGGCAGGGGGAGGAGGAATTTTTAAGAGAGAAAATATTTTACCACTTCCATTGATCTTAACCGATTTTGGCCGTGACTTCTCAGCAGAAAAAGTATAGAAATCTAAGATTATCGAGGAATTTGAGAACTAATAAGCCTATAACAAACCTCAGATATTGTTCTGCCGTTTGTGCATAATGTATTTGCATGAAATATCTTGACTTTTAATCCTATTAAGGTCAAAATCCTACGGGAAAAAATGAGTTCATTTTATTTATATAGAAGATATATATATATATATATATATATATATATATATATATATATATATATATATATATTCTAGCGGGGGTACCCGGCGTTGCCCGAGTGTTTGTTTCCGGGACGGGGGGGGGGAGTTTTAAAAAATGTTATGGTAGGTAAGTAGGAAGGAAGGATCAAACCCGGAGTCATGAGTAAAAGTAGGAAAATAAAGTGTGAAAAAAAAAAAAAAAACATCTGCAACGCTAACAGTTCGGCCACCAAGAAAAGTCCATTCCAGTTGTTTAGGAAAAAAAAAAAACACTATGGTACGTCGGCGCGAACGTGAAAATATAATGTGAATTGTCCAGCAACCTAACCACTACGCCACAGAGCACTGCAGCTTAGTTTAGTGATTTTAAATAACTTAACATGATAGAACTACGAAGCCAAACCGGTGTTCTCTTCTCAACTGTTCCTTGTGAACGATCTCCAAACGGTGTTAAGTGGTGGCAGGGGGAGGAGGAATTTTTAAGAGAGAAAATATTTTACCACTTCCATTGATCTTAACCGATTTTGGCCGTGACTTCTCAGCAGAAAAAGTATAGAAATCTAAGATTATCGAGGAATTTGAGAACTAATAAGCCTATAACAAACCTCAGATATTGTTCTGCCGTTTGTGCATAATGTATTTGCATGAAATATCTTGACTTTTAATCCTATTAAGGTCAAAATCCTACGGGAAAAAATGAGTTCATTTTATTTATATAGAAGATAGAATAGAAAGAGAAGAATATATATATATATATATATATATATATATATATATATATATATATATATATATATATATATATATAAAGCTGAACGTCTGTGTGCGTGTGTCTGGTCACGAATAGACTCCTATATGGTTGACTATTATAGAAAACTGATCACATATAATGATAGAAGATGTATCGAGACACGGAAATGGGTATGTTTGATCTGGCATTATGATGATACATTAAAATTGTGGCGTCTGCGTACGCGCAGGTCCACAAAATATGGAAACAAAAAATTAAAAAATTAAAAAACAAACGTTTACAACTGTTTTTGATATAGATGTACATAATAATACTTTGATAAGTATGTTTTAACTTAAATAGGGATGGTATAATAAAATTGTGGGGTCTGCGTTTGCGCCTGGCCTCCATACAATGGAATAAGGCACAAACTTTAATAAAGACTTTTCATATCTATCTGCGTAAGTATACTTTGTTTCAGTTTGAAGAAATATGGTATAATAAAATTATGAGGTGTTCGTTCGCGCCTGACCTCCATAGAATGGAAATATGTCACAAAGTTTAACAAGATTTTTTAATATAGATCCACATAATATTGTGATAAGTGTTTCAGTGTGAACAGGTATGGTATAATACATTATGGGGTTTATCTATTTTATTTTTACTTTCATCATATTTTGCTTTGGTTTTGATACTCCCAAATTCGAAGCTATCTCTTTACAATCCTTCCTTTTCATAACTTATCATACTTTCATTTTTCCATTTTCTGTAGGCTTTTTTTGAACCCAGTCAACGGTACATATATACATGCATATATATATATATATATATATATATATATATATATATATATATATATATATATATATATATATATATATATACTAGACACCTAGGTGTCTATATGGTTCTTGTAGCAAACACATGTGATAGAAAGGGTCACGGTGATTTAGATAAAACTGCAGGAAGAACGTATTTCTTTTATTTAAGTGATGCAGTGTTGTCTGGACCTTTGTTTTAATACATGATGTTACAGAACAATAACATCATTCGGTGTAAAAGAAGAAAAAAACAAGAGCACAGAGTTTTAGAGGTAGATTAGACCTCGAGTTCATTTTATAAACGACCTGTAATCCTTCAAATTATAGGCTATCTAAATACAGACTGGAACGATAAAATTGTCGCTATAAAAAAAAGACAGCATTCCATTTTCGTTTGATGAAAACCGGTTTTCTTTTTTTTTGTGGAAGACCGCCTGCTAGTTGGCCAGTTGTGTACAAGTCCAAGTTGTGTATCATGTTTGAAAGTAACACAATGTTTAACAAGCGAGATCGGAGATGCGACGCTGTATGACTTATGCTCTCTACCGATCCAAGTTATGATAGCAGGACCATTGCCAGCACCATCAAAATGCATCATTGCATTGCTACAAATAACAGGGACGTGCCCAGGGTTATGAAACAAAGTTTACGGACACGGTTATGGTCTTTGATGTGGTGCTACCTCTCATCTTCGAAGGCGGCTAAAAAGTCAACACCAAGTGTACCTGAATATGCTGAAGAGTTTGGTGATTCCTGGAATGATCAGGTTGCCGCTGGCAGACTCTGGATGTAGCAGTAGGACTCGGCGCCAGCCCACGTCCAAAGAACCTAGGCTTGCCTCCAGAAAGAGGGCTATAAATTTGTACTGTTCTCTCACTGGCCCCCCTCCTCCACCGGCCTGAACTCTCTGGACTGCATCGTTTAGTCATACGTCGAGAACATTACAACATGACCTTCCACAACACCAAAGCCAGTCTGATCGCAGCCATCCGCCAAGTATTCGTTGAGTTCCTGCTAGCAGTTGTGGGAAAAGCATTCTTCCAGTTCTGGACCTGTATCGAAGCGCTGATTGAGGCTGAAGGCGGCTACATTAAGCAAATGTTAGCTCTACTACATAATCAAGTTATCTGAAGTGATTTTTTCAATAAAAGTTTTAAAATGAAGTTGTAGTGTTGTTTTCTTTAGGGTGTGAAATTTATCCTTTCACCCTCTATTGGATCTCTCTCTCTCTCCCTCTCTCTCTCTCTCTCTCTCTCTCTCTCTATATATATATATATATATATATATATATATATATACTTATTTACTCCTTTCCGCTCTCACTTTATAATGCTATCCTCATTATCATGCGCGCCCGAACACCACACCCGTCCCCACGCTCTTTGAAAAATGTTAAATGATGTTCTAATTGGTAAATGTCGGTGCATTACTTACGGAAAAACGGTTAACTAAACTGCAGAAGCACCTATTAAGCCACATAAGTTCTATAATTGAATCCCCCTCCCACAAAAAAAGAATGAAAAACATAAAGATGTTTGGTGCTTATGTTTTTGTAAACCGCATTAAAAACTACGTGAGACAAAAAAAAAGTCTCCCAATTTGTTGTACTTTTCTTTAACTGTAAGTCATTAAAACAATGTCAGTCCGTAATTTTTTGATTGGTACGCCATGTGAGAAGGCAATTTGCTAGGTGAAGCAAGCCGTCATTCATGCTGCAGCGCACGCGCGTAGCGTAAACGGAAGCTGCAAAATGGTGGAAAGTAGTTCGTGGTTTCAGGGGTTAATACCATGCAAACGGTAAAGATTCGTTGTCAGCGACCTCAATTACCTATAAAGAAACAAATTAGAGTGGTCGGTGTTCTGTTGTAGCGGATCTGGATATTTACCGAAACGGAGGATATAGAACGGGAGAAAGAGAGTGAAAGAAAAAGAGAGATAAAAGAATATGATAAAAAGTGAGAGAAACAGAGAGAGATATATCCTAGGCGATGGCGATTACTTCTGCTTGTTACACTGTTGTATTATATTCCTTTCGAAAATGTGTCGTTAAAAGATTAATGCATTTTTCCTTTGGGGTAGAAAAAGCTAATGCAGATTATCAAGTGAACTGGCATAATTGGGAGAGTTAGGCGACACCAGAAGACGAAACAATTAAAATCCTGGACATTTCATAAATTTAAAAAAAAAAAGCAATTAATACATTTTAATGATTGTTAAAAAATAAAATTTTACAGCATTTAATTTAGAGTTTATTTCATTAGTAATTTAATTTTATCCGAAATTAAAAAAAAATATTTTAACAAATAGCTGCACTAGCGAAATGGTTCTATGTTGCATTTCATGAAAACGATCTTGATTGCAAGAGTTCTGCTTTCCTGTCGAGAATAAAGAGTATATCCCTTAATGCATACAAATTCAATGATCTATATATCAATACGGTAGCGTGTGTGTTATTTTGTGTGTCACGCTTACATCTTTTTTTTCCCCACCGAGTGACTATCGTTTAATTTTTATGACCTTCCATTTCTTGTAATAAATAATTTTACCAAGAATACTTCATAAGTTTTGGTTTCGGTTCTGATTATAGCTGATGCTACTCAAGTCATCTATTTTTTAATAAAAAAAATTTACGAATTCTTTATAAGTTTTGGCTTCGTTTTCGATTATAGCTGAAGGAACTTAAGTTTTATATATATATATATATATATATATATATATATATTTTCTTCATAAGATTACTTTCGGTTTCGATTAAGTTGATGCATCTAAGTCATATGAATATACATATTTTTATTTTTGAAATCACAACTTTATAATAAATAAGAATCGATAGAAAATTGACTCTATATTAATATATATGAAATCTGCATGGATCAAAATATTATATTTAAGCATCTTTTACGACCGGGCTACGCCGGACGTCCCTGCTACTTTAAATAAATACGTTTACAGTTTAAACAAAAGGGCTACAATAATATCAGAGCGTCTCCATTTATGCTGGACATTCACAGAATGCCAACATCAATATATTACATATGAAAGAGTGCGCTGTGGAATTCCCATAGGTCCCGCTAGTAGATAATAATTGTAAATTGTTTCTAAAAGAACAGCATAATTTAAAGAGCTTATAATGGATATATTGAACATAAAAGTTATGTTGCCGGGCGTGCAAAATGAGATTTAAATAGTCTTTAAGTTGCCGAATCAAATTTTGCTTATGAAAAACAACTTTTCATTTGTTATTATTGTGCCATGTTATTGACAATATGATAACGTATTTCACTACAATTCATTTAAAAAAATTATTTAGTTTTACACGGACAATCTTCTAATATGAACAAATTTAAACTGATCGCGGAAAAATGAATTTCAGCAATTGAGAAAAAAATTATATTTTAATTAAAAAATATAATAAGGGTTGTCTTTCGTACGAGTAGACTTTTATTTCTTACTTTATTTTATTTTTTATCAGATTAATCTCAGATATTCCTTAGTCTAACATTTGTTTGTTTTTTATAAGACACATAGATATTCAAATGTTTATTTAAGGTTTTTATCGACTTCTCAATCTTTGAGTGAAACAGTGAAGAAACATAATTTTCCTAATATATGACTTAACTAAGTTATAGTTTGATCTGTTTTGATTTTTTTCGTTGTCTGGCCGGAATCTAAGACCAGAATCTAGTCTGGTGGCGTATCCATTTTTGTGTTGTTACTTGTGATAACATCACTACGAGGATGTATACCATACTTCTCCCATAATCATTCCAAAGAGATTTTGTTTGGGTGTCGAATTCTATGTTACTTTAGATATTTGGTCAAAGTTTGCTTATAGAGTAAAGCTTTCTCATACCAGGTTGCTCGAAAAAAAATATCAATATTAAAAGTCCTTAGACACTTGAGGACAATGTTTCGTAAGCATTCAACCTCTATGCAATGTCTGTTAGGCAAAAAACCCCTCTCTTTTTGTGTATAAATTTAAAGATGTGCAAACAATACTTAAAAATTAAAATGCCTTCACTGCATCCCAGGCAACGCCACGCATGTACGGCTATAAGCATTAAGATTTACCTTTGCTATAAACATTAAGATTTACTTTAGCAAGTATCTAGATTCAACTGTTCACAAAACGGTAATTTGAGTGGATACCGTCGGAAGTTTGCTTAAACAAATGGCCTCAAGCCTTCGTTTGATAGGAGTTCGGCCATTGGTCAATAGAAATAAGATAATTATACTAACGAATCCGATTGCTAGCTAGTTAGCTAGCGTAAATATAAAAAGCAATCACAAGAAATAAATTTCCACATTTAGCCTACTAATTCCCATGAAAATGAAAGATGAACGCTTCTGTATAGCTTACTTGTCGTAGATATACTCCCATATATGTATATATATATATATATATATATATATATATATATATATATATATATATATATATATATATATAATTATTTACTATAATAATATAATAATTATTAAATACCTACAGACACGTGTTTCATTTTTGTGAGAATCATCAGTGCAAGGTGACACGATTACTGCTGGTCAGGAGATTCGAACCTAGCAACGAAGTCATCTTTGACTCCATTACCGTGAACAAATCATTTCGGCCAAGCTTAACCACGAGAAATATCGTTAAAATTTAAACATTTATTTTTAAATGTCTTAACGTCTGTCAGAGTGATCTAATCAGCATGGTCTGCCCATGCAACCTAAAGTGACCGACTTTATTTTAGCTGTAAAGTGCTCAACGATAAGAACCGAGTTCTTAAAGGAGCGGCCTGCTAGCATATATATATATATATATATATATATATATATATATATATATATATATATATATATATATATATATATATATATATATACTGCCAGGTCGCCAGGCATTGTCCGGTCGTAAAATATGCTTAAATATGATATTTTGATTAATGTAGGTTTTGTATTTATTATTATTATTATTATTATTATTATTATTATTATTATATTAGAGCCAATCTATAATACTGATTTAAAAAGTAAAGAAAAATTGACTTGTGCGCCACCACTGTAGATTCAAACCAAAACGTTTAGCTTATGATTTATTTTCCCTTTGATGTTAATGCCTGACCTATGAAGACATGTTTTATAATAATAATGATAATGGCAAGCAATCTACGAAAGATTAATGCAAGCAACAGTAAACGTAATCACTAGTTTTGTCTTCTCTGCGCCAACCTCTCGAACCAAAGGTTCTCAAGTCCTTCGCCACCCTTACTCAAGGCACGCCTTCATGCTGATCTATCTTCGGCTAGCTCCTTCCACACATTCACATCGATGCCAAGAACGATCAGATCCTGTTTGGCCACGTCTTTAAAGCGCAGGATCGGGCGACCGCTGCTTTTTGTTCCATTTGCCATTTCGCTGTAGAGGATATCCTAAGGAAGACGGCCATCGGGCATTCTGCGCAGGTGTCCAAGCCAACTCGATCGTCAGATCTTGAGTGTCTGGAAAAAGGAGCAGCTGCCGGCACGTCTTAGCACCTCTTCATTGGTGATTCTATCCCACCAATTGATGCCCATGATATGTTGCAAGCATCGGAGATGGAAGACGTTCAGTCTTTTCTCATGACGAGCATACGTGATCCAAGTCTCTGCTCCATACAATAGGGTACTCAGAACACAGCATTCGTATATGCGGCATTTTGTGAGAGAAGTGAGGAATTTATTCAACAATGCTCTTTCACGTAGTCGGTTGAAAGTAGACGCTGCTCTACCTATGCGCGTTTGTAGCTCCTGTTCAATGGATAGTCCCTTGTTGATGTTGGATCTAAAATACGCAAAGTCCTCAATAGTCTCTAGTTCGTGGCCATTGATGGTGATTGGTGATGCGTCACCCTGGCGCATCACAACTGTCTTCTTCACACTGATTACAAGTGCGAACTCCGCACAAGCATGTTTTATGGAAGGCTAAAATAAACATGAACAAATAGCTATTACCTTACACATGCATATTCGTAATGCCATCGTTCCACCATCGCCTGGCAAATTCCATTCTTAAAATTTTCACACTTTTGCACCGAAAGTCTGGTTAAATATAATATTTCAGATGGTTTCAAATACCTTATATATTAAGTTTCATGTCTGTCGCCCAAAAACTGACAGAGGAGTTTGGTAGGCAAATTTTTTTAAACACACATATATATAAGAGGTTTGTGTTTACTATAACACTTTCATGCAAATATTGTGCAAGTATAGATAATGTAGAATATCATGAATATAATTACACTTAATAGTTAACTAAAGATGATCATCCGATAAAAAATCGAAAAAAAAAACTGATAGGGAATTAATAAAATTAATGTTTAAAATGATATGCAAATAATCTAGATCTTTTGCAGATTAATGCAATTCCACAATCCATATATAAGAAAGTTGTATTTTCTTTTTAAACAGATAAAAAAAATGTTTTATAATATGAATATAAATACACAAAGAAAACTATATTATAGGAGTGTGTATATATATATATATATATATATATATATATATATATATATATATGTATGTATAATAGAGAAAGGTAATTTGCTTGAAGCATTGCTGTCAATAGATATGGAAGTGTATAAGTAGGCTCTAGCAATCGGCTGTTGTATTGGCGTGGCGTATGAAAGAATGTTTTATTGATTTACAGTTGCCTCATTCCCACATCCATTTCCGTCTTACAATATTTCAATGTTTTTTCTTTTTAGGGACATTCTTTAGTTCCTTTCTTTTGAAAAAGAGATGCTATCTCGAAATATTAAGGCCTCTACAATCCCGGTTACAGCCAACAGTAAGTTCATATTCACTGATTTGTATTGTGATTAACTTGAAAAATAAATGGATACACAAAGTGAGATAAAATAACAAAACGAATAAGACCTTTCGTTTATCCATATTTATTCATACGTTACCCCAATACAACAGCCGGTTTCCTGCATAGATATAGCCTTTTTATACGCTTAAATATATATATATATATATATATATATATATATATATATATATATATATATATATATATGTTAGCAAAAGTACCCGTCGTTGACTGGGTTCAAAAACAGCCTACAGAAAATGGACTCTGATTTATGAAAGTATGATAAGTTATCAAAAGGAAGGGTTGTAAATTTGGGTTGAATTTGGGGGTTTCAAAACCAAGCAAAATATGATGAAAGTAAAAATAAAATAGATAAACCTCAAAATTTATTATACCATACCTGTTCACACTGAAACACTTATCACAATATTCTCTATTAAAAAAAAAACTTGTTAAACTTTGTGACATATTTCCATTCTATGGAGGTCAGGTGCGAACGAACACCTCATAATTTTATTATTGTTTTTTAATTTTTAATTTTTTTATTTCCATACGTTGTGGGCCCGGCACGGATGCAGACCCCACAATTTTAATGAACCACCGTTCTGCCAGATCAAATATACCCATTCCTGTGTGTCAATCCATCTTTTATCATTATATGTAATCAGTTTTTTAAAATAGTGAACCATATATGAACCTATTCGTCACACACACACACACACACACACACACACACACACACACACACACACACACACACACATTCAGCTTTATATAAATATATATATATATATATATATATATATATATATATATATATATATACTAGCAAAAGTACCCGTCGTTGATGGGGTTAAAAAATAGCCCACAGAAAATGGACTCTGATTTATTAAAGTATGGTAGGTTATGAAAAGGAAGGGTTGTAAAGAGATAGCTTCGAATTTGGGGGTATCAAAACCAAAGTAAAATATTATGAAAGTAAAAATAAAATAGATAACCCCCATAATTTATTATACCATACCTGTTCACACTGAAACACTTATCACAATATTCTGTAGATCTATATTAAAAAGCCTTGTTAAACTTTGTGACATATTTTCATCTTTTGCGAACGAACACCTCATAATTTTATTATACCATATTTCTTCAAACTGAAACATAATTATCAAAGTATATTTACACAGATAGATATGAAAAGTCTTTATTAAAGTTTGTGCCTATTTCCATTGTATGGAGGCCAGGCGCGAACGCAAACCCCACAATTTTATTATACCATCCCTATTTAAGTTAAAACATACTTATCAAAGTATTCTTATGTACATCCATAGCAAAAACACTTGTAAACTTTTTTTTAATTTTTTAATTTTTTATTTCCATACTTTGTGGACCAGGCGCGAACGCAGACCCCACAATTTTAATGAACCACCGTTCTGCCAGATCAAACATAACAATTCCTGTGTCTCGATACATCTTCTATAATTATATGTAATCAGTTTTTTAAAATAGTGAACCATATAGGAGCCTATTCGTAACCACACACACACACACACACACACACACACACACACACACACACACACACACGCACACACACACATATATATACACACGCACACACAGACATTCAACTTTATATATTATATATATATAATTTAATTATTTATTTTTGTTATATATATATATATATGTATATATATATACATATATATATAACAAAAATAAATAATTAAATTATTATCTTAACATTTTACTGCAATTTTACGATATATATTATCTTCAGAAATGCATTTCTTATTCTAGATGTCTCCGTGAATTAAAATATGAGGTAAGAATAGAAATTTCCTTGATGCAGGATAGTTTGATAAAATACATAAACATTTTATATAATATATGAGCATCGCCGGAAATCCTGCTGTTGCTATCAGATAAGACTGTTTGAAGATACCCGCTCCCCGACTTAAATCACACAAAACATTGATGTTATTTTTTCCTTTCTCTTTGCAAAACTCAATTATGTCCTGCAAAATCAAAACTAAAATCAAAATTTTCTACTTCAAATCAACTAAACTAATCAGCAGAAATAAATATATGAATATATAAAGAACTTGAAATATAAAACTTTCTACTAATATTAAATATATTAAATAATATCAAAAGTGTTGATATATGAAAAAAACAAAACAACCGAATCGTATGATTCTGATAATATTGCATTAGATTCTCACTTTGCTTTTGCTAGTTAACCTATTAATGTCTGCGGACATTAGTTTTCTCAAAGCGATTATTAAATCGAATCAATTTCATAACAAACTTGAAACAAAATATGTTTAGCTAATGTTTTAGGAGACAGGCATTTAAGTCGAGATAGAAACTCGATTCCTCCCATGTTAGTTGATCATTGCTGTCGACTTAGAAAAAAGAAGGAGACACTTCAGAAGGGAAAAATCATTTAATTAAGCTCTAAATAATTATTTACAAACATTATTGTAAAATAAAATTTAAATGTAAATTCCAACAATTACCATTTTGTTCACAGGAATAAAGAAACTGCTAGAAGAACAAATAATGAAGAGAAGAAACAAACATCTTAAAAAGCCGGGAAAAACAATGCTATTTCCTGTTTTGTCTACTTGTGTTGTATGCATATTTTTCTTTATTGAACGTCCCTCTTGAAAACTAATATTGTTCTAGAGATGTTCTTTTATTGTAAAGTCACACTTTTGTTTCATCAAATATCCCTTTCCAATCTTACTATTAAAAAAGATTCTGTCTTCTGATTTCATTGAAAAAAAAAAACTCATACAAGCCTCTTTTAGGGCTGCATCACAGTATCTAACATTAAGCTGAATAAATTTAAAGTGATTACATTTCAATTAAATTCGCATTTGATGAGTTTCTTCTGAGTGGATTTGATGTTTGATGACCTGTGACTTGCGAACATTTATTGTAAAGCAACCAGAATGGTGTGGGGTTGCACATGGGTAGGGGTTTCGGTTTTATCAATACAAACCTTGCAGTCAGGCAGAAAAATAAAGACGGAAAAGTTACGGTAAAGAGACAGTAGAAGGAAGAGAAGGGACAGAGTAAGAGACATGGATAAACAGGTAAAGAGGTATGGACAGCTGAGAATGAGAAGAAAGCATACTTTCACGGGGTGAGGTTGATGAATGATGCTATTTAGTGACAAACTTAGGATTCGATAGTTCTTAGTAGTTAGTGGGGAGATTTGCATTAACACTGGTGATTTATGTAGATGGAATCGGTCAGGTGTGACATGATGGCCAATTGAAAGCTTTTTAAGGATTGTGAAGAATAACTCAGCCTAAATGTTTCCACTTTATCAACCTTAAACTTTTTCTGCAAGCAGGACGTATGGCATAGAGTTCGATGCATTTTCTGAAAGACTCTTTTATCATCTTTTGTTTTTCTGAAAAGATAAATTAAGAAGTTTCGGATTTAAAAGACTTGCATTAATATTGTTTCGATGGAGGCTATTTCAAATTAAATGGAAGCGACTAATTTCTTTCTCCGTTTTTCCTGTTTCTGCTTGGATAAAAGTTGCTGCCAAAAAAACAAAACAAAACAAAACAAAACAAAAAAACCACAGACATATTTCTATAAAAAAGGTTCATGAAATTCAGATATTCTTAATTAAATCCTAATACGAGAAAAATATACCAAAATTTAAGTAATTTAATAATCACGATACATGAACATTATTATTTTAGTTTAATTTTTAGCATAGAAAACAAATTGTACTATACTTATTAAGCACCAGTTATATATATATATATATATATATATATATATATATATATATAT
Source organism: Euprymna scolopes (assembly GCF_053919585.1). NCBI lineage: Eukaryota > Metazoa > Mollusca > Cephalopoda > Sepiida > Sepiolidae > Euprymna > Euprymna scolopes. The sequence continues at coordinate 69,201,728 of NC_136490.1, read as the reverse complement.
ATATGAGAGGCATTCCAAAAGTAATACTTCTCATATTTTATTCCGCCCAAATGGATTAAAAGGGATTGCAAATTGCATTATAATAACTGAACATATGCATTAATGACCTGACATTTTCATCTCTCTGTTACGGATATTGATAGTATTAGAGTCTAAGAAGGCAACCTGTGTCATTGATGTGCGTCAGAAGCAAACATGCGTCATTGAATTACTGGTAAAAGTATATTAAGAATAGTGGTGACTATGTAGAAAAATAAATTTTGGGGCACAAAAGGTAACTAATACAACTTCCATCTTCGTAGCTCAGGTCCAATATGAAAAGGTCAATATGATAGAAAATATTTTAAAATTTTAACAGAAATGAAAAGAAATGAACAGCATTAATCAGCTTTTAATATACAAGACTAAACTCCATAGCAAATCCATATGCAGTAAGAGATTAAGTTTTTTGAGCAATTCATGCCTAATTTAAACAATCTACCCTTAACAAAATTAGTTATGATTAAAGATTTCGGACCATAATATTGTACAGTGAGACACAGTGACCATTATTTGTGATGTTGCGTCTAACTATGATTTTAACTGAACAGCATCATGCAACCTATTTATAATAATAAGATTTAAGCATGAAAAAATAAATATGAAATGGAAATAAATAAAAATTAATAAATATCATTTACACTCTCTGCAGGAGTCTTGATGAAAACCCAGCGCACAATGTAAATTGCAATCTGGCCAATAAACATGCTTGAACAGCCTTGTCAGCATCCCCCTATCGGGGGTGGGCGCTCAGAAAATTAACAAGAAACTAACCCCTTATCCTAGCAGTACAATATGTACATGACTACAAGAGGTTGGTTTGAATTTGAACAGAGCCGATTCCAGCCCTGAAAGTAATCCCTTTTTGTAAGAGATTATTGAAGATGAACCAATCACAAATTAATACTGTAAAATTGAATAATAACTTTAATATCTACGAGAATGGATGGTAAAACGTCATAATAAAACTTACAATCGTTTCTGCAATCTAATCATATTTGGTACAAATATGCTTCAGTTTATTCCTGATATGTCCAACAAGTTTTCGTCATGAATATCAAACAATATTTGTTTAATTGCTGTTCAATGGTATGCTATGACACTTTGATCACACCAGTAGGAGGCGTGATCTTTAATGAGCATGACACTCATCCGTTCAGATATTTATCTGTGGGGTTATCTCAAATATAATGTTTATCAAATCAACTGCCAGACCATTTCTGAATTTCCCAAATGAAATGAACCATCATAGTCAAAACTAAGGGCAGTGCAAAACGATGAATTTGCTAAAGTTATTGAGGAAGATAGACCAGCATGGAGGTGTGCCTTGAGTAAAGGCGGCGAAGGAGTTGAGAACCTTTGGTTTGAGAGGCTGGCGCAGAGAAGACAAAACTAGTGACTACGTTTACTGTTGCTTGCATTAATCTTTCGTAGATTGCTTGCAATTGTCGTTGACGATATTAATCTTCATATTCAGATTATTATTAAACGATAATAAAACAAAAACTGTTGAAGAATCATAAATGACATTTGGGGAAAACCTTAGACATGAATTATTTTGAATCACAGCTGATCAGATTGAAGAAAGGATTATAAATTCTATTAACGATTCAAATGGTCATGTTTTTGTTAGTTTAGCTTGTATTTCATAAGTTTAAAAAACTCCTATTTGAAAAATAGCTAGGAAGGTAATTGTGGATTAAAAGTTTCTTATGTAAGCGCTTCATACTAAGCATGTAACTATGATGCTTAGAGGAAAAAGAACGGAAGGTGATTCATGTAAAGATCTATCTATTGATCTCTATCTTGAAAAGAATAAGAATATAATCGGGAGGAAAACAGTAAGTAAAAGGAAAAACGTTCAACACGTCTGCAGTTCTTGGAAAGATGCTACTGGAATAGTAAGCTTGAGTATAACAATATATCTAAACAGCTAATTGATGAAGACTTCTAGAACCACGAGTAAAACGAGCTGGAACAAAGACGCAGGAAATAAATTACTAAACAAAAAAACTAATGTATCTTCTCTCTATGCTTCTAATTTCTCCAATTATATTTTCAAATTGAAATTCACTTATATTAATGAATATAAAAAATAGCATATATGGGATACTTTGAATTAAAATGATGTCGAATATGGACTATTTGTTTATAAAGAAACTCTGATAGACACATATTGGGATCAGTCTTTTCACACACACATACACGCAGACACACACGCAGACACACACACATATATAGATGAAGTCATTAATATAAAATAATTTTCTTTTCTATTTGTGCAAAGCTCTGATCAAAATGTTTAAAGATGTCTAAAAAGAATGTATTCATGATTTTAAAGAATAATCTAGTTATAATCATATAATCAGTTTGCAGAAAAAAAAACAACTTTAATATTCTATGAACAAATGTCCTAAAAATCAAAAAGTTGTCAGATGTCACGATTCACCATCATCCAATTCACTGCTGCTTCTCGACATGCTTAATCGTTAAACTATTTTTTTTGTTGTCATTGTTGTAAATCTAAACAATTGTTACCATTGGTGCTAAATGGCATTGTCAATTCAAATATGATTCAAGCTTTTTGTTTTTATAAATATCAGTGTGGTAACATTTTCGAAAAATATTTGAACAGCTTTTAACTAAATTTTAAATAATCCTAAATGTCCTTTTTTCTTGAGAAAAAAAGGTAAATGGTATTTATACTCGTGCGAGCAGAAACAATAGTCAACTAGATGCAGTTGCTAAGACAAATAAAGACGAAAAAAGAAAAGACGGTTTTTGTTTTATTCTTTAGAATAGAAAATGATAATAGGTTTATGCAAGAATTCTAGGTGGCCATTTTGAAAGCAAAAGAAGACTACATGAAACAGACATCTTAATATATTCAAATTCTCATCAAGAACAAAGGATATGGATACATACACGACAATTATATCTACACATATCTATCTTCTATCTATCTATCTATATATATATATATATATATATATATATATATATATATATATATATATATATATATAAGTGAAATTTTCCTCAATTTTTGGCAGGTATAAACAGAAGCTGAATATAAAATACTGCTTTATGCACACTTTAGTTAGATTATTGATATGTGATTTCAAAATAACAATTTTATGTAGTAGTAGTAACAACAACAACAACAACAACAACAACAGCAGCAGCAGCAACAACAGCAGCAGCAGCAGCAACAACAGCAACAACAACAATAATAATAATAATAATAATAATAATATTAAAGCGACAAAATCTTCCAAGATGAGAAGGTAAAATAACAGAATCCAAGTTAACAACGAGTTATTCAAAACAAACCAGTCAAGCTTTTAGAAATCTGAAAGGAGGTGAAACTAAAACAGTGACTCCTGACTCTTAAGAAGCTACAAAGTTTTGGTCAAGTACATGGTCAAGAGAGACTTTAGACAAGGCTGATGCTGACTAGGTCGCTAGAGTAAGTGAAAAACTAGAAGGGCATAAACAAGAGAATATCCACATTTCTATTGTAGATTTTTGGAAACAAATGACGTTCATGTCTAAGTGGAAAAGATTCGGACCTGATGGAATTCATGGGTACGATCTTCCACAGGAATCCACGAGAGGCTTACTGTTTCTCTGGATGATTGTGCCAGATTGTGCCAGATACCAGAATGGCTTGTAGTGGGAATTACTATTTTTATAATGAAAGATCCTGCCAGATGTTAAAAATTATAGGCTAATTGCTTGCTTGAACTTGCTTTGGAAGACACTGACAGGGATAATGAGTTCAAAAGTATATGACCATCTTGAAGTAAATGGTTCATGACCAGTGGAACAAAAAGGCGGTAGGAAAAGGTGTTTCAGAACAAAAACCAACTATCGATTGATAAATGTATTTTAAAGAACTGCAAAAGGTAAAAAACAATATAGCTTGGATAGATTACAAGAAAGCTTACAATATAGTGGCGCATTCGTGGGTACTTAGCATGGTGAAAATGCTAGGGGTGGCTGAAAATATAAAGGAGTTCATAGGGGAAGTATGAGCAATTGGACAACCAACCTTTTTTCAGATGGGAAACTATTAAGGACAGTCAACATCAGACGCGGTATCTTCCAAGGAGATTTCTTTTCGTCACTTCTATTCATAATAGCACTCATACCATTGACATATGTTCTAAGAGAGACAAGGATGGGATACCAACTGGTAAAGAATGGATCGAAGATCAGCCACATGTTATTTATGGACGATCTGAAATTGTTTGGTAAAACAGAAAAGGAAAATAACTTTCTGATTCAAACTGTACAGCAGTGGAGTGAAGACATAAATATGTAGTTTGGAATTTGCAAATGTGCAGGTGTTAGTCTTAAACGAGGGATGAGAGGAGCCATGAAATGCATCATTTTGCCAAATGGTAAAAGATTAGGAGATCCTGATGCAAAATTCTACAAGTACCTGATAGTGCTTGAACTTGATACGATGCTTTGCAATGAAATAAAGAAGACAAAAGAGGTATTTATAAAGAGACTCAAACTGCTCCTGAAATCTAGACTAAATAGTAGGAACCTGTTCTCAGCCATCAATTCATGAGCGGTTGCTGTAATTTGATACAGTACAGCTTTTGTAAGATGGACACAGGTAGAAATGACAAAGTTTGATAGAGACACACGGAAACTGTTAGATAAGTACGAAACACTTCACCCAAATTCTTATGCATACAAGGAAGCAAGGAGGAAGAGGAAGAGGGCTGATTGTGATTGGAGAATATGTCGAGAAGAGCTTAGAAGTATTCGCCATTACTTGGCTAACAGCCATGAAGTGTTACACCCAGCAGTGGTGAAACAGGAAGAGCTAGATAAAGATTCATTGGAAGATAAGCAGAAGTACAAGGAAAGAATCGAAGCAGAAAAGTTGACTGAGTAAGAATGAAACTTGATGATCAGTTTAAGCAAGATAATGAGGCACAAAAATGTTAGGACACGTGGAATTTTCGGTCAAAAGGTGGGCTGAAAAGAGAAACAGAAAATCTTATATTTGCTTTTCAGAAACGGGCACTAAATACAAATGCAATAAATAAAAAACATCTGTGGGAAGGACTATTCTGATAAGTGCAGGTTGTGTGGCATATCTCTTGAAACAGTGTCACACATTGTTAACACATGTTCTATATTTGCTCAAAAAGAGTACAAATGTTGCCATGACAAAGTTTGTACAAATCTGCACTGGAATTTGTTCCAAAAGTTTGGAATCCAAGTAACGGACAAATGGTACAAACATCACCAACATCACTAAGAAAGGGGTAATGGAAATTGAGGATGTTAAGATTCTCTGATCCAGTGTGACCGAGTGATAACCTAAAGGGAACCAGATATTATAGTTGTGAACAAAAAGACCAATGAATGGCAAATTATTGATGTGGTTTGCTCAAACGACATCAACTTAACATGCGAGAAGAATGAGAAACTATGGAACCATCAGAAACAGTATGGAGATTGCTAGATTGTGGAATAAGAAAATAATAATCATATGTGCATTTGGCTCAATTTCTGATGATATTACAAAAAAGCTGAACTCCTTGAGATTCATATACAACATCACCGTACATCAGAAGTCAATTCTGCTTGGCTTAGCAAACATCCTACGCCAGGTGCTTTCCATCTAACTGACTATTTGATTATCCTTACTAGCATTAGAGTAAGATCCCGCCCGTGAGGAAAAAAATCTGGTGTAAAACATCACAACACTGTGAACTTAATGGAATATAATATAGTGGATCACTCTGCCTATCTGCTATAATATAGCTAATACAAGACTTAGTCATGAAATAATACAATGGTGTACTTTTCACTGTTATTCATACATTTATTCTCTATATATCTTGTATTTAAATTGCAATTTGAAAATAGGCAAAAATTATGTATATGAGGTTACATCCATTTTTATTAAAATTCGTTTTATTTTCTTGCCTTCTGTTTTAAATTTTTGGGGTAGAATATTCTTCATCCGACTGAAAATGTTTCATAATAAATGTAAAAATGTTAATAAGGTATTTTATTCTTGATTTTGTAGTGTTCGTTATTTTGTTAGTGTCATGTTTACAAAATCTTATCTAATAGTGGATGTTAGTAATGTATATAAAATGGAAAAGGATATGTGAAAGCAACTTGAAAGAAGTTTAATTTGAAACTTTAGAAACTAGGAATACGATGTAATTATTTTTTTTTTATTAAAAATCATTCTTATTCCCTTAACGTTTCTCTTAATTTATATCTCAATTATTATTTAAATGCAGAGACCGTTTTAGACAAAATATTTGCTTACTTTTGTATTTAACGATGGTTTTCTTTAAAATAATACTATCTTTACGAATTACTTTATTTACAAATATTCTTATACTTATAAAATATTACCTCTCTTCCAGTGTTGGTGTATAGACACTATTATATACACCACCTGCAATTTTAAAAAAAACCTTCACCTACATAATTAGGTTCTTGTAAGGATACTTGTTCTCAGTTATAAAATAATACAACCGTTTAATGCCCATTGTTGTTTAAAATATACTATAAGAAAACAAACAGAGAATAGAAGTTAAGTAAAAGTAAAAAATACTTAAATGTCGTTCAAATGGGGGAGCAGAAGTTTCTTGGTTCTTCATCTTTACTGTGCAACACTCATGCACAGATTTTGTTAGTTAATTATAATATATTATAGTGCCTGTATAATATATTTCAATTCACATCCTTTTTTTCTTATAGAATTATCCTATCTTAAAATGCACTGAAAGTTGATTTTTTTCAAAATAATTAAAAAAAACGTATGACTTAAGTATTGTCTATATCTATTTTTTGTACTAACGATTTACAGTAAGCAATGAAATTGGCGGCAATGCCGTCATCGATAATCATTTTAAAGTTTGATTTTAAATGTGTTCCTAATATAGGAAATATTCTGCATCACATATGCGAATTTGCGTCTGCCTATTTAAAAAAAGACATATACTTTTAAATCATGGTGGATATGACATAGGGTGAGACAGTGATTTCAGCAATGAATTCTATGTTTGTAACATTTATGTTTATGTTGACTGCAGTCTTTACTGAAATCGTATACAACTAACGTTACAAAGGAGACATTTACGTAAACTAAAATGCAATGAACTATGAAAATCTCAGTTCTAGTTGGATAGCAAGAAATTCATTTTTCATTTAATTTCTACTACCATATCTATACTATATATATTTCATACTTACCTGGCACAAATTGAGTAAATATTTTTATACTGTCGAAGTTATTGACAATCCGTCTGACAGAGGATGAGCTATTGTGTTTTCCTCTAGCACTTACTTTGTCATACTGAGATACGATTCTATCCAGTCTTAGGAGGTCTGCCTTTCCAGGCTTTACCTTCTCTTTGACAATGAGTTAGTTTATTGCTAAATGTATGAAGCGCACTTTCCAGTGAATAATAAGGAGGTTGTTTAGGCATTTAAAGCGCACTAATACTAGAATTCTAGCTTTTAAAAGACATTTAAAGTGCACTAATCCTAGAGTTCTGGCTTTTTAAAGACATTTTAAGTGCCCTAATTGTAGTGTTCTGGCTTTTTAAATCATACTTGAACTTGTATTTAACTTCATTATTAAATAAGGTACTATGTTTATCATAACTGTATTTGTCTTGGAATGAAAAAGAAGATTAAGCATAAATTTACCAAACTTTTTATGGCCTTCACCTTCACCGAGGTGCACGACTTATATGACCTTCACCGAGGTGCGCGACTTGACACAAAAAGACAACCTCAAGACTTCCGCTTATAAAACCCCAAGTTTTGTTGTCGCACATGCCTACACAAGGCACAAACATGTGGGCGTTTGTTTTGTTGGTAAGTACTACACTTTTGTATTACTTTTGTACCTAGGTATTTTATAATTGTATCGCGGGAGTCTATCTCCACACTGAACGCAGCAAAGGATAAGTTCTACTTTATTTTATTTTTTCTCCAATAAATCCTCATAACTTTCTAATGTAAAATTTCAACATTGAAAATCATTAATCTTTAAAAATCTGCCATCACAGAAATTTGAACGTAGGTTTGGTTTGACAGAATTTATGTTTGGGACATATCCACAATTATGTTTTTCTCCCCTTTTTTACAAACTACTGTTATATTATAACTTTTTGACATTAACAACTGACAAGACCTCCAACACTGCTAATGAAAGCATCAATCCCAGACCACCCAACAGATATTGCAGACTGAGGAGAAGCAAACATTATAAGATGTTACAGGAATAAACAAATGATAGATCATAGCAATCAAATGTTAACAGTCATTAGTGATCACCGGTGAACGCTTTCGGCATCTGTGTTAATAGTAATACAGTCCTTAAGAATAAAAAAACTAAATGCACTTTTGTTTGGCTCACAATTCACATCAGACAATGAGCCAAGCTGACGTTTTCCTCAAATAACTATCACATCAAAAAGTGCACAATTATTATATCTTCAGAATAAACTCTTAATGATGACAAAAAGAACTTTGGCTTGAATTCGTTAACCAAATGAGAGAGACAAGTGGTCGGACAGACTTTTTTGATGTTTGACTCTAGAATTTTAATTACTTCATCTAAGAAAACATAAGGCAGACGTTATTTACGATACTAAATCACGGTTTTCCTAACGGCTAGGATTTGAGGTGGAACTTCCAGCTAAATCTCTGTGAGCAAGACCGATTAACCCAACTTGTAATATGATATAGGCGAGGCTTAAAAACTCAATTCGAAATTTTTCTAAGATAAAATTTATTTTCTTAGAACTTTGTACAAAATTAATTATGCCTATGTTTACCCTTTTGCTATTTGCTCGAATTTATGCTCCCCCCTGCTAATCCTTCACAAAAACACTTGTATAGCCAAAATCACTACCAATAAATTTCTCCACTCTCTATCGTTGCTTGAACTTAAACATGGATTCCATGAACAAAGCTTCTTTCTTAGAACTACCCGCCTGTTGAACTCTGTTCCGCTGGTCTTCTTTCCAGCTGACTACAATAGCATTATCTTAAGTCCAATGTAAACAATTTCTTGTTTAGCCATTCTCGTAAATGATCTCATTATACCAAATTACTTTTACAAACGATTATTATGCAACTGTGCCAATGAGCACAATACACACATTAACCCATATCCTCGAGTGCCCTCCGGACCCTGGTATATGGTGCCTCTTTGTAAATAAAAAAAAGAAAAAATATTATGCATAACAACTGTGAGTATTATCTCTATTTATATCAAGTGAGTAGGTGTATATATTTATATATTTGTTTATACATAATTCATTTATCAGTTAATAAAATGATCATTATGAATTTTGAAACACATCTACTAGGGGCGAGGGGCCTTAATGTCGCCTATGTTTAATTTAATTCATGCAAAGCAATTAAATAGTTGTGGAAGAACATCGTGAAATTCAAGGTGTCTCCAATTTTTATGAAATTTTAATAACACGTACTGGACATCAATTAATAAATATTCCTTAAATTTCTGTTTTTGGTGTATTTTAAAGGGTTTTTTAGGTTAATTTTATTTTATTTCGGACTATTAGTCTCATCTTATCTTTTTTTTTATTGGTGCACAACGTTTCGGCCAACTTCCTCTGGCCTGGGTTTTTTAGGGTATGTAATGTGGGGACAGCCTCCTATTTGAAAATTCAAATATTTAAGATTTACCTTGTGTTGGATAAATACTCATTAATTCCTGAAGCAAGATTTCCTAAATTTAAATTTCTTCTTAAGAATTTTTAAGCTTAAGTATAAAATTTTAGAAATTTTTTAGAATAAAAATCATATGATTTCGATAAAAATTGGAATAAAGATTCTAGACATAAGGTTTGGATTCATTGTTAAGGTTAATCTTTGTAAAGAGACATAAAATTGGTGCAGTCTAGTTTTTTGATGTATTATTGTCTATTGTCACCAACATATTTATTTCACTTAAGTTTATTTTGACAGTACTTATTCCAGATGAGAAAATTGTTAAAGTGACGATATTTTCTTTTACTAACTTAAACATAATAAAGGGAAGTTATTATACTGAATTCTGTTCGCCGAGTTCTTCAAAAATAAATATATATATATATAAATTAAGTTATGCTACTTAAACCATAATTTAATTAATATATATTTGTTTGTTTCTTGCATATACATTAATTACGCGTTAATATTTGTTCTTTACTATTATTGGATGCTAATCAAATAATATAATGAACGTTAATAATTACTTCAAAATAATTTGTTCCCAGCGTGAAAGCACCAAAATCATCGCCAGCTATATGCACCTAATCACTGATAAAATAATTTCCCTTTTCAAGCAAGCTAACAATTTTTTTTGTCATATTAAATTCCGTTTAAATTCTGACCATGTTCCACTGATAAATTCTCATGATCAACTGTAATGCATTTTCGTACTAATACAGATTAACAAAGGTATTGCCACCCTCGGCAACATAACTATATTAAATTTAATGTCTATTTTACATGTCGGCATGTGTAGGAAAGAATTAAAAAATGATTACCAAATTAATTTATCTCTGGCAGGTCTTTATTTATCCCTCTTTCTTTCTAGTACACCCTTATCTTTTCCTCCCATGTTTTTCCTGCCTTTTCCCTGTGCATTAATTCTGCTGTCACAATATTTCTACTAACACAGGCACTTTCATCTATTCTTTCCATATGGAAGATTCTGGTTCTGTATGCATCTCTTAATAATGCCCAGATTTAATCTTGCTCGGAGTTCATCAGTTTTAAGCATCTTTTATAGATTTGCATTACGCATACAATGTATCATACTCATATCATCAAACTGACTAGTTTTCACATCCAGACAACATCACATTACATAATACAAATATCAAACGTGGAAGTTCTCAGGAGAGCCAACATAGAGAGCGTGGAAGCTCCCTTCCTACTGTGTATCTACGATGGATCGGACACATTACCAGAATGAAAGACAACCGAATCCCAAAGATGATCTTCTGTAAGGAACTGGAAAATGGAACCCGCAAGGTAGAAGGTTAGAAACTTCGCTACAAAGATGTAACAAAGCGGCACCTGAAGGCAATGAACATCAATGGCGAGAGTTGGGAGGAACAAGCCAAAGAAAGGAGTAGCTGGTGCAACAGTGTCCACAAAGGAAAGGACGAAATAGAGAGAAAGATTGGATAAGCCTTAGAGCTGCGATACTATCGAAGACACAACCCCGGCATCTACATATGCGGTGCCTGTGACCAGATGTTTCACACAGAAAGAGGACTACGTAAACACTGAGGCATAAAGCATCGAGGCCCCAACTTGTCATCATCAAGACTGATGGACTGCATGATGATGATGATTACACATGTCTTGGTCGACAATGATAACACTCTTCTGGTTAGTAATACCAGAAGTTCTTTGAACTTACTCTTTAACATAGCACGGACGGCTATATGCAAATACGATGCCGTGAGTGAAATGATGTCATAGTAATGAAAAAGGAGACTATAAAGATGAGAGTACATAAAATATAAAAAGGAGAGAGCACGTTTGAAAAGATAATCACGTGAGATACGTCACAGCCATAAGGAGAAGTTAAGCATTGCAGGAGAATGAGTAAATTAATGTCGTTGTACAACAGAAAAAGCTGAAGTTCTTTTCTAATCTTTGTCTACTTTAGGACTGAGGCTGCAGTATGTTGGGTAACGTTACCACTCTATCTTCTCCTACATTTTGTTATGACACTAGTACACCTTGTGCTTCAATGGTATTCATCAAGATAATAAAATTTCCGAACAACTTCAATAAATTCGTAATCGTTATATACTTTCTCCATATTTGAATTCTCATTCGTCTCTGTTTCCTTACAATTCTTGCAGACAAACAATATTAATATATAGATCATTTGAAATACTAAACAATGTTTTCAGCTATTGTTAAACAATAACTTGACATGCATTCGTATTGATGTAAATTGTCGAGATACATTCTCATACTATGATTATCATAATTTTTCCTTGATTTTATTTATTTTCGTATTGTATAATTGAATTCTGATGTAAACTGATGAACTGGATTCTGTTTAAAATAGTTTTTTTTTTCTTTTTAAAAGGAAACATATGCTAAAAAGGATGGAAAATAAAATTATGAATGCTTACATTGATAATTTGACTTGAACTTTTCACATAAGCCAAGAATGACTCTAATATAATCACCATTGTCTATTGTCATGACATTATTTTTTTACATTTCAAGAATGGCTTTTACAACATCTCTTAAATGAAAACCAGTAGTTTTGACATAAAGTGTTTGTGATAAAGGGTAAAGTGGGATGTTGTATATATCGAAAAAAATCTTAGATTTTAATATTGAGATAACCTTTTCATAATTTAGATGGAACATTTGTGTATTTCTGTGTTGATCTCATTTGAGTATAGTTTATGCATATATATATATATATATGTGTGTGTGTGTGTGTGTGTGTGTGTATAAATATATATATATATACATTCACATGCATATAAATATAAATTATGTATATAGATATATATATATATATACACACGCACACGCTAACACACACACACACACACACACACACACACACACACATATATATAGAAAATCTCGAAATAAAGTCGAAACGTTGATGAACACATAATACGGTTTGTTCCTTTTTATTCCTCTATTTTGTCGGAATACTATTTCCATTATTTTCATCATATATATGTGTGTGTGTTTTAGGGATAAATATGCTTATTCAATCATATGTCACCCTTTATTTACACCAATCATTTTATTTATGAAGCTCAATGTAACTACAGAGCATATACAAATAAATGACAAAAAGTCTATATGTCAAATTTCAAGATGTTGGCCATCTTGCTGTTTATTTCTTTCAGCATGTTACAAGTTTTAATTCTTGACAGCACCTATTTCGTAGCGCAGACACACTCATATAATCATTACGGCAATTTAAAAAAATTTTCGCCCTGACAAATCATAAGAATAAAAACTTATTAGGTTTAAAAGAAAATAGAAAGACTATGAGCGTAATTATATAAATCCAGGAAGATTGCACTTGTGTTTTTAATGATATTTACACCCTTTTTGATTTCGTGTATATATATATATATATATATATATATATATATATATATATATATATATATATATACATATATAACGTAATAACCTTAAATAATGAATGAATCATCATGATATTTTTTGTATATATATATATATATATATATATATATATATATATATATATATATATATATATATATATATATATAGGGTTGTAAAGAGATAGCTTCGAATTTGGGAGGATCAAAACCAAAGCAAAATATGATGAAAGTAAAAATAAAATAGATAACCCCCATAATTTATTATACCATACCTGTTCACACTGAAACACTTATCACAATATTCTGTAGATCTATATTAAAAAGCCTTGTTAAACTTTGTGACATATTTTCATCTTTTGCGAACGAACACCTCATAATTTTATTATACCATATTTCTTCAAACTGAAACATAATTATCAAACTATACTAACGCAGATAGATATGAAAAGCCTTTATTAAAGTTTGTGCCTATTTCCATTCTATGGAGGCCAGGCGCGAACGCAGACCCCACAATTTTATTATACCATCCCTATTAAAGTTGAAACATACATATCAAAGTATTATATGTACATCTATATCAAAAACCCTTGTAAACGTTTTTTTTTTCATTTTTTATTTCCATACTTTGGGGGGGGGGCATGGCGCGAACGCAAACCCCACAATTTTGATGGACCACAGTTCTGCAAGATCAAACATACCCATTCCTGACCCTCGATACATCTATCATTATTTGCAATCAGTTTTTTAAAATAGTCAACCATATAGGAGCCTATTCGCGACCACACACACACACACACACAGACGTTCAGCTTTATATATATATATATATATATATATATATATATATATATATATATATACAAGGCAACATAGTGAGTAACATAGTCACATTATTTTTTTTTAATTCCCATTTAAAGAACGCTCACTTTAAATCGCCTTCACTTCGAAAATCTTTTGTAATATTTTTGATACAAAACATTTAATTGATTAAAAAAATGTGCTCTCTATATAGTTGGAGTTATATTAAGTAATAATTTTTAACAAGATTGCTGTATACACGTAAGCGTTAATAATATGTATGTGGCTGGTAAAATCCTAAACTTTTGAAATCATCACAATAAACTATAGAATATATAGTCTAGATGACAGAGGGAGTTATGAAGACACAATAATTTTTTTTTTTGTAAAGTTGGCCATTTAGGGGAAGGGACTACTACGAAACCGTACCATACTCTATTAAAAAAAGAATAGGGGGAAAACATTAAAATTTAAAACTAAAGATATTTTTACTGCTTATCTCCATCGTAGGAAGTGTATTCTACTGGTATGCTTATATATATATATATATATATATATATATATATATATATATATATATATATATATATATATATATATATATACACACAGAGAAAGAGAGAGGATTATCAGAATTTGAATCAGTAACTAGTGGCAGACATTTTTATTCTAAAGACTAAGTTTAATATTCCGTTCTAGTAAACATTATAATGCAAATATAATCAAATAGAACGTGAAATAAATTATTTAATAACTGAATTTATAAAATGGACATTTTTCATTGATATATTATGAGTAAATATTGAATTGGGTTATCATTTGCATCTTTTAAATAATTGATTTTAAAGAATGGTCGAGGAAGATTCAAACTGAATGAATCTACACAAATCATGAATTTCTATACGACCAACTCTTACGCTTTCTGTTTAAAAGAGAATAAAGTTTATTCAAAATTATTTTGACTTGAATCTGATATACATTGCTGATTTCGATAAAGCTTATTGTAAATACATATTTTAGATATGAAATTGGAATTTCCAGACTTTATTGAAAGGTCAAAAGATGCATCATCATCATCATCATCATCATCATCATCGTCGTCGTCGTCGTCATCATCATCATCATTCAACCATTTATTTTACATGCTAGCATGTATTGCATAGCTTTGCCAACTGACATTGCTACTTCAATTCTTTTACATCTACTAACCTAAATAATCTCAACCGTTCTGGGGAAGAAGTGGCTGATTACTTTTAATGCATCTAAAACCAAGCTTCTATCTTTACATCATCAACGCTCTGATCCCCATCTAGCATAAATTGAAATGGATGGCTCTCGTCTTGGGGAGGCTCCATATTTTGACAAGCCTCTGGGATTGACCTTTACTCCTGATCTGAAATGGAACACGTACATCAAGTCTGTTGCCAAGGTCACAGGAAAAATGGTGGGTTCCTTCTAGCGCTCCATAAGATATCTCACTGCTGATGCAATTCTCTATCTATATAAAAGCCCAGTACGCCCAAGGATGGAGTACTGCTGCCATATCTGGGCAGAAGCTGCTAAAAACAGCCTATCCTGCCTTGACAGAGTACATAATAGACTTTGTGTCTTAGTGGGGGATACCCTTTTCTCTTCCCTGCATCCTCTCTCCCACAGAAGAAACGTTGCGAGCCTGTCTTTGTTTTATCGTTATTCCCATGGCAAGTGCTCGTCTGAACTCCAATCTCTGTCCCCCTCGCCAATCTTTCACTAAAAACACTCGCCTGGCTGAAACCACTGTCAATAATTTTCCCCACTCGTTATCTGTGCCTAAATCAAAACGTAGATTCCATGAACAAAGCTTCTTTCTTAGAAGTGCACGCCTGTGGAACTCTCTTCCGTTTGCCTGTTTCCCACTTGACTACAACTTGGATGTCTTCAAGTCCAACATAAACAAGTTCCTGATGAACCGCCACCTAAAGTAAGACACTTTATCAATTCTCCATTACTAATGATTACCACGATATTATCCCATTGATTACTGTACATGCAATAACCCTTATCCTCGAGTGGCTTCCAGGTCTTGATAAGTGGTTACTACCATGTAAAAAAAAGTGACCAAACCAACGTAGTCTCCTGCTCTGCATACATTTTTCATACTGTGCAGATTTAATCTTCCTCTGATAACATCATATCTGTCTGCCTTTACTACTTACATTACATAGCCATCGTATTGTTCTCATATAATACATTGGACAAGTCAGATGAAGCTAGAACAGTAGCACTTGATATATCTAAAGACTTTACCAAGGTATAGCAAGAACGTGTGAAAATGAATTCACGCATTAATATTTGATGCATATTTGATTTAATTAGAAAGATCAAAGTTGTTTTCACTAGCTGTAGACTTAAACAAATGGACATTAATGCGGATGTACACCAGGTTGCGAATTTCGGAACATTATTGCCCCAAATTTTCATAAAAGACTCATATAATTGAGTCAGAGGTAGGTATACTTGTTGATGATACTACACTCTATTCTCAACATAGGGATAAAACAAACATATGTATATACAAAGCAATGGGTGAATCCTTAGAAAATGTAGTTGAATGGGAATATAAATTGATGGTAACATTTACTACTACTAAAACAAAGCTTTTTTTCAACCACCGATTAACATGGCTAATAGTTAATAGCTCCCGACATGGAACGCAAACATTAAAACTCTTCGTGCTTACATTAAAGTATAACATAAATTAGAGAAAATACATTGAAGATACTGCCAAATCTGCTGCAAATGCAGTGTGTTGCTAAAAAGTACTTATATCTATCAATATCCTATATCTCTAAAAAACCACTGTCGGTCTAATGATGGAACATTGTGGTAACATCTGAGTAAATTTACCAAACACTAATTTCTCTCTATTACACAGGAGCCAAAAGAGGTCTCTAATTTAATAGTTCTCACACTGTTCACCAACCTCCAGTCCATATCTTATCACTACAATGTTATTTTACAAGTACTTAAATCGAATGCCTCCAAAAAACTTGCTGCTCCAAATTCAATCCTTTCATTGTGGATGTCCCCAGATGCTATACTATATTTAGCTTTTATAATTGCATCGCTGTGGCCTGTTTTCTGATTGTACCAACATGCAGAAATTTTAAGGATCAAAGTACAAACAAACAAAAAACTTAATTTTATCTGTATCTTATATTGTTTATCTGTATTTCATCTCTATATTATTACTTGCTATGTCGCGGTCCAACTTATTGCACATTTTAAATGGTTCTAAAGATATCCCTGAAATAATTAAAAATGCGTATTCCTAACACAAAGCTCTAAAACTTTATTCTTCATTTTGCTGATTAAAAAGGGAAAAAACATCACTTGTGCATCTCTTCACAACTTCTTTATCAATAGCCAAAACAAGAGCTTTATTCTGACTTGTTTCCTCTTGGAATAAAACTAAAGCAGAACATCTTTTTTTGGTTTTCATAATGTTGTTTTCAATTTATTTATTTTTAAGTGAAGGAGAAAACAAATTATCTGAAGAGTTTCACCATGACGTGTCTTTCATATGTAAGCTCTGTCTCCAGGACATCTTGGCCGGAGAATGGAAAGTAAACCTTGGGTTCTTACCTTTGGCAGCCTTGTAACTCTGGCTTCCTTTATTTTGTCCTTGATCTTCATATTTCATGAACGATGTTTCTGACAAAGTGGAGAGAAATGTTATTTCCTTTGTCGGAATCTATCTATAGTTGGCCAGTTTTGATTTGAAGTAGTACTTTTAACCCCTTATCTCACATGACCCCATTCTTTGTCTGGAAAGATTTCTATAAAAGAGGTAGTTGGCACAGGTGTTTGTATGAAATTGCTACACAATCACGTGTTTATAAAGAGATTGAAAATCTCCTTTTTTATCAAAGGATTCTAAGCCTTTTGACGAAGTGCAGAAATTTAGCCTCGAAAACAATTTTTTCCTCAAAGGGAGATAACTCTCGTCCATAGATAATTTTGATTCATACAGTTGTATAAATTTACCCGGAGATCGATATTAAAGCTAGTACATAACTAGTACGTACATATAATACAATTAAAATATATTTTCTATTAACTCTGACATATCTATGTGTCCTGCAAATAAATCTCGTAATACTAATTATCTATCTACCGATTTTTCCTATAATGATATCTATTATATCTTATCTTTACACTCACCTACTTATATTTGAAACTAATAAAGAGAATGTGAAAGAACTCTGATTAAGATACACGATTTCCTATCCAGAGATCAAAACAAAAGGAAAGTTAAGCGTTATTCAATTAATCAAAGCCAAGATAAATATTTAAGTGCTCGATCAAAGTTGGATTATAATGTTATTATCAAAATAATTTCTAAATTACGATTTTGGCACATTTTCAAAATTGCTTAGTCGTAAGCCAATCATATCGTCGAATCACTGTCCTCTATTTGCCTTTGTTTTCAATACTTGAAAATTTATAATGATTTTCGCATAGTCCGTGTAATTCCATTTAGATTATCACTCGATAAGCATGCTTATTAGATAAGATAACTTTCAAGTGCACATAATCAATTTGAATTGGGTGTTAGGATAGCAGCAAAACTGAAGCCAAGATGCATCAGCGTTTGAGAGAGAGAGAGAGAGAGAGAGAGAGAGATGAGGAGAGAAGAGAGATTGAATTCTAACTTTATATTTTATATGAATTGATTTGACAAACATATTTCTAAAACTTTCATTACTTTAAATAGATTTTTTAAACTTTACTATATAGTCGTCTTATAATCATAGTCATACTATACTTAAGTAATAAGTAATTTAGTTGTTTAAATTGATACGTTTGAATTAGGTGTAAGTAGATCATTAAAACTGAAGCCAAAATGCATCGAATTTCAGAGAAAAAGAAACATATAGAGAGAATAGAGAGAGAGGGAGGGAAGGAGAGAGAGAGAGAGAGAGAGAGAAAGAAAGAGAAAGAGAGGACGAAAGAAAAAGAGAGAAAGGGGAGGAATGATGCCAAAATTTTAACACACTTTCACGAAAAGATTCCTAAAACTGATACTTTAAAAAAAAAAAAAAGGGAAATTCATTTACTCTTTATCTGGTCAGAGTAATGTTATTAATAATTATTGTAGGTAAAATATCCACCCATCACCATAATAATAATTTAGTAATATTTAACAATAATAACAACATTAAATGACACATATTTTTATAGTTGAATAATTTGCCAAAATTTAATATAGCCTCAAATAATTATTCATTACAACAATGAGTAAGGACATTATCCGCATATAAATAAACTCAGATATTGAGATGAAAATTGAAAAATATATCTATTATAAAAATCTATGAAATTGATTTTTTTATTTCCTTAATGTGTGCTATAAGAAGTGTTTAGAATAGAAAATGGTGATTAGTTATCTTTTTTACTTAAATTACTTAATATTGATTTTATTAAATTACAAATACGAGTGAATTTAAAGAATAGAAAAATATATTTTTTTAGTCCGCACAATAATCAAAATATTTGTTTTAATTTATATTTGGCAGATACAAGTAGTTTTCCAGATAGAAAGACCTGTATTATGCACTTTAAATCAGTGGTGACCAGATTTGTATGCATGTGCGTGGAATAAATCTATTTCTATCTGACTGCCACTGCCACCCACCAATTCTTTTGTTGGTTTATAATATTTGCCGGTGGGCATCCTGACAACGTTTATCAAGGTTAAATTTTGGGGAAATATTCTGACACCTGTCCTTCACAAAATGGGGTGTCTATTCCGATAGCCATTCTTAACATGGGAGGTTGGGGGTGTCTATTCCGAAAGTCATTCTTAACATGATGAGATTGGGGGTTGGGCAACAACGACGACGACAACAACAACAACTGTACTTTATTTTTTTTACAAGTGGTGTGCATGTTTTCACCGGACAATGCCGGTTAAAGGGTCCTGCTAGTATTAAATAAATATAGGAACAGACGTCTTTGGCTGGGAATGAATGGGGAAACTCTTCTCGAAGTATATAACCTGCTTTAATCCCTGAGTACCATATTATTATTATTCTTTAGTTTTTCAATCATGTAAAAAATTGTTGATGTTTTTGAATCTCATGCATGAATAAAAAATCTCACGCTGTATGATGCTAAAAACCATAGTCAGCATATATCAATTATTATATAAATTGTGAATTGATCCACATTTTTTAGTAAACCTTTTCTCTAAGCTTAAAAACACATGTTAAAATATACTTCAGTTCCGGAGCTTAGTTGTTTCAATCACATTTTGCATGTTTAAGGTTTTATTGACAATATTTTAAATGAATTGTAAAAATAGGTTACACTTGGTTAATTTTTGATTAATTTTATTTAATTTTCATCATATGAATGAATTTTAAAATATGCTGAATAAGTTTAAGAAACACTAATCAGTTTTTCTGTGCATATTATTTATCATGGAGTCACCACTTATCAAGGCTCGGAGGCCACTAGAGGATAAGGGTTAATGAATGTACAGTAGTCAATGGGACAATATTGTAATAATCGTTAGTAGTGAAAATTTGGTAAATTGGATTACTTAAGAGGATGGCTCATTAAGAACTTGTTCACATTGGACTTGAAGACGACAATATTGTAGTCAGTTGGAAACCAGGGACGGAAGAGAGTTCCACAGGTGTGCAGTTCTAAAAAAGAATCTTTGTTTGTGGAATCTACATTTAGGTTTAGGCACAGATAAAAAGTGGGGGAAATTATTGATAGTGGTTTCAGCTACACGAGTCAGGCAAGGGGGAACCATAGATTGCAGCTCAGACGAGCACTTGCTATGAATATAACGATAAAGCAAAGACAGGCTCACAAACTCTCTTCTCTGTGAAAGAGGTTGCAAGGGAAAGAAAAGGGCATCCTCTATTAGGCTACGAAGCCTATTTTGAACTCTGTCAAGGCAGTATAAGATGCTTCTAGCAGCTTCTGCCCAGATGTGTCAACAGTATTACATCCTTGACATACTTGACTCTTATACAGGTAAAGAATCGCATAAACAGTAAGATATCTACTGGAGTGATAGAATGATACTACCATTTTTTCTGCAGCCTTGGCAATGGATTTTATGTACATGTTCCATTTCAGATCAGGAGTAAATGTAAGACCCAGAAGCTTGTCAAAACATGGAGCCTCTCCAAGACGAGAGCTATTCATTTCAATTAATGGCCGATGGGGATCAGAGCGTTGATGATATAATGATAGAAGCTTGGTTTTGCATGCATTAAAATTAATTTTCACCATTGCACTAAGTGCTCAAGATGAGAGGAGAGAGAATCACAGAGAACTTGGTCGTTTACAACCTTTGAAGTGTTGCCATAGATGGTAGTGTCGTCAGCATAAATATCTATGAATAATCTTAGTATGTGATTTGGGAGAACAGTGATGTAGATCAGGAAGAGTTTTGCCCAGTATGGACTCCTGAGGGAATCCAGCATTAATACTGTAAACTTCCGATTTCTACGTATCAATCACTACTCTTATGAACCTATCAGAGACAAATGATTTAATAATTGCAAAAAACTTGGAGATCTTGTGGAGTAAACCTTTATGCCATACTGTATCAAAGGCCTTTTATATGTCAACAGCAGTTGCCCTAAAAAAGAAAGCCTCCGTCAAGAGTTTCGCTAATTCTAGGAGATATAACTGTTAGCACACCTGTTGTAGATCTAGCAGAAGGGAAATCATATTGCATGTCACTGAGGAGGTTATTTTTGATGAGGTGGTTGACTATTTCTCTATTTAATACAGATTCCAGCAACTTATTCATGACGCACAGGAGACGTATTGGTTTGTACTGAGAAAGAGATGATCGATCACCTTAATTTTTAACATTGAGCATACTGATGAGGTTTTCCAGGGTTTTGGGAAGCAATTCTCCTTAAAACAAAGCTTAAAAAGCTTTGTAAGTATGGAAGCTAATTGTGGTTAGAGCTTTTTCAGCATTATAATTGGAATGTCATCATGGCCTTACTGAACTCGAGGTTTTTGATTAGCTTGGCGACATCACGCACATATATTTGTATGTCACATAGTGTGTTTTCAGATATAGGATGAAATATGGGGGGTTGGCGGCCCTGATTACATATGGAAGAATTAGCTGCTAAGTTGTGGGCAAAGAGTTTGGCCTTTTCTGATGCTGACGAGATTTCCTGAGGTCCATTGATGGTGGTTGAGATAGAGCACACACTACTATTCAGGACCCTGTCTGTTATTTGCTAAAACTGGTGGGAACCAAGCCGCTGCTCAGCTACTTTGGACTTGACAGATTGAGCATACAACTCTCTCGCGTTCTTTATTATACTCTTTTACAGTGGTTGCTGGCAGTCCTAAAAGCAACTTTAGTCTCAGTACATATATTATGTTAGAAGCAATGGAAAAAGTGATTTTTGTGCCCAATGGGAGCAGCTCATTCTGGAAAGAACTACGGCTAGCTGTTAGGTTTTTACTGGAATTTTTTGGAGAGTATGAAGCGGTCTATACTTCTAACTAACCATTCTGTTAGGTCTGATACTATAGGGAACACATTTTTTTAAACATGGAATGCAGAGGTAGATCTGATATAAATATATGGAAGCTATCATAGTAAGCCATAGAGTATCGATATACTGTGCAATGGAGAGGTACGTCAGAGGACTTATTACATGTTAATTTTATCTATACTGAGACAACCGAGTGGTCAAAAGATTCCAGCGGAGACAGAATGGAGAATAAACATAACTCAGGCCAAGTTGTGAGATAAAGGTCTTGCGTACTGACCGTCAGTGTCGGGCACATGGATGAGTCCGTGAACAATCTGAGTTAGGTCATAAGCAATGGAGAAATCGTGATAGAACCTCACCTTATCATCTGTTTTCTTTAAGTCGGCTAACCATTCCACATTGTGAAGATTGAAGTCTCCACAGGCTGAATATTAGCCAAAGCATCAGCAAACAAGGTGTAGTAAATTTGCTTAGATATGCCTTTAAAGATAGTAACTCTGTTGTTGTGGGGGCGATAAAGGGCAAATATAAACGCAGTAGTGTGAGCAAGTGCAACCCGAAAGCACATATAGGGCAATTTAGGGTCTTCTCTGGAGATGTCCCTACCACATGGAAAGCCATCTTGAATGTAAGCACATATTCCATTTCCATGGCGATCTAGGGATCAGATTTGGATGTTAAGTTCGAGTATCCTTTAATCACAAACTCATGTAGGGAAATAGCTGGTCCAATTCCAGTTTTGCTTAGGAATAATAGGTTTGGTTTGTCTCTTGTAATTGTGTTTCAACCCCCGGAAGGTTGGAACTTAGACCTCTGATGTTGAAGAAGGAGACATGGTAGTGGGGTGGGGTTTATGTTGGAAGTTGCAGTTCTATTAAAGTATTTTTCATTACTTTAATTTAGATTACCTTCACTAATTAAATTCAATAGTAAATAAAAAATAATGCCCAGAAAATGTTTTCTTTTATTCTCAATTGACAATTGATAGTATATATGCTCTCATAATATTCAAATCCAAAAATTAGAATTTCGTTTTCGATTGTAAATAATAATGCACAATACTAATTTGAATTTAGAGCGGAAATATAGATATATGCATAGATATCAATTCTTTTACCCATTTTGATACCACATGTAATTGAAAGCTTATTTGAGTTGAGTGTATTGTTTAATTTGATTTATTATTTTAAAGAAATTTTTAATACGAAAATTCATTAAAAATAATTATTTATTTTACTCTACAGAACAGAAGTAGATTGTAGTTCATTGATATATTATTGCTCATAATTCATTAGCTGTTTTAATAACTGTAGTACATTTTTGTATTAGTTGGCTCCCTTCGGAGAGTAATGTTTGCTTGGTTAGATTTATACGTTTTCCATAAGAACAAGAAACTATAGAAATATTTTCTTTGATATTTTTGACATACCAAACAGTTAATGATTGTTTACGATCAAGAAACAAGTTTTTAAAAGAATAGAGCTAGCATTTATTTATATCAACAAAGAAAGAATTGCAAGCCATATAAATTATTCACTTGTAATTGAATGCTTTAAGACCAATTGAATCTTGACAATGGCTGATTGATAGTTACAAATGGGTTGCAATATGACAAAAATGAGTTGTTTATTTACGCTTCATAATTCCTTATACAACAGAAGATATATGATTTATGATTATCTGATTATATAACAGGATTTGTATAGAAGATATTTTGTGACACACATTCAACTTATTTAATGGGATCGAAAAGGTCACCATATTTAATGTGATGTGTCCTCCAGTGCTATTTTTGGAAAAGTACATGTCTCTGTTGCAGGGCCGATCGTCAATGATGATCAGTCTTGCAACGAAGAAAGGAAACACAGACAGAAAAGGTAACAGCGATGGCAAAGAAGAGATGACAACAGAAATGAACAGTTTAACAGATCGAGATCTGTACAAAAGAGATTGTACAAAAGGTAATTAACAGAGAAAGAACTGATACTACTTGATGACGTCTTTGGAATCTGGCTAGGTTTGGTGATGTCTCGGGAACAGGAAAAAGGCTTGATGACGTTTTAGGAAGGGGAATCGGTTAGGTGACGTCTCAGGAACACGAACAGATTTAGCGACGGCGCTGAAACAGGAATAGGTTTTGAGACGTCTTTAGAACAGGAATAGGTTTGGTGACGTCTTTAGAACAGGAAAAAGGTTTGCCAACGTCTCCAGAACAGAAATAAGTTTAGTGGCATCTCTGTAACAGTATAAAAAATAGAGATCATATTTATTTGCATCAAAAATATAAAAGTACATACTGTCGCAATCTTTGTGTTTGTTCATCCGTTCGTTATCAATTTTTTAGAATTGCCGTTAGTTTTTATGCCTGTGTATCCTTTCTTAGTTGTAAAACTGTTGATCTGAGATGGGTTCTGCAACAGCTCAAATAACTAGCAAAAATGAGTCATAAACATTCTAGGCATAGACATGTTGATAGAGAAGTTTGGAGCCATATAACAATATACAAATTACGATGGATAAAGAAATTAATTTTCACCTTATTTCACACACTTTCCTAGTCTAGAGAAAGAATTTTTCATGTCTCCATGCACAAATATTTTTCCTATGTTTTTTATTTTTAATTTAATTTAATTTAGTAGTAGTTTTAATTCCTGGTAATTTTAATTTCTTGCGTGATGCTATATTTAAATTTTTATAAATTTTTTCTGTTTGCTAGAGTAAACTTTTGGTTTAATATGTCTCTATTAAAAAAACATTAATTTTTGGTTTGCTGGTCTAAACCACTAAAGATGTCCCTATTAAACAACATAAATCCAACGAACTCATAATTTAGATTCTTCAGACTACTGTTCTCATCTTGAGTGTCATTTTCACAACGTTTTGATCGATGTTATCTTCAACTTTCTTCATGGTTATCTTATCAAACTCGGGAATTTTTCAGTCGAACTTGGGAATCTGCACGGGTTTTTTAAATAAACACTTAATTTACCGCACAGGGGTAGCATGTTCTCGTTCCTTCATGATTGGATAGAGGTCCTAAGTAATTTGCAATTGTATTTTTCGGTCGACCACACTGAGGATTGAATCTTAAACCCTCAGAAGAATATCACTTTATAATTGAATTTCTTCAAGTACTCTAACCACTGTGGTATAGGTCGTTGTGGACTAATCTTGTACACGTCTTAGAAGCCTTAAAACTTTTTTTATTTCTTGATATAAATACCACGATTTATTGGTACATATTTCTACTTATATATAAAGGCACTTTGTGTGTGCATGTGTTTGGGTTTGTTTCGTGTGGACACCAAAACGGCTTGGCCGATTTTTATGAAATTTTACACAGAGGTACGTTTTGTGCTTAACAATGTTTTTATATAAGGTTTTATTGGAATATCTCCGATAAGTATCGAAAATCAATAATCGAAAAAATCTCATTAAAGAAGAAACAGTTCGATTTTGATCACAGTTAAGTTAAGACTTTTATACAACCTTTCATCACAAGTGCATTTTAGAAATTTAATCACTGCAAAAACAGAATAGTTTGCCATAGAAAATCAATAAAAGATTCTTTGATAAGTCAGGGACGCATTCGAAATGAATGTTTCTATATAGAGCAGAATTAAACCATGGTATTTGACTTTTGCATTTTAAACTTTAATTCAAGTCATTATATAAAAATAACTACAGAAACTCAACCGTAGGTGCTCTATATTTGTATGTAGACTACAATGGAGTGTAAACAAAGTCACTGTGGAGGGGAGGGTATGTGAGCTTCCTCTCAGTGCACGGCAATGAGTTCTCAACTAGAGCAGGTAATCAATCGATTTGATTGATGAATGGGCGATTTCACCGATTTCGATGACAACGAATTGCAAGTGTGACACATTCACTGATCCTCGTTAAATCACTGGCAACGTAGGTCTTCCTGCTAGTTAATACTATATATCATTTTATATATATATATATATATATATATATATATATATATATATATATATATATATATATAATTACTTCAGCATTACTGTATGTATTATCTGTTATTTATAATTAACGGTTCCACATCGTGTTAAATTATATACTAGGTCTACTTCATAAAAGATCGTCACCCATCATAAGTTCCACTTCCTGAGTGGTCCCACTATCCAACGTTCTTATCTGTTTATAATTTTTATTTCGCCCCATAAGGGTAGATGGTTTCTTTTTTATCTCCATATATGGTCAGCCATACCCCACATTTCAATCTCTCCACCTACTATGGCTTTTCGATGTTCTGGCTTTACTTTTAATAGATGATATGTCTGGAATCTCATGCCAACAGTTCTTAGTTGTGATAGTTTCTATAGAAGGCTTGACACACACAATCTGTTTCCAGAGAGTCAAATCGCTCCTGAATAGTGTCTTGATGTCATATGGATTGCATATTCTTAGAGGTTCTTCCAACAAACTGTGATGCATTTTCAGGTGGTGTCTTTTGGTATCTGGTCCAGGCTTCTTGGAGTTATGCTTTCAGTGAGGGTTTCCTCTTAAACTATCCATCTCCTCTTAAAATGCATTGCTGTTACTACATATTGCTTTTGATCAGTGCTGTAGGCAATGAAAGATTCTTTTCTTTACATTATATGAGTAGTGTGAGTTTAAGTACTATTCAGAGAAATTTGGCTTTCGGTTTATAGATGACATAAACCCCTGATCAGTGCACATCTAGGAACGATCATTTTTGATTATGTTCTTTTTCCATTGTGAACTATATATAGATGGATGGAAAGAGTTCATACGTTTGAACGCCTTCCTAGTGGGGCCAGAGTATGAATGAGTCATCCACATATCACAAAAACATTTTTGACTTTAGTAGTGTTGATCCTAACGGCATTTCCTCAAAATATTCTATATATACATTGGCCAGTACTGGGGACAATAGTGATTCCATCGTCATATTTTAGTCCTGCCAATATATATCAGATTCTATTACGAAGTCTGTAGTTTCTACACAGAAAGTAAACATCTACGTTATATTTTCAATTGGAGTAAAAGTGTGTTCCTTCAGTGAAGCATCCAAAGTCAGCTTATCCCATACCACTGTCACTCATCATATGTGCTGCTTCATTGAGTTGTCTTATTCTCCACCATTCTTCTCTGTTGTTATCAGTTTATAATTTGTCTTGACTACACTTTTCGTATATCAGTTGACAAATTCAAAGTGATGCTTCCCTGAAGGTTGAAGGTTCAATTCTCAGTGTGGGTGACCAAAAAATACAATTGCAAATTACTTAAAATCTCTATCCAGTCAAGAACACGTGAGGTAAATAAAGAGTTCTGCTCGAAATTTCATGCAGGTTCCTGAGTTTGACAGAAACATTCCTGTGATCGACAAATCACACCTGGAGAAAGTCGGCGGTTATATCTATCGAAACGTTGTGAAAATGATACTCGAGATGAGAACAGTATTCTGAAGAATCCAAATAATCCAAATAAGTAATTCTCATCTAAAACGAAATCCATAAACGTAATTCCGATGGACTCAATGCAATTATTTTGGTAGCTATTTATCTAAATATTTGCACAAATCTTACACAAAATGAGATGCACACCCAATTCTCATGAAACTACATATGTTACAGCATTGCTAATGGTATACCATATTGATTCCATAATAAATGACATTAAGAATGGTACATAGTTAAAACTTATGTTAAAAATATATAATCTCTATAGTAAATTATCAATTGGTGCAGAGTTTTGCCCTCAACTGTGTAATATAGGTTTTTCATGAATATATTTAACAATAGCTGATTAAGAACAATCTTCATAATTATAATTGGGTAAAAATATTAGAAAAATGAGTTGTTTATTTACAGTTCCTTATATGACAACATTCAATATATGATTTAAAATAAGTTAATTATTTGTTGTAGTATATGTGGAAACTTTAACATAGATTAGCCTGAAACAGTTTTATTAATATAAAAAGGGTAAGGCAGCAAGATTTGACACAATTCCTTCCAGAATTCTGGAAAACAGGGAAATCCAATGACATCGCGTTTGAATTATCATTAGCAATTCATAAATAAAAGACGAAAATAGTGCATACTTGAAATAGATGACTTCAACATTGCCTCAAATTATTGAGAAATAAATCTGACGGATATTTCTGTTAAAACACACAATAAAATATTGTTAAATCTAATTTTACCTGAAATGTATGAAGTCCTTAGATACAATTAAAATAAAGCTTACAAAATAAATCAACATCTGCAACACTCTTAATGGTTTGGAGGATGTACAAGGAAAAAGTGTTGTTCATGGGTTTGTCTAACCTTTCGGTTTGATACATAGAAAAAGATGAAACTGTTGATGCAATAATAATATTGTGCAGCAAAATTCTCTTTGTGATGGGATTGCCTCGGATGACATCAACTTCTTTTAGGTCATTGTTATTATAGCTTGTGATCAGCTTATAATGTGTCTTAACTACACATTTTGTATATCAGTTGACAAATTCAAAGAAAATGGTTTGATATTTGTACCTGAAAGATGTAGGAGGTATTATGTATAGATAATTATTTTGTTGATGATTTTGTAATCTTTCTGAGAAAACTAAACAGGAATGTAATCTACTACAGTCTTGAATAAACGGCAATTAGCATTGGGCGTTTTACTAACACACACAAAACATGTCAGATCCATCTGAATCAACATGGAAATATAAACAAGTTCAGCTTAGTAAGTTGCAAAGCAAAAATCTACAGAGAGTGAATTAAAGATGTTAATAAACAAGGCCTGAGCTTGACAAGACAAAAGTGTAAATCAAATTGTCCTACCAGATGAAATGTGACTTCTTTATTATTACATTGGTCCTTGTATATGGAAGTTGCACCTGGGTTTTAAGCAAAAGATAGGGGAAGAAAATTGATGGTGTGTAAACCAGAATGCTAAGAGCTGCTGTTAAGGTCTCTTGCAGACAGCACACCATGAGAGAACGTTTTTACAGACATTTTCCTTGGCTTTCTTCAGAGAAAGAATGAGATTTGCTGAACACGGCTGGAGGCTTAAAGATAAAATCATTAACGATGTTCTTTTGATGCCAAGTGGGGAGACGGCCTAGAACCTTTATTAAGTGTCAGGTTCATTGGGTAGATCATATATGCCGCATGCCTGATTCAAGGCTCTTTTTTGATGAACTGTGCAAAGAAAAAGACCCGCAGGAAGAGAGTGGAAGTGGTTCAAATACAATCTGAAGGACTTCCTCAAACAGTTCGATTTGTATTCTAACTCTTGGGGAAAACTAACCCACGACAGATATTCTTGGCTTGCCACAACTCAGAAAAAGCTACAATTACTCAATCCGCATGCAATGAAGAATGCAAGAAAAACTGTGGCATTAGAAAAGACAGAGAAGCCAACACCTCTGATACAGAATTATTTCAGAGCTCAAATCAGTCTAACAATCCAGCTTAGAACCAACAGAACAATTTCATGGTCACTCTCGTCTTCGCAAGCGATGGACGAACATCATATCAACCAACTAATAGAATATCATTTGTAGACATCTATGCTGACGACACTACCATTTATGGTAGCACATCTAAGACAGTAAACGACCAAGTTCTCTCCAATTCTCTCTCCTCTGATTTTGAGCACGTAGTACAATGGGGTAAGGAGTGGCTGGTTACTTTTAATGCATCTAAAACCAAGCTTCTCTCTTTACATCATCAACATTCTGATCCACATCTGGCATCAATTGAAATGAATGGCTCTCGTCTTCAGGAGGCCTCAAGTTTTGACAAGCTTCTTGGCTTGACCATTACTCCTGATCTTAAATGGAACACATACATCAAATCTGTTGCCAAGGCTGCTGGAAAAATGGTGGGATCTTTCTATCGATCCGGTAGATATCTCACTGCTGATGCTATTCTCTATCTATATAAGAGCCAGGTACGTCCAAGGATAGAATACTGTTGCCACATCTGGGCAGGAGCTGCTAGAAAGGACTTGGCCTGCCTTGATAGAGTTCAAAATAGACTTCGTAGCCTCGTAGGAGATGTCCTTTTCTCTTCCTTGCAACCTCTATTTCACAGAAGAGATGCTGCGAGTTTGTCTCTGATGTATCGTTATTTTCATGGAAAGTGTTCGACTGAGCTTCAATCTATGGTCCCCCTCGCCAAACTTTCACAAGAAACACTCGTCTAGCTGTAAACACTATCAATAATTCCCCCCACTCTTTATCTGTGCCTAAACCTAAACGTAGATTCCATGAACAAAGCTTCTTTCTTAGAACTGCACGCCTGTGGAATTGTCTTCCGTTTTCCTGCTTTCCGGCTGACTACAATATGGTTGTCTTCAAGTCTAACGTAAATAAGTTCTTGATGAGCCGTTCCATATAAGTTATCAAATTTACCAAATTTTCATTACTAATGATTAATATATTGTCCAATTTCTACTGTACACTCTTTAACCCTTATCCTTGAGTGGCCTCTTGGCCTTGATAATGTGGTGATGTCTATGTAAAAGAAAAAAATCACAATGCACGTATGAAGATCTATCAAGTGTGATAGAGGATATATCAAGATGGCAGGAGAAAATTAGAAGGATCTGCAACACTATCATGGTGAAACGACGATGGCGATGATGATGATGATGATGATGATGATTTAATAGAAATGTTTATAAAATATTTTTGGGATAGATATTCAATTCACTTAATGGAATCGAAAATATGACATTGTTTAAAGTACTGAATCGTAGAATTACATTTTTGGAAAATTGTGTTCATGGGCTGACATGCCTTAGGTAATTAGCGAGAGAGAATAATTTACATTCTAAGCATATAATATATAGGCTACGAATTTATATATGGAGAACAGTAACTTTGACTGGCATTGAATTAGCAACAAACGAACGCATAGAGATTGATAAAAGAGAGACAGGAAAAAATTGTTTTAGTCTCACACCAGAAAAGAAAAATGAAAACCAAAATCTATCATTAAACTGACTACCAATGTTAACGGTAATTAAATTTTACCTGTTCTGATTGTTGTCTTTTTCTATTATTTTCTTTCTCAAATCAATCAATTTTGGAAGTGATTGATTTCTAAGCCATAATTGCTTGATAGCATCATTTGTTAATGAGATCATGGAGTGCTACTGTATTACTTATCTATTGCTTTGTTCTATAGTTATTAACAGAGTCTCTAGTAAGAATCAATAATATTAATGTACTAGGTATAACCATCAACACCATTACTGCTATGTATTTTACTTTGATTTTATTTGAACGTTCATAGGTGAAAACATATCTTTTAACGTATACTTCTTGCGTAACTAAACATAATAAATCTCTTTACTTCTACATTATTATTATTATACTACTATAATCATTATTTACACATTAAGAGGTTTTACACAAATATTTAACAGTGATTACTATGTGAACATAATCAGTGGTGTACCATGGAATCTGAGTAACAACAAGTCTTCCCAGATTTCTAGCACTTTCCATCTCTTTTGATAACCACTGCAAATCATTGTGCATTATTCAAAGAGCTGCTTATCAGTGATTTGAAACTGGCAACGACCATGAGTAATTTCTGGAATTCAGGAGTTAATAAATCTCCGCAATTTTCTTATACACTCTGCCTCCTTTCTTGTTGGTGTCTCTCCATCCCCAGTCTTTCTATTCTCCTTGACTTATTATTATTATTATTATTATTATCATTATTATTATTATTATTATTATTATTATTATTATTATTATTATTATTTATTATTATTACTTATACTCACTAAGAGTTTTCACAGAGACCATCATCAAAGATTTCTTCTTTGCCAATAACCCTTGGTGTCTACTGGAATGTGGATGAAAACAAGACTCCCCAGATTTCCAGTACTGTTCACCTCTTTCGATAACCTTTACAAACGAATTTGCATCATCACAGTAACTATTCACCATTGATTTCTCGTTCATAATAATCATTGGCCTTCACTGAAATTTGGGTGGCAACAAGCCTCCTCAAAGCCCGAGTCCTCTTCATTCAGTGAGAGTTTGCCTAGTGCTTTCTCTCCTTGGTCTTACCACCTGCCTGACTCTTCACGACTATGCTGACACTACAATTTCTTTTTTTTAAGGGGGTGGTGGATTAATTTACAATTTTGCGGTTTCAGTTTTCTTATTTCGATACAGGATTTTGCTATCTTATTGTTTTTCTCCTATTGCAGTTTCCATATGGCCAGTTAGTGTTTATTGCGTATTTGAATTAGTTTTTACATTCAAATATTTTTCTTAAGGTTTCGGCTGTTTCAGCCTAACCATCTGTTGTACAGTTCAGTCTTCCCCCTTAATTCCGATTTTTCCTAGTCTTTTTTCCATGTTGTTTCGCATTGTTCCTAGTGCTGCAACAATCACTGGAATTATATAGCTTTTTTCATATTCCATATTCCTTTCAGTTCTCTGGCAAGTTTTACAAATTTGTTTCATTTTTCTGTCGCTTTAATCTTCACCCTGTGGTCTGCTGGGATGATACAATCTACAATTTTCCAGTTTCATTTCTTTTTCTTAATTAGTATGACATTCAGTCTCCTTGCTTGGATGAGTTTATCTGTTTGTATTTTCATGTCCGAAATGGTTTTGTGGTTTTCGTTTTCCAGTACTGTCTGCAGTTTGTTCTGTTACAATTTGTTCGCATGCAGAGATTCCAGTGTACTGTTTTCCCCACGCTGTTATGCCTGCTCTCATATTCTTTTAGAACTAGTTTGCTGCATTTACTTATTATGTGGTTTACCGAGTCATATCTTTGTTCATAGTGTCTATATTAAGCGTTTCCATGTGTTTTATCTATTTTAGCTTTAATGTGGTTAGTTCTAATCGTGTTACTCTGTGCAGCTGTCTATAGAGATTTTGTTTCTCTGTTTATGCAGCTTTTTATTTCTCATGCCCAGATGTTTTCGTGATTCTCTTCTCTTATCATTATTAAAAATCATCCTTGTATCTCTTTCTCCCTCCATTTGTCTTTTTTGTTTTTTCATTTTTTTTTGTTGTTTTATTGCTTCCTATATTGTTTTTGTTAAGAGTGTTTGTTGCTGCGGTGATAAATCTTTCTGTGTTCTGCTTCAAGTACTTTTCAAAGTTTTTTCGTTCCTTCTACACAGTCTTTTACATCTGTCAGTTCTCCTCTCTCTTCATTTCTTTTCATGTAGAATCAGTCAGTATCATCTTAGGTGTAATTGTTATCAGTTTATGCATTGTTATTAGGTTTCTCGTCTTCTGATCAAGTTGCATAAGTTTTTCTTTCATTCAGCCTATGAATGCTCAAGAGTACTTTGTTATCGATACTGTCCAGGTGGTTATTCCTTTAATTAGATTTTTATTTTATAGTTTTGTTTCTAAGAGTTTCCTTGTTTTCCATATACTCTCTTTCAATCTTCTCTTTCATTACAATAGATTTGATGGTGTTTCTATTTTGCAAACGTATCCACTCAGGTTTTGTACTAGTCTATCATGTAGCAACATAATTTTTTTACAATATGCATGTATTCTATCGTGACATCGTGCTTTTCAGTTTGCCATTTTCTTTGGTCTTAAGCGTTTTTTTTTTAATTTCTTGGAGTTAATCGTTGCATTCCTTTCAGCTATCTGCCATTTCTGTTGTAGTCTTGTGACTGTCCCCCATATCTGGCTCAAGCAACATTTTGTTCCTGTTGGGTCCAGTTGTGATGTTCTTTTTATTTCTCCATTCACATTCTGATAAAATTGTCTTTCATTGTTTTTAAAGGTCTCATTTTGTTTGTACTGTTCTGTATTTCTATCATGTCAGTCATCCTTTCTTTGCTGCTATCTTCTGTTTTAGGTCTTCATGTTTCTTATTAAGTTTTCCCTTGTGAGTCGGTGTCACATTATTCCAAATTTTTAAATTTCTTTCATTCTATTTATGGTTTTAACTCCTTTTTTTTATTTAATTATCTAGGTTTCCAGTCTGAGTTTCCATCCAGGCTTTGTCGGTCCATTATTTCAGACGACTTTTGTTTCTCTTTTAAATTTTAAGCTTACTGATTTTTCCGTGCATATAATAAATTGTTGAGGTTTGTGATAGGATCTGCTGAGATATGGGAAAGGTGTCTATTTACTTTCCTGTTTCTAATTTTAATTTGTTATTCTCTTCGTTCCCTAGAGATGAAAGGTTTGTTTTATCCTCGTGCATAAATCGTTTGAGGTTTTCAACTTCTCTTATTTCTTCAGTTAGTTCTGTGATTTCGCTTTTTTCTTCTTTTTTAATTTTTTTTGATGAAGCTGCTTCGCATAGAGATCCGGATGTTATTAGTAGTAGTTCACCTAGAGATATCCCTCAACTTAATGTCGCCAGTACGAGTCCCTCACCAAAATTCCACCCTTTTTTCACCATAGTAAGGGCAATGGTAGTATCAGAGCTACACGGCTAATAGAGATTTAAGGAAAATCAAGGAGTCAACATCAGGATATCTCCTCTGGTCCACTCTACCACGCCTATGTGGTAAACAAGGACGTGTTAGACAAAGAACTAATAAAACTACTTTTATACATCTGCAACCAGCATTTTTTGTGACATCTGGATTAAACCATCTCCAATTTTTATACAACTATTGAGTCAAGCTGATTTATTTAAACACTTGCAGTCTTGCAGGTATATGGAATGGCTGACGTAATGAAACTATGGATTAAGTACAGTGTTTCTTACTAAAATTCTGTGCAGATATACGAGTTTGACAGAAAAATTACTGAATTCAGCAAGATACATCTGAAGAAGGTCAGAGGTTACATCGGCCGAAAACTTGTGAGAATAACAAGATGTGAACAGTAGTCTTCATAATCCAAACTATCCATCCCTATCTAAAAAAAATCAGAAATAACCACATACCTGTTCTTTCACTTAACTGCTAAGTGTAGCCTTTTTCTCACTACCTACTACAGCTCCATGTGATATCAGTCATCTGTGAAGTTTTTGGAATAATTACAATTGGCGCTTGAACATTAAACATTGCATTTCCTCCTATTCTCTCTAAAAGTAGCCGACTCTGTGACAATATCAAGTCTTTTAATGAAAGAAGTTCAATATTTTTTTCTCTTTAAGATTTTTTGTAAATCAGATTATACCTGAGAACACCAATGTACACATATTTTATTTGGAATTGCATCATAGTGGTTTGACAGTGTTTGACACACGTTTATTCAATAAATTGGTTTTCTTTTTTATTTAAATGGTAGTATGAGAGCTAAACATTTTTCTCATTTCTGTGAAACACAATACTTAATTCAATTTTTATTCCCTAT
This sequence comes from Euprymna scolopes, assembly GCF_053919585.1. Lineage (NCBI taxonomy): Eukaryota > Metazoa > Mollusca > Cephalopoda > Sepiida > Sepiolidae > Euprymna > Euprymna scolopes. The sequence goes on along the minus strand of NC_136490.1, from coordinate 69,165,912 downwards.
ACTTATTGAGCGAAAAAACATCTTTGATATCTAAATATTATTGATAGAAAAACAAAATAGAAAATTTTCACTCCACTGTGTCTATATTAACTAGCTAAAGTACCCGTATACATAGGATGATAATGGTAAGTTAGTCGGTTTAATGGTAAATACACTATTTCTTTGCCAAGAGAAAACATAAAATGTTTATTCAATAAGTATAAAATAAAATATGCATCAAATACGCTTGAAAGCCAAATCACAACGTAATATAAGAAAAATAAACAAATATTTTACTTGTTTGAAATTTATCACAAATATATTTCAGAGGTATACTCCATCTTCAGTGTGTTGTTTTGTTTCTTTTTTTTCCTTTTCTTCTTCCTTGCCATGTTGTAAAGTTTGAGAAAGAAGTCTGTTTGTAAGGAGCTGCGCATTGTATCTAGTGGTTATATTTTGAAATGTTTGAACTGTACGTAGGCAACGCGAGAATAACGTCAAGAATGAGAGTTCATATAGAAACGTTGTTTTAATTTGAGTAAAATAAAATATGCATCGTAAACTGAAAAAAAAAACGGATCCTAGGGTCACAGTATTCTGGAGTTCTACTGTATATTATTAATTTGCTTATAGTAAAGATATTCTGCTAGTAGTTATTTGATGATTCAAATTCACAGTATAAAGTTTGTAAACAAGAAATATAGTTTGGACGGGAGTCAGATGGCTGAGTTCTGTGTGCCATTTTCTCCTGTATTACCACAAACTAAAGGAAATGACGTCATACGAAATAGGACATGTGCAATGAACGGAATATTTTGTTGGAAGAAGGGATCAAGACCTGGAAATCCATAGCGTCAAGATTTTTACTCCTCTGCCACTGGCAAAAATGAAGGCAATGTTAAGAGCCTAATAAAATGAGTTTTTCCTAAATTAAGGATCTCGTTCTTTTCTTCAATTCTAAAGTATGTATTTCCAATATATTGGATACCTTATTACTCTGATGTTTAATATATAAACTACTTTTAAAACAACAAAAATAAACATTTCGATTATGAATAACTATTAAAAATATTTTCAAACCTGTAAAATAATTATAGAAATTTTTTTATTTTATTATTTGTTTAAGAAAATCATTTTATGATTATAAAAACATTTTTATTATAGAACGTTTTATTTGATTTTTCATAATAAGATACAAAAAATACAATGATAAAATGCAGTTTAATTCTCTTAAGCGTTGATGATTTTAAAACATGATAAACATATTGTTACTAGCCCTCCTCAAATATCTGATCTAAATATAACAATTTTTTGATTACAATACGTGTCTATTTTCTCATTCAAAACCGGAAACCGTCCTCAAGTAAACCGTTTCTTTTTTTTACTCAAAATCGACATTTCATATGAAACTTCCAAGAAACAATTTATTTTTACACTGAATTGTAATGGCAAATAAAAATTTATTCTTATATATGCATTTTTATGATGTAATTTATTAGTTTGAAATTTCTATGCTGTCTGGAGGCTACGGAAAGCAAATAAATTACAACAGCAACGAAGATGAAAAAACAAGTCACATTGTAATTAATAAATTAGAACTGCTTCCATCTTCTCATTAACCAATACTTGGAATCGAATCTGTCTTCAACATAGACATCTGAAAACAATTTAAGATTTAATTTGAAATCACAAAGAATAAAAGTAATTTTCTCTAGAATAGAAAAGTTTCTTCTTCCCCTTCTACATCTCTCTCCTTCTTCTCGTTTACTCTCCATTCTCTGACTGTCTGTCTGTCTGTCTGTCTGTCTGTCTGTCTCTCTCTCTCTCTCTATATATATATATATATGTGTGTGTGTGTGTGTGTGTGTGTGTGTATAATTTCTTTTTCTATGAACTTAATTTATAATTAAGTTTTTTTTTCCTGCAGCTAATTTATGTTGTTCTTTACAAACATTAAACTAAGCAAATACATTCATTATTAAAAAAAAAATGATAAATACATAAAAGTTTTAAAAATCTTCTAAAAGAATAGAACGACAGGAAGAAGTATGGGGAGGGTCGAAACAAAGATTGATATAAACTGTCGATAACCTCCAGCGTTAAATTAATTTGCAAAGAAATATTAATACAACAGAGTCCCTTATTTCAAGTTTTAATTGTTTCAATTCTCTTGGGATTTTTTGCGTTTTGTTTCCTTTAGTTTTTCTTTGCAGGAAATAAATTTCCTCCGTGTTGAGTTTGTTCAACTATATCTGCAAAGATTTGATGAGTGGTTAATCATGGCGGAACTGGCTAATTGTCCTTTAGCTGTTCTAAATTACAGTATGTTTCATTAATCAATCTGAGTCGGGTTTATTCCTGGTGGCGGTCTCGGGCCGCGCTGCTTTGCGGTATAAAGCAATTAAACTACTTATTGTTAAACCTCATTTCCACGAAATCTTTACAAATCAACAAATATTTCATTTCAAATTTTGCAATTTTTATTTTATTTTCATTCGCTTTTCTTTGTATGTTGATGGCGCTTGTTTAAGAAGAAAAACAAATTACCATTTCCATAGATTCCGGCAGAAAGTGGCTTCTCTTAATTTCAATTTGTATTTTACTCAAAATAAGGAGAAAATACAAACAATACCGACATATTTCGAGCGGTATGATTACCACAATAATGTTTGTAAGATAATGAAAAATTAATTCTACACGCAGGCAATATACTGGAATATGACTGTTGACGTCGTTTGCTTTATTAACGAAAGACACAAATTATTTTTTTTCAAAACGCACACATTAATGACGATGATTTTATGAGCAAAGAAATTGACGAAAATCTGAGACGATAATGAAGAATGACCAGATTATTTTGATACTGTTTAATTACCTCTAAACGCGTTTTATATAAAAATGGCCACAATCTAATATCTAAGTATATCTAAAATATGTGTGTGTATGTGTGTGTGTATGTTTCCACGAGTTTTGTCGAATAAAAACCAGGGTCCTAAATAGAGGTATGCCCCTTATCCCAACTACCATCCATGGATTTTAGGTAATATCGTCAGCATCTGACAAAGCCAAACTCTTTGCTAAGAATTTTGCAGCAAATTCTATCCCCTGCGATCAGAGCCGCCTACCTCCCCCTATCTCTCCTGTGACATAAAAATATCTGTGCATGATGTTGGCAAGCTTATTAAAACCCCTGATTCAAGTAAAGCACCTGACCCTGATTACATTCCAATTATAGTGCTCAACTGGAACACACTCCCATACTTACAAAGCTGTTTAAACGTTGTCTTAAGTGAAATGCTTCTCTTGGAAAAGTTCATCAATCTGCCCAATATTTAAAAATTCAGGAGATCAGTTATCTCCCTCTCACTACAGACCAATCAGTTTCCTGTGTGTCGTGAGTAAGCTGCTAGAATCTGTGTTAAACATAGAAGTGATCAACCACTTCAGCAAAAATAACCAACTCAGTGACATGCAATATAGTTTTCGTTTTGCTAGATCTACAACTGATGTAACTATAATATAACACAGGATTAATGAAGCTATCGATGGGGGAGTCGTTTCCAGAGAATTGCTCCTTATATATTAATAGGGTATAGCATAAAAGCCTACTTTATAAGATTTTCAGCTACAGAATAATTGGAAATGCCCTCACAATTATTAAATCCTTTCTCTTTGATAGGATTATAAGAGTATTGGCTGATGAGTATACATCAAAAGCTCATCAATGCTGACATGCCTCAGGGTTCCATTATGGGCCAAATTTTTTTCTTGGTTTTCATCAATGATCTCTCAAATCACATTCTTAGATCATTCGGAGATATTTATGCAGACGACACTATCATCTATGGCAACATTTCAAAGGCAAGCAATGACCAATACCTCTCTGTTTCTCTCTCTTCTTATCTTTAGCACATGGTGCAATGGGGGAAAAAGATTGCTGGTTAATTTTAATGCATATAAAACCAAACTTCTCTCTTTTCATCATCAACGCTGATCCTTATCTAATTCCAATTGAAATGAATGGCTTTCGTCATGGGGAAGCACCGTGCTTTGACAAGATTCTGTGACTAATCTTCACTTCTGATCTAGAATGGAGCACATACATCAAATCCGTTGCCAAGTTCGCTCATGTGAGCCCCAATTTATAGCCCCCATCCTTGTAAACATTTCAAGAAAAACACTTGTTATCATTCTACCCCACAGATTAAATAAATAAATTCCGAGTTCAACAAAAAGATTCTTAAGGTTGACAAGATACACCTTGCTAAACTTTCACAAAAAACTTAAATTGCTACAACCACTATCAGCAATTTCCCCCACACTCTATCTGTACCTAAATCTAAACACGCATTCCATGGACAAAGCTTCTTTTCTATAATTGCCCGCCCGTGGAACCCTGTTCTGCTGGCTTGGTTTCCAGCTGACTACAATATGGTCATCTTTAAGTCGAATGTAATCAAATTATACCAAACTCCAACTAGTAATGATTGCTATGGCGTTGTCCAGATAATTACTGTGCCCTCATTAAATTAACCTACACTAACCTTTAAATTGCCTTATATATACTTCAAATCAGGCAGTAAATAAGGAAAGTTTACTAGTTAAAAAGCAACTATAAGCTTCAATCTAATGTAAATATTAATATTTATATATAAATCCCAACCAGCAAATTTTTATCTTTGCTATATGTATAAATTTGCTAACATATTTCTTTCTATAGTAGAGACGAATTTTGCATTCTTGAAACTCTGCAGAATAAGAATTTATTAATTATCTTTATTTGAGGTATTCTGTCGAAAAATAAATTTTACATGTAAATTTTAATTTATGCTATTCATTTATGGTTCTTATATATATATATATATATATATATATATATATATATATATATATATATATATATATATATATACTTCAGAATAGTTTTTATTTAACAATCAGTTGTTATGGAAACGTGAGATTGTAGGTTTGCAAAATATTAATTTAAAATATATATATATATATATATATATATATATATATATATATATATATATATATATACGATTATTCAATAGGTAATGCCCCTGGCCCATTTACTACTTTCTGATCATATCCAGCAACTAAACTTTTTTTAAATAACATATTTAATACGAGAAAACAGCTATTACATATATCAGATCATTCAAAATGGAATGGAATATTTTATTACATTATAACATTATAATCGTTGAAAGATTGATTAATTCATTTCATTTTGTGTTAATAAGAATGCTACTCTTTTAAAAGTTCACGTTGTTGACATGACAAATAATTTCCTACATTTTATTATTGAGAAAGGTTTGGAAAACATCAATTTTAAGAGGAACAAATATGTTTGGTTTTTTTTCGCATTAAATGAGAGAAATCTGTAGAATGTTAGCTTGTTTTTTCCACCAGCTATTTTTAATAATTTAAATAAACATTTACACTATTGAAATTATGTGTTCTTTTACTTGAAAAGTTCATTAATTATAAGAGAATGACTTACAATGTTTTCCAATTTATAATAACGCCCTTGTAGAAAAGGCTTGAAGGGTTGCCTTGCTTGATCAATTTCAATTAATATTCATGCATGATAAATTAAACTAACCAATTTCGAGTTGCAGAGTTCTGCCTGCAACAAATTAATAAAGAATCATTTTGAATCACGCTAAAAATCTGTAGAATTTAAAAGGGGGTAAAAATAAAAACAAATGTAAAATGCCGCAAAACGAATATTGAGGTTTGGAATAGCATTTTCGTCAGTCTACCAGGCTTAAGTTTGAAATAACATTTTCGTCAGTCTACCAGGCTTAAGTTTGAAATAGCATTTTCGTCAGTCTGCCAGGCTTAAGTTTGAAATAGCATTCTGATGAGTCTTTTATTTTTACGCTTCAAATAATATTTTCCTTTGTGTGTCATGTTTGTGCTTTAACTTTAATCCTAACCTGCCAGCATTGTCTAAATTTGAAATAGTACGTGGAAGATCACACTTTAATTTGAAATATGATTTCCGTCTGTTGTTGATGTTCATGTTTTAAATTGCATTTTCACTATATTGTTTTGTTTTGGTTTGAAATATTATTTGACTTGTCTATTAGGGCAGGTGAAGCGCTCTTTTGCTGTGGTAGGCAGTCTAGGTAAAAATCACTAATCCTCATCTCCCTATGTCAGGGAGGTCACTCAGTCTATAAAAAAAATTGTGACTAAACTAAGGAAATTATTTTCAACAAAAATCTGTTGCATTTCAAGTTACGCAGTTTAAATAAGAACCCAGTCGGAAATAGATGAGTTTTTAAATTAATTTCTAAAAGCCGTTCAACATATGCGAACATGTAAAACAGACCAATGATGATGACGGTCGTCGTCATCATCATTGGTCTGTTTTACATGTTCGCATATGTTGAACGGCTTTTAGAAATTAATTTAAAAACTCATCTATTTCCGACTGGGTTCTTATTTAAACTGCGTAACTTGAAATGCAACAGACGACGACGACGATGATGATGCATTTTAATTTGAAATAAAATTTCCGACTGTCAAACTTACTTTTTAAATAGTATTTTTATCAGTCTGTCATGCTTGATTTTTTAACAGAATTTTTGTCGAAGAGTATCGTCTAAGTTGGGAATCGCATTTTAATCTTTCTATTACACGTTCATTTGAAATAATATGTTCGCCCATTTGTCATGCTTACATGTGAAATAAAATTTTTATCCTTCTGTAGTGTCTAAGTTTAAAATATCATTTTCACCGGTCTGTATGGTCTAAGGTTAGGATATCATTTTCATTTATCTGTCAATTTTTAAATCTAATGACGCGTAGATTGAATGGTTGTATCTTACGAACATCGGTTCTTGTTGGGAAACATTAAGACAAAATGATTTCGACATTTTATTTCCAAATTATTGTGAAATGGGAACACCAAATTGACACACAGAGAATATCAATTTGGCTAAATTAAAGAGCAAAGTCTGTGCCAATTCCCAACCCCTTCTATTCATATTGTTTTAGTTCACGCTTCCTCTCATCCTCTTTTGATTTTTTCCAATTTGCTCGGCACATTTTGCCAATAAAGCTGCTCATATTCTGTTAACTTGGCATCCAATTTTCAACAATTTGGAGATAAAACGATGTTCATTTAGAAAAATCTAATATTAAAATAATCTCTTAATTTTAAACGACTTGATTTTCAAAATTTGATGAGCGGCCAACTGCACCCAAAGCAAAAAAAAAAAAAAAGAAATTAAATAGTATTTGATCTTTACTAAATGTTAGAATTAAATGTCTGTTAAAAATCAGTTTAACTAAAGTTTTATAATGTCGAATATTTATATGTTGATAGGCAGATTCGAAAATTACCATTAGTTGTACTTTCGGTAAGTCTATTTTTTTTTACTCTGTTGTTTAGTTTTCACATTCCATAAGAGATGTTTCTGACAAAGAGAGAAAAATTTCAATTTCCTGTGTCAATTGTTGTTTCGACTGGGTGATATGTTTAAATGATCAATCCTCTCATAGTATTTATCATCATTCTAAATATTAAGCTATCTATTTCATTAAACTTTATCCTTAATGTTTAAGTAGAAAGAAAACACAAAGTGTTTGGATTAGAGACATGCATAGTACCGAGAAAAATGATATGAGAATGATACAATGGATATGTAATGTGAGTTTTGTAGTCTGAGATCTGAAAATTCAGAAGATTATATCTGGTCAGTATAGCGGAATATATGCAGGTAGTATATATGCTCAACTCTGGGAAATATTCTTACCTTTTCTCTGAAAAACATATGTCACAGCAATTTAAAAGATTCCAAATTCGAATTTTACCAGTGAAGACTAAAAGTGGGTACCAATGATAATATGTCACTTAGACACCAAAGAAAACCACTTGTTTTAGCATTAAGTGATCACGGGTAATTACGTCTGAGGGAACTCTTAGTAAAAAATAAGAATATATATTAATATGTAGTTCCCTTGTTCTCAAACTTAGAATATATATCTAAGAAGTCACTGTATGTACCTTAAAAAGTACTTGTATTTTAGAATAACATAAATTTTACATAAAAATGAAGGAAGCTAATTTTATGGTGACAATCTCTCCACAGAAATCGTATTAAAGACTTTCGAATGAGGTTGTTTTAGTGTACCAGCTCACCACTTCGAACTCACAGAAATACACCACAACCTCATCTGCTAAAAATAGCACTGATCGTTTTCAAAAACCCAAGAGAAACACATAACTACTTTCACCAACTAAACAGAAACGAAAGACTATTATTTCGAACTGAAATTAAAATAAATACAGTTAATAAACACCAAAGACACTTCTAACTGTAAGTAATATGGTGTGAAATTTATTATAGTCATTCATTGTTTAGTGCTGCCATCACTTGTCGTGGAGCCTATCTCACAAATGGTTCTTTCTAAGCTGGCGGCTTTCACAGCAAATCCTCAGTTCAGCTTGGGAGCTAAGAGCACTCCCATCTCAACAACTCTCGTCAATTCAGTGTTGTCGTCGTAAGGATGGGAAGCGGCAGAATACTATGCAAACTCTACTCTCTACTGCTGCCTGCCTTCTAGGTCTCTCCCTTACAGCCTTCCACTGCAACGCCAGCTCACTCCTGCAGCTTCTAGTGACTCCAGCTTACTCCTGTAGCAGCTCCAGTGTCTTTAACTCAATCAAGCGACTCTCCAATCAACTTCTACAGGTTCCAGCGACTCCAGTTAACTCCTGCAGTTACACCAGCATCCCCAGCTCACACCAGCGACTCTCCAGCAAACTCCTGCAGTGACCTCAGCACATCCAGCTTCATCCTGTAGCTTCTTGTCCAACTGACGTCTGGCTACCTGCTCTAGTGCCCACTGGTGTTCAGCCATCCGTTCCAGTGCCCACTGATGTCTAGCTACATGTTCCAGTGTCCACTGACATCCAGCTACCAGTTCCTATCTCAGGGACCCAAAAAGGTTTCTTTATGTCATTTCCTTATTATTGCGTGTAATTACATCAAATTCACTAAACATTTATTCACAAAGTCAAACATTAAATTGTTCAACAATAGTTGTGGATGACTTGTAAATTGTTTTTACCTTAACTATTACATGCAGCTTTGGTGTGTAGCACTCATCTTTCCAGGATCTCTTCACTTATGCTTTATCCTCATCTTATAATGCATAGCGAGGAGGCAACATGACCTTGCACAACACCAAAGCCAGCCTGATCGCAGCCATCTGCCAAGTATTCGCCAAGCTCCTGCCGTGGAAAAGACATACTCCCAGTTCCGGACCCATATCGAGGTGGTGATTGCGGCTGAAGGCATCTACATTGAATAGATATCAGCTCTACTACATATTCAAGTTACCTGAATTGATTTTTTCAATAAAAGTTTTAAAATAAAGCCGAAGTGTTGTTTTCTTTAGAGCGACACTTTCATCGTTCCACCATATAGCATGTTAGATTTGTTGTAACAATTATAAATGTCAATACTACTATTGCTACTATTACTAATCTAATGGGTAGATGCACACAAAATATGACACACGAAAAAAATGACGCTCATGTCCCTCTTTACTTGCCTCCCCACGTTAAAAGATTTAGACAGGAGGTCGATGTTTAATGTGGGGAAAACGGGGCACTGTGAATTCGGACAACAAAATGATTTTTCCTTTACTGAACAAAGACAGAAAAATAAAGTGCAATAGTTTACAAACCTCCTTCTTTCTCTCTTTAAAATAAAGTAAAAAATTATAAACTAACAAAGTTCATATTTCAATATAAATCAGTAAAATGAAGTGCTTATATATCTGTCAGTCGATCTGCTCAAGCCTCAGTAATCACTAAATGAAATTCAAACAAATTTGGCATTCAGAATCGGTTATTAAAAGTTTAAGATCAGCTCTGAAGGTCAGTAGATGCACAACAAAGAAAACAAAACCATTTCTTATAAAAGTTGGCATCCAATCAAAACGTTCCATAAAATGAATCAATATAGGCCACTCTAAAAAATAGTGACTGAAATCAATCTCGGTATTTTATATGTATAAAAGAAAACAAACTTTTGCTTGTCTGTTCACTTTCTCAAATTTTCTCATTCAATATAGATACTATACAAACTAATATTCATTGTACACTGAGGATTGGTGGGTGTCTGTGGTGAAGTTGATAACAATACAGACTAACAATCTTGGAGTGCAAAGTTCAGATCCAGTTGGTTCCATGGTACAACTTTTACTTATAGATATCGAAAACCTTCATGTAGTTCCATCTCGTAAGTAGGAGATTAAAAACAGAATCGAAGAAAGCAATGCCAATAATAAAATCAAGTTGATCAAAAAAGGCATCTTATGCTTTCTGCAGACTTCATACTTTTCAACCTCTCTTGCTCCCTATTTCCCGTGCCGTATACAAAAATTTATATGTAACGTAAACAATCATCTTTCAGCCCAAATCCCTGTTCATATTGTCCCTCTATAAATCTGACCTCTAATATATATACTACAGACTGCATTTGAATTAATGCTTTATTTCAGCCACCTTTTTAATTTTTATTTCATGTTATCTCTTCGCCCGGGAAACATCAGGTATTCCTGCTACTTAATTGCTTTCTTCGGAAAAGGTAATGCTCTCTGTTAAGAATATACGAGATTCTAAATTTAATAAATCTTGCGTAGGTCACTCTATTAGGCAGCAAAGACGTTGTATTGAAGTTTAAAGGTGATTTTAATCTGCCATACATACCTAGTGGCCAGTGGCATAGCTTTATCCCTCCGCACTGACAATTATTGTAAAGATGAAATGTATACGTATGTGGATATCTATTTATATATGAAAGGAAGTTTTTGTGTGTGTGCGTGTGTGTGTGGGTGCACGTGGTGTGTGTGTGTGTGTGTGTGTATGTGTTGTTGTTTCCTATGAACTCCGAAACGGTGGGGTCGATTTAAAAAAAAAAACTCACACAAATGTACTTCATGTGTCTGAGACTGTTCTTAGATAGGTTTTGTGTTAGAATGACCCGGATATGTATCAAAAATTGATAACTGAAAAAGTCTGATTAAAAAAGAAAAAGTTCGATTTTGACCAAAATATACAATTAACATCACAAGTGTATTTATCACTGTACATGCAAAAGAATTCGGTATATAAAATCAGCAGTAAGTACTTTGAAAAAGCATGGGGCACGTTCGAAATGCATGTTTCTGTTTAGAGAACAATTGAACCATGATACTTAACTTTTGCATTTTGTTATATAAAAATAATTTGATAAAATCAAACATAGGTTTTCTATAGTGCAATATTAACTACAATGTATTGTGGACTAAGTCACTGAAGAGAGGTATGCGAGGCTTCCTCAGGGGCACCATAGTGAGTCCCTGAATAGAGCGAGCAATCAATGATTTTCTTAAAAATGGGAGATTTCACCGATTTTAATGACAATGAAAGTATTGGAAGTGAGTAACATTCGTTGATCTTAATTTCCGGGCAAAAGTGGGTGTCCTGCTAGTAATATATATATATATATATATATATATATATATATATGCATGCACATAGTAGACAATTGGTGATGAGGCGAACATCAGTACGGCTGACACAGAAATGGAACTGAGCATGTATGACTATACCGAAAGCAAGGCCTGTACTTATTTCTATATGTGTGCGGGCCTCAGAAGCATGAAAGACAGGGAATTTTCTTATGTGGACAGTATTTGTTTACGAGTCAGAAAGATTTCTATATGTACTGACGAGAAGGAAAGTATTTATTCGAAACTGCGTGGATTAAGGACTTTCACTTCTATTTGTGTTACCTTTCGAATAATGACTATGTTTTTACTCTTACGAAAGTGTTTCTCAATATATTTTATTAAACCTATGTACTTTATATATATATATATATATATATATATATATATATATATATATATATATATATACATATATATATATATATATATATATATATACAGTAGCGTCCAAAAGTTAAGGGCTAGTAGTTTCAAAACAAGTTTAAGTACTTTTTAAGAAAAACCGTTCATTTAAAATACTTAATATGCATATATACTTATAGATATACTCATCACTCATGTTTCGCCTAAATTTCATAAGCATCCGTTGGATATTTTTGAAGTTATGACCAATAACACAAAAGTTTGTCCAAATTCTCGTGGTCCAAAAGTTAAGGGCTAGGCGGTATAATCTTTAATTATTATAACAGTAAGGTACTGTACAGGTGGACAGGAGTTATCGCCCCTGAACATACTTTACATAAGTGGAGTTTCCAACGGGTAAGAGTTATCGCCCCTGGCTCATAACTTTACATTTGTGGACTTCGCTCTCCTATAAAAAGAGAGAGAAACGTCCATCTTCATTCTGAAGTCGACACACGTCGTTTCGCTGTCAGACAGGTACTATGAATAATCCTACTTCAAATTTTTACTAAAGAATTGACCTCAGCACATCCAGCTTCATTATTGTAATTGGGTAATAGAAATGAGTGTTTGTATCGCACTAGTACAACATGGCAGCAAAACAATGTCGTCCCGTTTCTGTCGAAGAAAAACAGCTCATTATTCATCTTCATAGTAATGGCGAGAAAACTTCTGAGATTGTTGACACCGTAAGAAGGTCTCCTAGTGTAGTAAAGCGTATTGTGGCACATTTCAAGCAGTCAGGATCAGTGGCAGCTGCCCCAAAATCTGGTAGACCTCGAATCACAACTGCTCGACAGGATCGTCTTATTGTCAAAATGCCACTTAAAGACAGATTTAACACTGTTGCTAAAATATCTCGAGAACTAAAGCAAAGGTCTATTGTTTAAGCGTCCCGGCAAACTGTTACACACCGGTTGCACGGTTCTGGATTGCAATCTCGAGTGCCAGCAAGGAAGCCTCTTATCTCCAAAGAGAATCAGAAACTCCGCCTCGCTTTTGCCCAAGAACACGTTGTGTGGACAACCGAAAACTGGTCCTGTGTGCACTTTAGTGATGAATTGAAGTTTAACGTTATCGGATCTGATGGCAACACGTATGTCCGGCAAAGAACTGGTGAGAGATTGGAGGTTAAGTGCGTGAAAAAAACTGTGAAATTTGGAGGAGGAAGTGTAATGGTTTGGGGCGTTATGTCAGCTGCAGGCTGTGGACCATTGATTCGTCTGCAAGGTGGAATAAATGCAGAAGTTTATAAGCAGATTCTACGGCAGCATGCAGTTCCTAGTCTTCGGTCGTCGCTCTATCAACCTGCAATTTTCATGCAGGATAACGCTCCTTGTCACACTGCTAAGAAAGTAAAAACATTTTTAGACGAGGAAGAAGTTGAAACGATGCGTTGGCCCCCTCAGAGTCCAGATCTTAATCCTATTGAGAATATCTGGAAAATAGTTGGTGAACGTGCTCAACTTCAGTGCCCAAAAAATCAAGAAGAACTCTGGCAGTGCTTACATGCTGAATGGAGTGCGATAACGCCAGCGTTTTGCAAGAAGTTGGTGGATTCCTGTTCCAAGAGGTGTCAAGAAATCATAAATAGCAAGGGTTTGTTTACCAAATACTAGTTAGTTGGTAATTTCAGCCATTCACAGCAAGGACAAAAGCCACAATCGTGTTAGCCCTTAACTTTTGGACACACAAATTTTGAACAATTTTATTTAAAATGGTAGTTATTAAAAAAATACTTAGTGTAGGCTAACGAAATTATGACCCATTGAAGATATGCATGTTATCTATATAATTGTGAAGTAATTTTTTTGTTGTTCGTGTGTATTTGTTTCAAATATATGGTTAAACTTGCTGAGGTTTTACTAGCCCTTAACTTTTGGACGCTACTGTATATATATATATATATATATATATATATATATATATATATATATATATATATATATATATATATATATTGGTGCAAAACCTTTTGCTGGTTTATTGAAGGGTCATTTAAACATTATAATATATTTTTATGCAGATTGTTATTACTTAACTATATCACCATGATTAATTTATATGATTTTCTTTCATATTTTTCTGCAAGATCCATCCAATGTTTATGCAAAAACGAAAGAAAGGGAGTCGTCCTTCATCATGATAATGTTCGTTCTCACACAACACTACGGACCAAATATCTCCTAGAAGAAATTTAGTGCGAAATATTGTCCCATCATGTATATTATACTGACCTAGCTCCCTTAGATTATCACTTATTTCGAGGATTACGAAGCCATTTAAATGGGCTTATATTTTATATGAGTTAGATTCATATTTCACGTCAAAACCTAAAGAATTTTATAGGTGAGGCATTCTAAGCTCGTTGAAAGATTGAATCAAGTTATTGGTCATTATTGTTTTGAATAAAGATTTCTAAAAACACAGTGTTTTTATTTTTAAGATGAAATTTTCAATCGGCATAATCTGTTGTACTGACCAGTTTGGAAGCCTTTGCAAAGGAGGTGTATCTTTGGAAATTTCCTCTGATGAACATGGAAGAAGAAAGGGAAGTCTTTTTACGTTTTGATATTCGAATTCTTGCTATGTCTTGCACAGTAAAATCAAAGTTTAGTCAATACATGTCGAGAAGAATTATCCTCCAGTAAATTTCAAAATCTATGCTCTATTAAGGCAAGAAAAAGTGGCCTGAGAAACATTTTCTCATGTGTTGCCACAGTATGCCATATTAGGAAGTATCTGACTGTTTGGCATACAGAGAATTGTGTCAAACCAGGTACTTTCTTAAATAGTAGAATGATCCATCCATTTTTACAGAAACTTTAGCAACATTTGTTTCATTTTAAACATGGAGTGCTAGTCAGTTCTAGGTGTCTAACCAAGAAATTCGCCATTCATTTAGACGCTGAACACAACAGGGGACTGAGTGTCTTTAGTGAAAGAAGAGCAAAATGTTTTTAAAAATGTTTAAACTAACAAGTCACCTTTTTCCAGTGCTCCACATATTTCAGATCCAATTAGAGAGAATTACTGAAATCTTAATCACTAAAGTGCAAAGTTCCACGATAGAAATATTAATAAATTATTTGAACACATGATTTAACAGAAAATTAACGAACATCAGGTTGATCTTAGAGTAGGTCATTGAGCCGGCGTTGATTCTCTGTGTTTTCGACGTCTGCTTATTACCAATTACATTTATAGGTTTATCAAAGAGAAAATATTCAATGTTGCTGGAGCCTATCAAGGACATTTGATATACCAAGGGTTAGTGTTCTAGATAAAAGGTTCCTCTCAAGAGATTCACTAATCCTATGTAATATTACGGTTAATACATTAGTAGTTGATCTTACAAAATCAAATCTTGCACAAATAAATGACTCGATATCTTATATGACAGGACTATACCAATAATTAATGACATTCTTACCCTACCTTGCCTCATAAGTTGTGGTGATATTCCTTCGCTATAATACTGTACTACATCAGCAAACATCAGAAGTGTTCAGGACTAGCATTACTCAATGTATCATGTATTATTGACATAAATGTACCAGGAATGATGTATCCTATGGTAAAAACGTGACTGGTATCAGGTGGGAGTTCGATAATTAATATCCTGACCAATTCTAATAGCAGTAGAGCAATGACACTTTTCACAGTCATTAGTTTTTCTCTATGTAGGAATACCTGTAAATTCACCCTCGTCTGTTCGTCCGTTCGTGCATTCTTCCATTCGTCCGTTCGTCCGTCCACACTTTTCTAAATAACTACACCTTGAAATTTTGTGAAATTTTGCATAAACATTAAACATGATATGAGTAAAAAAGTAACAGAACGGATTTTCTGGGAAAACTCAGATTGCACCCTAGAGGTGCCTTCTGGGTTAAAATGACTAAAATTGACACTTTTGTGCTTATTAAAAAAAAATGATGCCTTGGATTTTTATAAAACTTTCTGAAAAGTTGTAACTAACTGATTTCTATATAATTTTGTTTGTCTATACTTTGCGATAACTCTTGGGGTTACACCAGGGGCTCTTTTAGGGCTAATAAAACACTCCATTTTTAGGACTACTTTACCATGTGTTCAAAATTTTCTGCGTATGTCTATTTAGCAGTTTTGCATGGTGCTGAAATCAAAATTAAATATGGATAGGCCTTGGGAACTTTTGGGGCTAAATGGGGGGGGGCAAATGATAAACTTAGTCATTTCTTTTTTTGCATGGTGCAGAACTCAAATTTACATATGTTAAGACCTGAAACTGCACCGTTTGTTAATTTTCACCAGGATTTGACGTCCCCTGAGGATTTTTTGGGACTAAATGGAGTGGGGCAAATGCTGAACTTAGTCATTTTTTATGCCTCATTCACTGTGCACTCACGGGGGACCATGCATGCTTCACTTGTTCTTTTTAAAAACAACTTCATGGCTGGAGGGAGTGAAAGTCAAGGATGCAAGGTCAGGGGATTTGGCAACATGCTGATCTTGCCCCGCCTCTTGATTTTGATAGATTATCCTCAGAAATAAAACATAATAGGCTCATGTAATTGCGATACCCTTTTCACATGCAAAATTTTAACTGGATCAGACAACTGGAAGTGAGTCAGGGGCATTATTTATTGAACGCCCCTCGTATTCATCCGCTTTTAGTATCATCAGATTTAACAAATATGTAATAATGCACAAGGAAATAATTTCCAACATCTGAGGTTCTTCTGACTTTCTTTGATATATTTGAAGAAAAAGGAGTCTCATGCAGTTCCTTGTCATTTCTTAGGAAGATTTTTTTTGAAAGGAAGAATTAAAATACCTTAATAGCTAGCACAGTACACTTACCAAGATGGCATGGGATTGTGTAGACAGGTATATTACGCTGTCTAAGAGTTTTCACCACCATCTTTATATTTCTTACCCTACCTTGCCTCATAAGTTGTGGTGATATCGATTAAGCAGCTAATATAGAAACTGTTTAGCATTAATTTGTTGCAGACAGGTAGATTTTCATCTCTTAAAGGCGTTATTTTATCTCATAGATATTCGCTTTTTGTTTCTTCGTTTTTCTCACTCTGTTGTGTGTGCTTAGAATTGATAAGCAATTGTGGACGGGGGGGGGTGTATATGTTCCCTAGCTGGATTGTTCTAAAGACATTTCTGCGCAATATAGACGTGCTTAGGCTTACAGTTATAAGCACTTAGAACAAATCAATTAAATCTAGTTTTCTTTGTTTTTTTTATCTTTCTTTTACCTAACAGCCATGTTTTTTTAATGTATCCCCCCACCCCGATGATTTTTTTTTACCGTACTCAATTATGACTCAATCAAGCGTACATATGAAGCCAACACTTCAGATTTTTAATTATTCGAAGCACTTACATGTTTCTTTTTACTTACGCGGACCATCATTTTTCTGACAGGAATTCATTTTTTACTAGTTTTATTTGCCTTTTATATTTCTTTTACAGATAGGAAAAGAAAAGAAAGAAAATAGATCTAAATTGCTATTTTTTATGCTACAATTAGTATCGAATTAAAAGGAAGTAACTCTCTCCAAAAGTGACCATAACAATGGAACGACATAAGTGCCTTTACTTGCATTAAATGGATCTGTGAGTGAGAAGTAAATCTGAGATCAGTATGTAAAAGAATGCGAAGAAAAATCTTTTACCCTAAAATAGTATAACATTTAAAAATCGCTAAAAATGGATTTATGTTAATTTTCAGACTTTTATTTTAGCATAGAAATCTATTATGACGAATAATTTACGATATATATATTATTATATTATATATATGTTTAAATATTGATATATATCTATATATATATATATATATTTATCGAATTTTTCTAAGTTAGCCATGAATGGCATTGCATTAACCGATTTAATATTCTAACTAGCCAGTCATTTTAAAACATTTCAGTCTGTTCTCTTTGCATAAATCGAAACAGTCCAATCGATTTCATCGATTACATACTCTATCTGACTAGACAATCTTTTCAGTAACATATACATTGCCAAATTTACTCATTATTTTATTAAACTCCACTACTTGTTTTGCTAAAGATGTATAATTAAATATCGCATACATAATATTAAAATCTTCACTTTGTTTACATTAGGATTACGTTCTATGGATCTAATGTAAACCTTCATTATATATAAATTACTTATATGTTGTGATAATTCTATGCTGACAGAAGTAAAAATGTACATGCATAAACATAGTCTGCTGATTACTATCAATCATCACGTTTTTATAATTATTACTAATACCTGTAATTTATAATATGCATGTGGATGATAGAAGTTTAACACAACTACTCGCTTAATTAGTTCATTCTTTTTCCTTGTTAAACATTTAAAGGCTAGATTTTCTGATAATTTCGTACTGAAGAGCGTGTTTGGTACATTAAAAAAATATTAAATACTTTTTACTGGGTCACCACTTATGGGACACTTTTTTTACTGGGTCACCACTTGTGGGCCACTTCCAGATAATTATTTTAATTTTTATTGCTAAATCAAAAACTAACATTCTTTTATACGCTACACTGAATATAAAACTTTTAAAAATTTACATATGAAATAAAAATTTGTCTTTGTTAACATTTTAATATACAACCAATACCATATAAAGTTAAATTTCAATGAATCATCATAGCCTAAAAATAGCACAGTCATTATTCTGCATAGAACCGCCACAAAACACCAAAGCCCACCAGTGCTCATCATTGCCCACCAGTGCCATGAAGTGACAGTAACCACCTTTAAAGAGCAATAACTACTATGGATGACAGTGTTTGTCACTGCTTGACAGTGCCTGATAATTGAAGGCAGGCGATTTTCCTGCTAATGTGCGCGCCTGTCAAAAAGTGAGAGAAACCACCTGAAAAAAGCACTGACCATCAACTGGCATATCACTACCGCAATCACAAGCAACCAGCAGTACCCATCAATGGATAACAGTGCATACCAATTGAAGACAGGCGATTAGTGAGCACCAGGAACAAACAGTGAAAGTTGTAAGGGCAGCCAGTGTTTACCAGTAAATGCAAGTAACCACCTAATAACAGCACTTACCACCATGGCCGCCAGTGACTGCCAGTTGCAAAGGCAGTCAGTGGCCAAAAGTAATCGCCTTCACCAGCACGAATCGCCAGTAATTACCAGTGCTGCTAATGACAGCCAGTGGTTTCCACTAGTTGCCACTGATAGAGAATGTCAATTAATGAAAGCCAAATGATTTCATGTTGATCACAGCTACCAGTGCCGGGCACTTTCAGGATGACTTTATTTGTTTTCTAGGAGGTGTTCTTTAACAGATATGTGCTGGGTGTGTGTTATACTCTCACCAGGCAACGCCGGTACACAGGTCCTGCTTTTCCGAATAACTAAGAAAATTAAATATTATGCCCGTTTGCATACTTTATCAAATAATTATGTATGACATCTTTGAATCTAAATAACTGCTTGCTTTTCATTTACTTACAATATTACTTGAAGAATATTTCTCAGTCTAATTAACCGATCATCATGAATTTTAGAACACAGCTGCTAAGTGTAAAGGCTGCAAGCGAGTGCGGGCTATAATTATTTTTAGTTAGTTTTATGCAAAGAGGCCGAAAAGGATGTTTTAGCGACCACTGAATTTTGAGAAATGGGTATTAGACATCAATTAATGAGTATCCCAAAATTTCAATTTCTTTAAAGTATTTGAAAAAAGTTAAAGTTGCAGTTTGAAAATTAACCGATCATCATAGATTTTAGAACACAGCTGCTAGGTGAAAGGGGTGCAAGTGTGGGCTATAATTGTTTTTTGTTAGTTTTATGCAAAGAGTTAAAAAAGGAGGTGGAAACCTTTCACAAAATTTCAGTGAACACTGATTTTTGAGAAATTTTGAACAATGGATATTGGATATTAATTAATGAGTTTCCTAAAATTTCAGATTCTGTGGAGCATTTGAAAGAGTTGAAGTTGCAGTTTAAAAATTCAAATACGTCAGTTTTCCTTTAAATTTGATCATTAGTTAAAAATAAGGCAAAATACTTAAATTACAATTTCTCTTGTGCGTTGTTTGTAGTTAAATTGGGAGCAAGTCGTGCACTGTAGGTAGGGTAAAGAAATGCCTGTCTGCCCATCTTACTCTATAATCTCTGCTGAGCACACTTGGGACAAACTTTGCACAAACCTTCCGCATCTTCAGTTCCTCGCAAATAATTGTGCATACATTTCCCACACTGACACCAAACTTTGCATGCATTCTCTCTATCAACACATCCTTATCCATGAAATTCTTTATTTGGCCAATCAACTCTAGTGTTTTGACTTCCTTACTCCTCCCACATCTCTCATCATCCTTTACAGATTTCCTGCCTTCCTTGAATTTCTTATGCCACTCCAAAAGTGATGCTCGATTCATGTATGAGGGTTGGTCCAAAAGCGGTCTGAAGCATTCCATACGTTTCTGTTTCAGAATTTTATTGCATATCATTATTCTAATGTGGCATTTTTCCCCAGTTAAAAATAGAATTTTATTGCATATCTTTCTTCTAAAGTGTTCTCACGCCCAGGTTGCATTTTTGAAATTCACCCATTGTGACAATCAGGCTTTAGTAGAGTGTATTCTAATTAATGCTGTAGCTGTTCATTTGATCCTAAAATCATAAAAATTGTCAGTCATCTCATAAGATGAATATCAATATTGAAACCACCAGTATATATATATATATATATTATTTAAAATAATGTAGCCATCAACAATTGTAGGTTTTTCAGACTTTTAATTATATATATAATTTTTTTAATATTTTAAAATATTTTTATAATACGTTTCAAGATTTGTTCAGCTCTCTTCAGATATCTTTATATAAGTTTTTTTTAAAGTAATGTTTTTTAATTTTTCTCTGGCAACAGTGATTGCGTTTTTCAGAGAAATGCCAATCTCAGACTTTTTGTCATCAATAGATGGTGAGCTGGTCAAAAGTTCAATCAGTTAGAGTTAACTTCATTTAGTGGGTGTATGGGCTTCTCTGAAAAATACAATCAGTGTTGCCATAGAAAAATATTTTCCAAAAAGACATTGCTTAAAAATAATTATATAAAAATATCTGAAGAGAGCTGAACAAGACTTGAAATGCGTTATAAAAATAGTTTAAAATATTAAAAAATGATAAAAGCCTAAAAAACCTACAATTGTTGATGGCTACACTCTTTTAAATATACATTTTTGCTGTCGTTGGAACTACAAAACTATCACTTTATATATATATATATATATATATATATATATATATATATATTTTTTTTTAAAGAATACCGAACGAAGTGTAATAATTAATTGCTGAGGGTTTAGATATTTATTTTTTTTTATATAGTTTAAACATAAACCATTTAAAAGAAACTTTCGGCAAGACCAAATTATACTTCTAAAGTATTTCTCCTAAGCATAAATTAGATAAAGAGGATAAATAAGGGGTGGGGCAGAAAAAAAAACATTATCAAGATGCAATTAATTATGACACTACGTTCGGTATTCTTTAAAAGTTTTATAAAATTATATACCCATAAAAATCACTGTATATATATATATATATATATATATATATATATATATATATATATATATAACTATCTCTATGTGTGTGCATGAAAACTAAGAATTTACTAACAGACAGATATAAGTTTTCTTTCTAGCCAATTCTTGTGTATATTTCTTACTCTTTTAGTTTTCTGAATTAAAAGCCACACTTCTTCTGTCACCTCAAGGAGTTTTTCAAAACTGCAAAATTTAATCTACTCTTTCCCGGTTAACATGAATTTTCATTTTCTCGGACATAAGCAGTCAATTATGAAATGCCTCGTAGGCTGCTTCCTTTGTCAAGAGGCACAAGCTATGAAAATGATTTCCAAAGTCTACCATCACGCAAGAGGCATTTTTTTTTTGTACAGCGTTTCTCTTGATGTGTTTCCCGTCAATTCCCAAAGCCAAGATTTTAATCATATTACCGTGTTGTAGACCTCATAAACATGCGGGCGAACCATTTGTTGAAAAATAAAGAAAGTAAAGACGCGCTTCTGTTTTGAACAAGGCTTAAGTTCTTAGCAACATTTCCCATGATTTATTCTCTGACTTTATCAAGCTGCAGAGATAAACTTTTCAACCTTTTGAAAGCTAAATGGGAATTACTTTACAGACTGATGGAACTTGGAACAAATTCCATCAAAGAGTAATTCTTTATGATTCTACATAAATCAATATCTTTATTATAATCAAGATTTGGTGCTCGTCTATGACAAAAACTATGTCACGACAGTAAATTTATTCTCTAACAATTTATATCAAACAATTTATATCATGAACTCATTCACAAAGATATTTAATCTCAGCAAAATAAAATAAACGAGTTCTACAAAATTAGTAACAATTTGTTTTTATGTGATTCTTTTATAAATTTACTAGATGTACCTGTAACTCGTTGGGTCACAAGCACTATTACTATGTATTCGACTTTTATTCAAATATTTATAAACTCTGATATAAACACTCTTCTTGTATAACTAAAAATAACTAAAAATAATAAGCAGGCCTATGACAACAGCATATTCTTCTGATTGTTTTGACTCTCGAGTATATATCCGACACACCTTGACCCAGTAAAGCAACCGAGTACCATATCATTCTATATAAACACATATAAGATATCAACGGATACACACTCGAGAGTTAAAACAAAAAAGCCCTAATAATAAGCCCTTTTACTTCTATATTTTTCTTAATTTAATCATCATCATCGTCATCATCTATAAGCTATTTTCTTTCGTGTTCGATCACCTAAAATGTTATGAAATTTGCTGGATAGGTGATTAATCTGAGGCTGCTAAAGTTAAAAATTCCGCCTTCATTCATTTTAAAATGAATTGTTTCAAAATTGAATTCTGTCGTCCTGTCAATTAAAAACTGCACAATTTTAGATTTTAATTTATTTGAAAATAGTTAGCTGGCGAATATTTTTATGGAAAGAAGGCAATGGATAATCATTTTTTTTTTTTTTTAAATTAAATTCTTACAATTTGAAATAAATAAATAATGGATCATACTAGGTTTATTTATTTGAAAAAGAGTATTTTTAGCTAGCAATTACAATTATTCTACAAGAAAAGGAAGAGTCATTTTTTATACTCTTGACCATGACAGACATTTATTATTTCAAAAATAATTTTATACAGATTCATATCGAACATATTGAGGAATTTCTTCAAGATTTAGCCGTTCTTCTTCTTCTTCTTCTTCTTCTTCTTCTTCTTCTTCTTCTTCTTATTATTATTATTATTATTATCTCACTAAGAATTTTCCCATTAGATATGAAAGATTTCTCTTTGAGAACAACCTGTGGTGTTCCCTGGTGTTTGAGTGACAACAAGTCTCCTCAGATTTCCAGTGCTTTCCACCTCTTTTAATAACCATTGCATATTAATTTGAGTTATTGCAACAGCCGCTTACCATTGATTTCTCATTGGCGGCGACCATTGATCTTCACTGGAATTGGGTGACAATAAGCCTTCCCAAGGTCCCAGTTATCTTTGCATTCATCTAGTTGAGGTCTGCGTTTTCTTTTGTTGGTCTTCCCATTCCTGTTGACTCTTCTTGACTATTTGCTGTGGTGCCGATTGATTCTTTTTTGGGGGGGGTTAACTTACAAATATACTGTTTCAGTGTCCTTGATTACATGTGGCGTTTCTTTGTCTTTTGCTTCTGTAAGAGTTTCTATATGTCTAGCTAGCATTTGTTGCTCATGCGTATTAGTCTCTGTATTCAAGGGTTTTCCTTAAGATTTCAGTCATTTTATTATTGCTATCCATTGTATCTTTTCAGTCATACCTCTCTTCGAATCTCTCCTATTCTTTTTGGAAAGTTTTTTTTATTGTTCCTAGTGGTCCTACTATTATTGGTGCTATCTTGACTTTCTTCATCTTCCATATTCCTTTCAGCTCTCTGGCCACTTCTTTACATTTACTCTGCTTCTGTATTTTTTATATTCACTCTGTGGTCTGCTAGAACGGTAAAATCTACGATTTGGCAGAACTTTTCCTTCTTGTTAACTATTATGATATCCGGTATTCTTGCTTGGATAAGTTATATGTTTTTATTTACATGTTCCATAGGATTTTGTCATTTCCGTTTTCAAGAACTGCTGACAGTTTATTCTTTTACTATTTGTCTGGGTGCTTAAGATGCAGTTGTCCGCACAATTCCCAGTGTAATACTTTCCTCGCTTGATTGTGGCTGTTCTCATAATCTATTTGAGCCAGTTTTCTGCATTCATTTATTATGTGTTTTTTGTTTCGTCTCTTTGTTTACAAAGTCTGTATTTTCTGTTTTATTGTGTTTTGTCTATTCTTGCTTTGATAGAGTTGGTTTTAATCACGCTATCTTGTGCGGTTGTTATTAGGAAATTAGTTTGTTTCCTTTTCCTAGCCAGTTCCAAGTGTTATCTTTTGTTAACTTTATGAATCTGCCGTATAACTGTTTCTCTTCCCATTTTTCTTTTCTTGTCTTATCTCTTGCCTCTCTGTTTTCCGTCTCGTTCATTTTTTCAGTGTGTCTTGCTACATTAAGTATCCTTTCAGTGTTCTGCATAATGTATTTTTCTAATTCTTTTTGTATCATTCACACAGTCTTCTCCACAAACCAGTCCTTTTCCTCCATCTTTCTTTTTCATGTAGAGTTAGTCAGCATCATCCTTTGGATGTAGTGCATTGTTCCTGGCCAGAAGATTCCTGGTCTTCTAGTCGAGATGCCTCAGTTCTTTGGTCCAACCTATTAACAGTCCGAAGTAACTTATTAGTGACACTACCAACGTGCTTATACCTTTTATTTAGGTTCTACTATATAGTTTAGTTCTATGAGTTTTTTTGCACTTCTGAGGTATTGCTTTCCAATTTTCACTTTCATTTCTATTACTTTGATTTTGTCCACTTTCATAACTCCCAAATATCTGTAAGTAGCATGTTCAGCTAGTGCCCTCATCTCCATTTAGTTGTGTAGTTTTTGCTGCATCTAGTTTCCCCTTCTTGTAACTAGCAGTGCACACTTTTCCATACTAATTCAATTTAGATATACTGGATAAAGATTTTTGTTGTGTTTATTAGCGCCTCTAGTTCATTTTTCATTCTTACAAAAAGTTTCAGGTCGTCCATGTACATTAGGTGGTCCATTATTTTATCTCTATTTGTGAACTTGTGTCTGACTAGGCACTTTGTAAGCATATTGCTATGTGATATCATGGCTATGATGATCAGTAGCAGTTATATGGAATCTCCTTGCAGAATATCTTTTTGTAATTTAATCCCAGTTATACATTGTGCACCAGCTGCCAGTTCAAGTCCTCATGTTCACGTTGCATTCTCAATCAAATTGATAATCTTTTCTAGTATTTTGTACATTCTCAGGCATTCTATTATCCATGCTTGGGCGATCCAGTTGTACGCTTTCTTGTAGTCGATCCATGCCATAGCCATATTCTTATTTCTACTATTTACTTCCTTCAGGATCTTTTGGTCAATGTATAGTAAATTTTGTGCTCCTCATTTTCCTTTTTGGCATCATTCCTGTTCCTCGGGAAGTAGTCCACGATGATTAAGGGAATGATAATTTTTTTTTTAGTTGTGCTGTTAGTATTTTCCACGTGGTAGGCAAGGATGTCATGGATCTGTAGCTACTGGTGGTGGTGGTAGGGGGTCTCTTTTTTATGCCTTTTTATACCAATGTGGCGTTCTCTTTGTCATCCATTTTGGCACCTGCTTCTTGAATACATCTTGTCAGGTTTTGAATTAGCTTTTCATGGAGTGTTGTGAATTTTTGGAACCAATATGTGTATATTGTGTTGTGATATAGTGTTCTTCAGTTGGCCCTTTTTCATAAAAGTTTCTTGAGGGTTTCCTTGTTGATTATATTTTCTGTCATTTTTTCGATTTACGGTAACATTTTCTTTCATGTCTTCCAACTAATCGGCATTTCTATTGTGATCTTGTCACTTTTCCAATATCTTGCTCCTGTAGAGTTTTGTTTCTGGCGGATTCAATCAATCTGCTTTTCTTTTTTCTCCGTTTACATTTTGATAGAATTAGCTTTCATTGTTTTCAAATGTTTCGTTTTGCTTGTACTGTTTTGATTTGTATCTTTATTATCATATTAATCTCCTTTCTCTTGCTGCTGTTTTTGCTTCAATTCTTCCTATTTCTTGTTTAGGTTTTTCATGCTAGTCACATTTTCACACTTCCATCTTCTTCTATTCGCTTCCATTTTACTTATTGCTTTGGCTTCATTTTTAAATTTGTTTATCTAGGTTTCCAACCTTAATTCCCATCCAGATTTTGTCGGTTCATTTTCTTTTATCGCCTTTTTGTTCTGCTTTGTATTTTATACTTACTGTCTTGGCACTTATGTAAATGAATTTGTTTAAATCTGTAATAGTATCTGTTGGGATGTAACGGAGGAGCTAGTTAACCTTCCTTGTTTCTGTTTTTAATTTATTTTACTCTTGATCTCTTACGGATAGAAGTTTTTCTTTCGTCTATAAATTGTATTATATTTTCTACTTCAGCTGCTTCATTTTCGTTTAGTTCCGTTGTTTCATAGATCTCGGTCTCCATATTTACCATGTTTAAGTTTTGCAGGCTTTCTACATGTGGATTTTTTATCTGTGGGATTCGAGAGAGGAATATTTTGATCATTTATCTTTTTCTATATTTCCATTAGTTCTAGATTTGGGAGTCAACCTATGTTGAGAATAAGTTTTGCTTGGTCCACAATTCTTTGTTCTGTATTGCAGTAGTCACTAGAAATGTTCCACAACTCTTGCATTCATTTCCGATATCATCGCTTTTGAGGGTAACTTTTGAAGTAGCATTCCATTACCAATCTATTCTTTTGTTGTTGTCCATTTCCTCACCATAGATTTTTTTTTATCTATGTTGGTTAATTTGGTTTTCCTGTATCTGATCTGTATTATTCTGGTATCTGAAATTATAGGTGATACTTACCTCTTCTGTGTGTGGGGTATTTTTGTTTCTGAAATTAGAAGAGGGGCCAAAAATCACAGGATAACTGCCTGATCTCCGATGCAAACCACCAAGGGAGCACTTTCTAGTTTCCACATTATGTAATATTCGGTAGAGACATTTTTCCATATTGCGGTTTTGTGGCAACACCAAACCCAGAATTGTTTTACTTGTGATTATGTCACAAGGATAGTATTTACCATCCATCATAACATATTATAGACAAGCATTAATAGACAGCACAAAAAAGGACTAAGTATATCACTTAGTCTAAATTCTCATTTTTTGTTTTTTTTTTTGAGGTGCAGGATGCTGAAAGATATCGTCCTCTCCAAATGAAAATGAGTTTGCATGAGAAGACATCCAACCTTATTTTCCTCAAACATTCATTCATTTTTAGGTCGATTAGATAAAAAGTTAAAACCTCTTTTACTTTCTTTTTACTCCTCTGTGGGGCAGACAAATTCTTCAATCTGTGCTCGTTGGAATTCTAATAGTTTCTTTTCTCGAACAGCTAGACTTTGGAATTCCCTTCCTGCTGCCTGCTTCCCTTGCTGTACTTATATGCAAAAGTTTAAATGTAACATAAACAAATATCTTGCTAATCTTTCCTTGATTGACTCAAACATAACTAAAGTATATGTGTTTTTGTTATTATATAATTAAAAATCCTTAAGGGAACAAACGTTAAATTTAATATAAAAAGTTTAAATTATGTCTGTTTTGTTGCATATTTTATACAATATCATCACCATTTTGTGTTTATGCAATTCAAAAACCATCACTTACATGAAACAATTATTTGAATATGTTCATATTCTTGGGATAGGAAAAGTGTTGACAAGATTCCTAGTTGTTTTAAAATGTAAGTGAATGTGATAGATCCAAATGGATTTGAATTCACCTTAGCTGATCGGCAAACCTGTTGCGGTGGAGGACGACTATGAAAATTATAAATATTTCTTTAGTAAAATTAACTGAAAACTCTTTTAATTTTCAGAGAAAAGCATACAAATTATAAAAACTACTGCCTTAGTAATGTGTACTCTGCTTATTCCTTCGTTGTTAACTAATCACATGCTTTTATTTGTGCATGAATAGACAATTTAAAAACGTTATAACATTTTAATAGATTGTGTGTGTGTGTTGCCCTGCTCATTCATTACTTATAACCTGGATAACACACATAGAAACGGACCTTAGATATTAAAAAACAAAACAAAAAAACAGTATGTCATCAATAACCTTATTAGAATTACACGGTGATAATTGATACGTAATAGTCGTAAGCTAAGAATACAAAACATGTCTGTAAATTAGAGTTGTAAATTGAATCAGTTAAGAGAATCTAAAACTCATTAGGAGGTGACTAAAATAAACATCAAATGACCGGAATTGACAGAGAGAGTGAAAAACTACGCCAGAGTCGATTCTCCTTGGCATACATTCTTCTTTTCGATTCCAACTTTTGAAGAGAAAACATCTTATTAACATCGCCAACTCTTTGAAAGTCTTTCGAATCTCTCAAGTAAAGACATTTTCAAGATGACTTTTGATTTGCAGGATTACTTTCATTATTTCTTGATTGCCAAGTTTCTGTTTATATGATGTGATGTGAAGTGATTAGTCAGGTTCACATCAAAGGCAAAACCCAGAGCTAACAATTCTTCAGAACTTATCATTAGGAAACAAACTTGTTTCTAATGAAAAGTGAAAATGAAATACGTTTTGCAATTTGGGATAAGATACAATCTCATTTTTTCAAATTTTGGTTCAGCATCATTTATTACTCAATGGTTTAATTGGTTTTGATGCGGCTTATATCATCTTTGAAACTTAACCAGTTGGATTGTTCTGCTTAAATTAAAAATAATATTTTAATCAATCTGTCATAACTAGTTTTGAAATAGTATTCTCGTTGGTCTGTCTTGTTTAAAATAGCATTGTTGTTGGTTATGCTTTAGTTCAAAATAGATGCCTACAGGCATCTATATAAGTCTCGATCTATTGTCAGTTAGATCGTAACTTTGTCATGCCTAATTCTGTAATGAAATGTGGAGTTCATTGTTCTTAGTATAAATCCAATAATGGGTTACCCTGGAAAAATTCTGGTTTGTGTCCCTGGGCACTTTCAGTGCTAAAAAACACCTCCTTTTGTGGCTCTTTTTTTCATATTTCTCAACAAAAACTTGATATGTCTGACTATATAGTGTTTTTTCACGGTGGTTAACTCATATTCTATCAGAGTTTTGTCACACAGCATACATGTGTTAAGGCCTGAAACTACACCGTTATCTATTTAGCGTCCCCAGTGGCTCAAAAGAGGACACAAATGCCCCCAAATGGCCAAAAATGACACGTTGGATACATCCATTAGATTTTCCTGAAACTTGGCCAAAATGTGGAGGCCATTTTTCTTAATATAAATTCAGTATGGGTGAACCTGGTAAAATTCTGGTTCACATCCCTCTGGGACTTTAAGGCTAAAAACATGCCTTTTTGGAGCTATTTTTTCATATTACTCAAGAACTTGCCACATTCATTATTTCTTCACCATTTTTTGTGGCGTCATCTCACATGCAACACAAGAGTGGAACCACTAACAGACTTCAATGCATTCACATCTTGAACTTTAGATCTTCCCACCCCTCTTGCTGATTTTGGGACCTTTTTCATGCCAAAATCAGCTTCTTGATTTTTCCTGTGTCCATTCAATTGAAACTGTGAACTTCCAACCTCATCTCTTTTTGTCAACTGGCAGAGGAGAACATAAATTATTTGAAAAACATCATTGATCCGGAAGAGCATTATAATAGATTTCCTGGCCCAAGAACAGTCATAAAAGGAGATGCTCCCTCAAAGAGCAGCTCTCTCAAACAGCGTGAAAACAAAGAAAATACTAGGCTATACTCTCCAATGAAGCCCTCAACTCGTGACGTGGATGAGCATAAGGAAGTTGCCTGGCATAGCTCAGATAAATACATTGGAAAGATCAAGCACCAAAATTAACATACCTTAAGATTGACCCATGAGATCTGTGGTGGATTTCAGAGCATTTCGAGAAGTACTACACTCCATTTCTCAACTTCTTGTGAGAGGAGTTTGGGAACTATTTAGCAAACTCTTACTACTTCGGTGTCACTAGAGCAGCTGGTTAAAAACGGAGGGTTACAAAGTGCAACGTCCTGATAGCATTGAAGTAAGCGGCAACAAAAGGGTGAAGCTTGATGGTGTTAATTGTTTTTAGGCTGGCACACATGTTTGCTCCAATTCTGATGAAGGTGTGCCATAAGGGTTCTATACTGGGTCAAATCACACTTACATGTAAGTGTTACTTGTTATAGGTATTGCAGATGATTTGATCAATATTTGATAATTGCATGCATCAGACAATAATCGAATATTAAATCATAATAAGTTTAAGCTTAAAATTGAACCACCAACATCAGAGTTTATATGGCAATTAATCTTTAATACTTAAATGTTTTCTGTTTGATTCAGACTAAAATCTTTCAAGCAAGCAGTTTAAGACGTTCAAAATGTTTTAAAAATCACGGTTTCTTCTTCTCTCAATATTTCCCTCAGCAGACAGCTGTGTGACAAAACTGATAGAATATGAATAATACATTTGATTTGAGTCATGAAAACATTACAGATGTCACTGTGGCAAACAAGTCAACAAGATAGAGAGAAAAGAAGATGGAGAGGTTTTATTAAACAAGGAGTCATTCAGCCAATAAACTTTTATTGAAACAGGAAAACAGTTATTTATAGCTAAAAAAATATATGATCCTATGTAGATTTAAATAGATAAGAAGAAACAAGAAGATGTGGTTGTACATTTATAGATGATTATTTGAATGTTAAACCTTTGATTTTAATCATTATGTTCCATCCAGTTGAATATCTTTGCTTAGTATTGATAGCGAAAAGAGAATTATGCCAATTTCTTGTTTACATAAGCTACCAGTCCTAAAGGAATTGTCTCATGAGAATAGAACAGATATAACACTACCACCTTCTTAATTTAGCATGTAAAGATAATACAGTGATAAAATTAATAGTATAGTTTCGGATTCAGACAGGTAGATACTAAATCTTCATAAGTAATAGATTTTACTAAAGTATAAAAGTATTTTGAAATGCTTTCATTTTTATTATTCTAATCATGGTACTTAAAGTAATAATGTTTCTTTAATAACTCATTATCAACAGTTTGCTATCCTCACTCATCAGCCTCAAACCTGATACTCTGTTATATAAATATAGATATAAATATGTGTACACTCACACACACACACACACACACATACACACACACGCATATATATGTATATATATATAATATTATTTACTATAATAATTAAATACCAACAGACACTAGTGTTTCATCCTTTTGAGAATATTCAGTGCAGTGTGTCACCAGTCGATAGATTCAAACCCGGTAACACGAGCCATCTTTGGCTTGATTAGCAAAGACCGTATCCAATCGGCTACCATTAATTGCGAGAAATAACGTTGGATTTAAACATTTTATTTTAAAATGTTTTTTAACGCCAGTGACAGTGATCTAATCGTTATACGATGATCCATGCATAAGAGCTAAATCGACTGATTAATTCAAATGAAAGTGCTCACCGATAAGAAACGAGTTTCTTAAAGAGGCTGACATAATTATTTACTATAATATATATATATATATATATATATATATATATATATATATATATATATATATAAAGATATAAGCATTTATTATTAATAATAATCTAACAGAAGAACAAATAAGGTCAACATAATTTGATCTTTTATGACATTATTAATAAATAAATATTATGCTCTTATTATTAAGTAATCAATCACCATTTTAGATTTCTTTCCACCAAACACAATGAAGAATGAATTCTATAATGATTCAGCTTTGCTTTGAGGAAATGTTTTGTTAAAATAATTGCATATTTTCAGTTATCAGTATCGTAAAATGTAAATAAATAGCATCATTTATAATCCAATAGAATTTATTTCATTCTTATTAAGAGATGTGTAGCTCAATAGGTAGAACGCCAGATGTATCTCGTTCGTTCTAGGTATTGTGATGTGTTGAAACTCTATTTCGTATTTTCAGAATTTTATCCTATCATCTGAAACTAATTTATACACACACTAAATCAACAGATTTACACGTTTCTAGAGAATCTTCACTAAAAATCTTGAAATAAATATATTTTGAACCTTTATTCAGTAGTATCAAGCAAATCCATCTGAACTATGCGCATTTTATTTATATCATTAGCTCATATATATATATATATATATATATATATATATATATATATATATATATATATATATACACATACAGTGTATCACAAATATGAGTACATTCCTCACATTTCTTCAAATATATAAGTATATCTCCTCATGGGCAACACTGAAAGAATGATTTTTTGACACAATGAAAAGTAGTCTGCCTGCAGCATATATAACAGAGTTAAGTTATTTTCCCTCCAAAATAACTCAAAATATAGCCATTAAAACTAAATCCCTAGCAACAAAAGTGAGTACACTCCTTACAAAAAGTTGTCAATATTAATATACAACATGTCAACTTTAAATATTTGTGTGGCCACCATCATTACCCAAAACTGCCTTTATTCTTCTGGGCATGGAGTTTACCAGAGCTTCACATGTAGCCACTGGAATGCTCTTCCACTCTTCAATTACGACGTTGTGGAGCTGGCAGATATTTGAGACTTTGCGCTCCACCAACTTTTGCTTGAGCATGCCCCAAAGATGTTCTATTGGGTTCCTGTATGGAGAAATGGTTGGCCAGTCCATCACCTTTACCCTCAGCCTCCTCGGTTAAGCAGTGGTTGTCTTGGATGTATGTTTTTGGCTATTGTCATGCTGGAACACTGCTCTTTGACCCAGTTTCTGGAGGGAAGGGATCATGCTCTGCTGCAGTATTTGACAGTATATGTTGGAATTTATGTTTCCTTCAATGAAATGTTACTCCCAATTCCTATAGCACTCATGCAGCCCCAGAGGATGACATTCCCACCATCATGCTTGACTGTAGGCATGACAACCTTATCTTTGTACTCCTCACCTGGTCACCACCACACATGCTTAAAGCCATCAGAACAAAACTAATTAAATTTCGTTTCATCAGACCATAGGGCATGGTTACAGTAATCTATGGGCTTTGTTGACATGTCTTTAACAAACTGTTTGCAGGCTTGCTTGTGTATTACCTTCAGAAGAGGTTTCCTCCTGAGGTGACAGCTAGGCACACCAATTTGATGTAGTGTGCGGCGTATGGTCTGAACACTAACAGGCTGAGCCCCAACCTCTTTAATCTCTGCATAAATGCTAATAGCACTCCTACGTCAATCTTTCAAAGAAAACATTTGGATGTGACGTTTAGCACATGCCCTCAGCTTCTTTGGACGACCTACTCGAAGCCTGTTCTGAGTGGACCCTGCTCTTTTAAAATGCTGGATGATCCTAGCCACTGTGCTCCAGCTTAGTTTCAAGGTATTAGCAATCTTCTTGTAGCCTTGACAAGCTTTATGTAACGCAACATTACGTTTTTAAGATCCTCAGAGAGTTCTTTGCAATGTGCTGCCATATTGGAACTTTTAGTGACTGGTAAGAGAGAGTGTAAGAGCTGCACTAAAAATTTGAACATACCTGCTCCCTATGAACACATGACATAGTAACACTAATGAGTCACATGACATTTTGGATGGGAAAAAGCAGTACTCAATTGAGACATTTAGGTTTGTAGTTTTTAGGATTATACTCACTTTTTAGGGGTATAGTTTCTTAGGGATGTACTCACTTTTGTTTTCTGGGATTTAGCTTTTAATGGCTATATTTTGAGTTAATGGAGCCTTCCTTGGGCGACATGCTTTCAAACCAGCTCTCTTCCAAACCTTACCAACTGTGCATCGAGACACATTTACTCCAGATCTTCTCTGTTCCTCTATAATCTCCCCAGCAGTCATCCTTGGGTTTTGGTTGACACGTCAAACTATTTTTCGCTCTGCTCTCGTGGACAGTAGCCTTTTTCTCCCCCGATCTTCCAAATTCATGACGAGGCTTTGTGATTTGAACTTCTTTATGATGGCTTGAACGGTGGATTTGGGAAGGTTTAGCTTCTTAGAAATCTAATCATAGCCCTCCCCTTTGGAATGACACACTATCATATGCTTCTTGAGGTCTTCGCTGTGTTCCATAGTCTAAACCATAATGAAATTCCTTGATTTAAATTAATTCAAAGCAAACACTGTCTAAAAATTATCTGAAAAAAAATGTTAAATTAACATTAAATAAGCATATTAAGGCTACAAAAAGATAATGAAACCATGTCAAACATAAAATTGGTTGTAATTATACTGGTAATAGATGAAAATGATAAGCCGTGCCAATAATTTTGAACACAGTAATTTAGAAATTTCGTTTGTAATTTCTTTAGTATTCACTTTTTTTGAAATCCAATTGTTGCATCGGAAAGAGCAATTCAAAATACATATGATACTACATAATAACTTTCGATTCTGACCATTTTTATGAGATTTTGTTAAAAAAATAGGATTTTTATTAAACCGTGCCAATATGATCATGACTATATATATCTATAATATAAAGCTGAATGTGTGTGTGTGTGTGTGTGTGTGTGTGTTTACAAGTGTTTTTGATATAGATGTACATAATAATACTTTGATAAGTGTGTTTTAACTTAACTAGGGATGGTATAATGAAATTGTGGGGCCTGCATAAGTATATTTTGATAATTATTTTTCAGTTTGAGGAAATATGGTATAATAAAATTATGGGGTGTTCGTTCGCGCCTGACCTACATAGAATGCAAATATGTCACAAAGTTTAACAAGGTTTTTTAATATAGATCCACAGAATATTGTGATAAGTGTTTCAGTGTGAACAGGTATGGTATAATAAATTTTGGGGTTTATCTATTTTATTTTTATTTTCATCATATTTTGCTTTGGTTTTGATAACCCCAAATTCGAAGCTATCTCTTTACAACCCTTCCTTTTGATAACCTATCATACTTTCATAAATCAGAGTCCATTTTCTGTAGGCTGTTTTTGAACCCAGTCAACGACGGGTACTTTTGTTAGTATATATATATACATTATAACACTATATATATATATATATATATATATATATATATATATATATATTTATATATATATATAGTGTTATAATGGAATAATTCCAGGAGGAAATCCGGGTATGAGAGCTCAATGTGGTAAACAGAGCAATAACATAAAAATATAACACGGAAATTACATAATTGTCGATGCAATAATTTATTTCAACCTTATGGTATTTTCCAGCATCTAAACTAGACAATTACATTTTTGATACTCTGAGTATCAAAAATGTAATTGTCTAGTTTAGATATATATAATATATTTAGTTAAAAATGCCTCCAAAGATTCGGCTTTCAGAGATTAAAAGGGTACAAATTGTTGTTCTATCTGGTGAAGTATATTCTCAGGTAGAAACTGCCGGGAAGATGAAATGTTCAAGGAAGGGAGTTAAAACAACGATTAAAAGGTACAAGGAAACAAAGAAAAAGATAAGGCTTTAAAAAGTCTACAACCGCCAGAGAAGACATATTTTGAAAAGAGCATCCCTTACAGAAAGGAAAGTTCTCCAGAGCTTACTGCTGAATTTAAAGAGGATGCAAACAAAAACATATTAGTCGTACAGTGAGAAGAAGATTATTAGAAGCGGGATTAAAAAAATGTGAATCAAGGAAGAAGTCATACTTGTCTCAACAAGAAAAAACGACTGGAATTTTCAAAAAAAAAAAAAAAAATGAAAATTGGATACTTGATAATTGGACCAACATTGTTTGGTCTAATGAAATTAACTTTGAAATAAGTTAACAGCTTCTATTTCCTAAACTTTGAAAGAACAATTAAATTTTTTATGTGAATAATTATTCATAACATCTATTCAAAAATAGTAACACATTCTCATTTTTGTCCTCAGATTTTTGGCACCCCTGGATCGGTTTATGTTCGTTCTAATTGTGTAGTTCTAATAGTCAAACCTGGTGGGGGAAGTGTAATAATTTGGGGCAGAATGACGCCACAATTTATAGAAACATGCTAAACCAGGTTTACCAAACCCCTTTGACTTAAATATGTAATAATAACATTCCAAGTTATGCAATCTTCCAACAAGACAATGCGCCATGCCATATGTCAAAAGTTTCAATCGGTTGGTTTGAAAAATAAGGGATTATAGTAATAAAGTTTCCCCTTCAATCCCCAGACCTAAATCCCATTGATAAGTTGTGGTCAATCTAGGGGAAAGAATGTGAATGCACTAGTGTTCATCAGAAAAAAAAATTAGAGGCCAAAGAAAATAGATCCTACCACTTGAAACAATTTAGGCAATAATATGTAAAAACGAATAAAAGCTGTTATAAATTCAAAAGAAGGACAAATATTGATGTAGTTAAAATAGATTTATTAATGCTTACTTAACTATTTTTAACCTTGAAATATATAAGTTTGAATCGTAATTTCTATTTTGCATTGGTGCTCCATAATTTTGACTATTATATATATAAGATTATTTTAAAATGTTTCAAGTAGTCAGGAGCTGATAATTTATTGACTAACAAAAAACTAATGCTAAAACATATGTCTTTGAATTGGTAGTATACATAACGAAACTTTCTATAAGGTTTTATTGTATGTAAAACAAGACAAACATTTATGAATAAGGAAATTACATAAAAATTTGTCAATAATATTGTTACTTTTTAATTAAGTTCAGAATTGAATTATAATTATGTGCTTGAGATGTGAATTATTTTATTTTTAATTTGCACTGTTTTGATGTTATTGTCTTCCATACTGACTTGGCTGTTTTATTTTGTGCCCTTTATTTCCAAATCTGATCATCGCATTCATAATAATTTAATTAAGCCGCCATTAGATCTGATTTCATTGTATGTTTTGATGCACATCACCCGGTCGCATCCCAACCGTTCGCTGATGTGTTTGACTATCAATAGTCTATTTTCTTTCAGTTACTAACGTGCCATTCTGTTGACTATGTCGGTCCACAGACACGAGCTATGGAAATACATTTTAATGGTTGTCACGCTTGAAGCACATTCATATGCCTGTAAAGAGAGTGTTATGTTGTGAATATTGACGTTACAGCTCGTTGATTTGTTGGACTTTCTCCTTCTGCTGAATTACTTGCTTGGAAAATTACTCATAATCACTGGCATGGCACCAAGCCAGTGACTTCCACCCAACACCATTATTCACAATCAAAGCGAATGGCAGAGTAAGAGTTGGGGCAGCAAATTGTATCAAAACACAGATTAATCAGATAGTGTAGCTAAAGAAATACTCATTTAGAGGATTTATCCACTAATACACTACAGAATCATCTATTTGTTTAATTTTATATAAAGGCATTAAAAGAAAGGTGGAATAATGTAAATACAATATAGTAACTATCAAACCGTTAACAATTATCGATTTGGCTTGTCTGTTTTATGGCAAATCAATCCTTTTGGGATTAATTAACCTCCAAATTACTGGGATTCATAAGACACTCATATATTAGCCTTTTGGCTAGGAACAAAGGATAGTATCTGTTCTATTTCTATGCTAGATCTTTTCTGCCTCCAGTTCGATCTAAAGTGGCACCCACTCTAAGCAGGTTGATCCAGCTTCACCCGGAGAATGAAGATTTATGAAAATATCAAATGCACACGTGGTCTGAAGTCACGTATATATCATGACAAGGAAAAATGGACGACACTAGGTTTTGCAGTTCTTGCAGCGAAGTGTCAAGGTCATCTTACATACAGCACCTGGTATTTCTAAATGTTCTCACCTCTTCATACAGACTTAATTTTGCTTATCTGTGGTAATTTAATGAGAACCTGTATGCCAATATGCTTATGCTGTATTCTATATATATATATATATATATATATATATATGCTTTATATGCTTTATATATATATATATATATTTATATATGCTTTATATATATATATATATATATATATATATATATATATATATATGCTATATATGCTTTATATATATGCTATATATGCTTTATATGCTTTATATATATATATGCTATATATGCTATATATGCTTTATATATGTATATATATATATATATATATGCTTTATATATATATATGCTATATATGCTTTATATATGTATATATATATATATGCTATATATGCTTTATATATGTATATATATATGCTATATATGCTTTATATGCTTTATATATATATATGCTTTATATATATATGCTATATATGCTTTATATGCTTTATATATATATATATATATATATATATATATATATATATGCTATATATGCCTATGCTGTATTCTATCTGTCCATGCTCACTGAAAGAGAAATCATTGTAGATTGACACCATCTTTTCTTTTTTGGATAGATGGATTTTTCTTTTATTTAAAACTGATTCTGTGTCTGACTCTACCCTCGTGATGAGCCAAGTAAATAGAAACACTGTGTGCTTGTCTTCCTGTAAGAAGGTTAGTGATAGTATGTTAACTTAATATTGAGATCAGTAGCTTTCCACATGAAGCTAGAGTAACCATTAAGTTAGAATAGTGGAAAATTTAATTCCCGTGATGTAATCATAGCTGGAGTTATAATTACATCAACGGATATGACGTCATGGGACAAATTAAGTTGCAAAGAAGTAAGATTAGTTCTGTTTTTGTGTGTTTATGCAATCAAAATGAACAGCCATTTTTTTTTAAAGTCAACTGCAGGAAATTACAGCCCAATTAGATGTTATTAATTGTTGGTTGAAATAATCCTAACCCCAGAAGCAAATAATTCCTTATTTGTTGTTTTAAAATTCTTCTCATTTTGGTAGCTGAAATAGTTACCAAGAAAGAAATGAGAAAAGGAAACTGATATATGAAATATCCATAGTGCAATGTGCGATGTGT
Organism: Euprymna scolopes; assembly: GCF_053919585.1. Taxonomy (NCBI): domain Eukaryota; kingdom Metazoa; phylum Mollusca; class Cephalopoda; order Sepiida; family Sepiolidae; genus Euprymna; species Euprymna scolopes. The sequence goes on along the minus strand of NC_136490.1, from coordinate 69,126,914 downwards.
CAATAGAACAACAATCTTAATATTTGTTGCAAACAAAGATTGAAAAATACTACATCATATTACATATCCTAATCCTTTTTAAGGGTCACGAAGATTGGCCAAGAGATGTATTCAATTATGTCTCACTTAGGGTCCATTGTGTCAAGTGGATTGTATGGATACATCCATCTCTCTCCACTAGTAAAATACCGATTACACAGATACATTATATGCCTTAACATTGGAACAATTAAAAAATACTTATTATTGATTTTGACTTTTAGTGTGAAACAGACAAGTCTTTATTAAAATATGATGCAAATTACATGGTTTTAAAAACTAATTTATAATTAGCATTACGTATTCTGAATAACTTTATTGAAAAGTTTTGTTACTTTAGTGATAATATTGGAGCACACAGTGAAGCACATATCACTCTGATTTACAGAATTAGGAGTGTATGAAGTAAATTCAGGCTAATTCTGCCATTACTAACTAACAGAGCGTTACCACTGTTGAAAAATGGTAGAATCTATTATGTATGCTGTTGTTGTAAGTAAAACAAATATTATATACCCTTTAAATAAGGTTTTTATTAGCACAAAAGAACGATACGTCGAGTCTACGTCAACACTAAAAAGTAACATGGCGGACACTACTGGAGTAGTATACAGAGCTAGCACTTCGTCAGGGAGAGTGCTATTGGGAAGTTTCGTATCCATACGAAACACAATACAACAGCTGTGTGATATAACCAAGTAAAATTTGGCCAGTGTGAATGGTGGATATGCGTTGCGTAAAGAGAAATAATATAAGAATGATACGATGAATGTGTAATGCTAATCTTAACAACAAACTTAGATTTGACGGCCGTAGAGAAAAATGATGGTATGTTCATGTTGAAAGACTGAAAGAGAGTTCATGGATTAATAAATGTAGAACAGTTAAGGTAGCAGGTTCCTTGACAGATAAAGACCAAGAAAACATGGGAAGAAGTGATAAAAATAGACCTGAGGGAAAGGAGAACAAATAAATACCTGACCAGATATATTTTACATTGGAAGTCAATTTCTTAAAGCTGTTCAACGCACGAAGCAAGTAAATGGATATTAAATTGATGATGATAATGGTGAACGAGTGGACATATAACGTTGATAAAGGAGACAAGAATGTTTATCCTAAGGCAACATCTTTTTTTTTTTTTTACAAAAGAGGTGGATTGTTGATAAAGCCTTTTCACACATGTGGACTCTATGATTTTGCTTGTAGCAAATTTATTAAACCTAATTCATCTGTAAGTGTGATGTCACAGTCAGACTCCTTCTCCTCGTCCCATTACCTCTCAATAAGCATTTCGCAGCATCTGTTCAAACAAACATAATGTTTGATTAAAAGAATGCTTAAATCTGATTTTCACTTTTACAAAAGCATATGAAGATTTTTTTTATGGTTAAAATCCAGTGTTGGCACATTTCCATAATACAGGCTGAGGTATAAGTCCTGTTACAAAATTTCAGAATTATGTTGTTATGATAATATTAAAATAATTTACTATTTTATTGTCATTATATGATAATGTAATGTATGATCACTTATTTTTTCAGAAACAAAAGATAATAATTTTTAACAATGTCTGTTGAATTGAAGAGAAGATTAATGATAGAGCAACATGAGAAGGGCTTAAGTCCACCAGGAATATTCAAGTTACAGAAAACCCCAAAATCAACAAAATCTTCATAAAAAGGACGATTGATTGTTACCTGGAAACTTCGTCGATCAAAGAAAGACATCGATCAGGCTGTTTCCACACTTCAAGAACACCTAAACTCATCAAAAATGTTAGGTAAAAATTCAGGCGAAATCCAAAAGATCCTCGAGATAAATGCACGAGACGAGGCAAGCAAAGTACAAACATCACCAAAAGTGACCTACAAATGTCACCCTATAAGCTCCAAAATCACCCACAATTGTAAATAGACTCATCATGTCGACTCTCGTTAAACCGTATCAGAGAAAAATAACAATAACATCATCTTCACTGATAATGCAGGAAAGGTTTTCAGAACGCAGAAACCACCATCAGTAATGGTCTGAGCAGCCATTTATGAAAGAGGGAAATTTTTACTTGCCTCCCCCCCTCTTAAAGGATCAAAATTTAAAAAAAAGCGTTACATTGATGGCATTTTTGAAGGTGCACTGCCTCCAGGGTGTAATTCTGTGTACGGTGATGAAGTTTGGACTCTCCAGCAAAAGGGTGCGACATGCTACAATGCTCATATAGAAAAGGAGTGGTATAGAGACAACTGTTCGTCCTAAATCACCAAAGAAGAATGGTCTCCCTCATCACCTTATCTTAACGCTCTTGATTATTCTTTGTGATAAATCCTGGAAAATGGATGCTGCTCTACTCATTGTCAAAATAAGATAAAATTGAACAAATGCTGAGAGAAAATACCCTTATATTTTGTGTGTGCTGCAATATATGATTTCCCCAAAAAGACTTTGTAATGTGGTGAAGGCTAGAGGAAAACATTTTAAATAATTCTTATGCCACATTGTTCCTTCAGTATTTGCTAATCATATTGTGTAATTGAGTTATGTAATAAATTATTTTGTTGGGATAAATCTGAGTTTTATTTTGTAACAGTATTTATGCCCCACCTTGTAGAATGTTGCTGATGGTTCAATCCTCATTCGAGTCATACGAAAAACACCTAGAACTATAAGATCAACAGTGAAATAGAGCAATCAATGGAGAGAAGTGGCACCGTCTTTTATTTCTTTCTATAATAGCCAATGAAGCAGAAGCCATTAATTATATATACGTATTTATTCATCTTTAAATTGTGGTATTTTCATCATTTTAGTTTTATATTCTTTAACTGCTGTCCATGCTACATGTTAATTAAATGGTATTTTTTAAACGTTATGTTTTTATAATTATTTTATTTTCAAAACTTACTTTGTTTTTATTTATTTTATTACAATTTCGAAAGGTACCTGTCACACCCCGAACACAGCTTTTTTTCAAAATAAGAATTTAATGAATAGAATATCCATCGATGATAATTCTAAGTGTGTCCAATAAATTAAATGTGTGGGAATAGCTGTTCTCTTTGCTTACAAATGAATTAAATTATAATATGTTTTTCAATCTTTATCTTTTCACTCACAGACATTTGTTCAATTTTTAAATCAAGAAATCTTTAATGTTTTCCGCAAATATAATTGAAAATTCACGTTTTGAATTTTGTAATAGAAATATATTTTAAGTCTCCTTCTGTCATTTCTTTTTTTCTTCTTCTTCTAAAAGCCAGATAATTAATCTAAAATATATCGACAGTCAGTTTTAAAGTAAAGAAATTTTGTTGGTCTCAATCTAAGCAATAAACGATGGATCTTTTATACCCTATGTCAGCCATTTTTTTTTAGTTTTCCAATTACGTCTCTTGCTGTAGGATAATGGCACCGTTTCATTTGTTATATTACAGCGTATTTTAGAGTTTATTACTAAATATCAAAATGAGTAGAAAAATCTTCCCTCATTCGGAAATATCATAAAAGGAAGGGAAATGAGTTATTTACATGTGGAAATTAATTATTTGTTCGGTATTTTATGATGTGATCTTTATTTTAATTTAAAAATAAAACACACGAAGCAATAATGGATACGTATTTTGACTATTACACACACACACACACACACACACACACACACACACACACACACACACACATATATATATATATATGAACATAAACTTTTTTAAAACATTTTATCTGATTATTAAACCAAAAAATATTGTACTATTCCTTTACGAAGTAAATTAAATCTTGATCATGTTTTCCAAAGAAAATTCAAGACTTTTGAAGATGTAGATTAACTGTAAGTAACTTCTAATCGAACCCAAAATACTTTATATAACCGCGATTCTGATGACTCGCCTAACCTAGATTCTTGTTATGGCCGTAATATGTGAATGCATTGCATAAGTATATATGATGAGAATAATAGAAATGGTATTCCGACGAAATAAAGAGATAAAAAAGGGAACACACCAAATAAATATATTAACGGCTATATGATGTTATATGTAAAAAAAAAAAAAAAAAATCTCACTCTCTTTCACAACGCTATGCCCCCTCCTACATCCTTTTTGAATTTCCAGCGACTTTTTCGTTTCTAAAATGGAACAAGGTCATACATTTCATTATATCAAAAATATATTTTCAAATATTTGTACAGGTATTTTGTTTTCTTAATTTCATTCATCTAGAGAAAATCTCACAATAAAGACGAAACGTCGATGAACACATAACTTAGTTTGTCTCTTTTATCTCTCTCTCTCTCTCTCTCTCTCTCTCTCTCTCTCTCTCTCTCTATATATATATATATATATATATATATATATATATATATATAATGGTAATTAGTAAAAAGCTGAAGATAAAACGGTAATACATGTATATGTGTGTGTGTGTTAGTTATTAAAATATATGGCGATTAAGTCTCACAGAATTTTCGCATTGTATCCCCATTCTGTCTCTGTATTTGAGTATTTTCATTAGTTTTTCCCTTTAACGTCAGGCTACGTTTAAAGCACTGTTGAAGTAAATACTGAAAATCGACCCCCAAAACATTGTATTCCCTTATATTATATTATGTTTATACATGAAATAATATGTACCTATTTACTATGCCTCCCCACGGGACAGAGTTAGACACCAGGGTCGTTTTTTAACGTGGAGAAAAGGTACAAAAATAAAAATTGTCTCAGTCGTGAAGGATTTCTCCTCCACTGAAAGAGAACAAGAAAATGAAGTGCAGCATCTGAAGAACAGATACTACACTTTGCTCTTGACCAATGTAATATAACTCGGCAGGATACATAATTTACGACATAATTAATAGGGTGTAGTCATAAGCGAAAGAATTCCACAATCCTTGTGTACATATGTTTCAGGATTTTATTATCAATTCAATAGTAGGCTAGATAGTTCCCTAATTGGTATTGTTTGGATCTTAGTACTATATTGACTTTAGAATAAGATTGAGACTTAATATTTTTTTTAAATAACTATCCCAAATAATAATAAGAATTAATTATGCTAACGTAGTTCTCTTAACCATCTTAACCTAAGATATTATTAAATAAAATAGATTTTCTAACCTTTTAAAATAGTCTGAAAATGAGTGCTTTATGCCAAATTTCAAAAGAAAACATAGTATTGTGGTAAATGTTCCCTACGAATCCCCAAATCTGCATTGAAAGGATACCATAATACCTATTTCGCTGTACTTTATTATAACAAAGGTCTGTACACATCAGTCCAGTAGTTTATGAAAATAAGTGGAACGGATAGACAGGCAGACATACAGACTAAGATAAATATAATATGGATGTAGAGCCTATCGTTTATGAGTGAATTAAGCGCTATACATATGTGCTTATAGATTTAGTTAAATCAGTTTTGGGAGTTCACTTTATTTCTATATATGAATTATGAAGTTTAATTGCAGTTGCCTCCCCTTAAGTGGATTGCTCAGTAAATATGAAAATTGAATCCGATTAGTTCGCTTTACCATAAATTTAGGCTGAATTCTGTCTCTGTATTTGAGTATTTTCATTAGTTTTTCCCTTTAACGTCTGGATACCATAATGGTAATTTTTGAAAAATCGAAAGGATAAGTAATAATAAATAACTAGCGGGACCCGTGGAAATTCCACAGGGGACTCATTCATATGTAATATATTGATGTTGACACTCTGTAGATGTTCAGTGCAAATGGAGACACTCTGATATTATTGTAGCTTTTTTGTTAAAACTACAAAAGTATTTATTCAAACTAGCACAAATGCCCGGCAAAGCCTGGTCGTAAAGTACGCTTAAATATGATATTTTAATTCTTGCAGATTTTGTAAATATTATTACAGGGTTAATGCTCTATCGATTTTTATATATTATAATGTTGCGATTTAAAAAACAAAACAAATATATATATATATATATATATATATATATATATATATATATATATATATATCCATATGACTTGGGTGCATTACCTTGAATTAAAACCGAAATAAGAACTTATGAATATATATATATATATATATATATATATATATATATATATATATATATATATATATATATATATATATATGTGTGTGTATAACTTGAGTTCCTTCAGCCATATCGAAACCGAAACCAAAACTTATGAAGAATTCTTGATAAAATTATTTATAAGAAAAATAGATTACTGAAGTGCCATCAGCTATAATCAAAACAGAAACCAAAATTTATGAAGAATTCTTGGTAAAATTATTTATGGTAAGAAATGGAAGTACATAACAATTAAACGACCCGGATGTAAGCGTGACACAGAAAATAGCGGACACGCTATCATATTAATATATAGATTATGTTAAATTGTTCTTACTGCATTTATAAGTATTTTTTATATGAATATCATTTACTATTAAAGTTATTGATTTTTCTGAGGAAATTAGGAATGGTTTATAAAACATTTTCCAATCTTCACATTATATGCACGTTTTAAAAATTCAATCCATTTTTATATAAATAGACTTAGGGTTAGCCGGCATTGCTCAACCGGAAGTAGTAAACTGGATGTTGGGTTATAACGCTCGTTACAAGGTCATTTGAGTTTTATAATTATATAGATATATATATAGAATATGGAGAAAATTAAAAAAAAACTGGAAATTATTAATGTATTCATCAACGTTTCTTCTTTATTCAACAACTTTCTCAAAATGATCACTTTTGTTGACATTACATATATATATATATATATATATATATATATATATATATATATATGTGTGTGTGTGTGTGTGTATAAATTATTTACTATAGTAATTATTAAATACCTCCAGACACCAGTGTGTCATCGTTTTGGGAATCATCAGTTCAGGCTGTCACAATTAACACCGGTCGATAGATTCGAACCTGGCAATGAAGCCATTTCCTTCATTTAGCAAGGACCAAATCCACGGCCACGGTTAACCGCAGGAAATATTTTTGAAATTTAAAAATTTATTTTTAAATGCGTTTTGCATCTGTAAGAATGATCTAATCATTATATGATGACCTGCGCATGCAAGCTAAATTGATCGACTTTATTTTAATTGTACAGTGCTCAACAATAAGAAACGAGTTTCTTAAAGGGGCTAGCATATATATATATATTAGTTTTATATATGTACATTAGTTTCAGATCTATCTATATATCTATAAAAGTGAAAAATCTACAGAAGCTGTGCTTACAGTTATATCTCATAGGATTAGCGAATCTCTCGATGGAGGATATCGTTCTAGGGCAATTGCTCTTGATATATCAAAGGCCTTTGATAGAGTATGGCATAAAGGTTTACTTCACAAGATCTCCAGCTACAGTATAGCAGGAAATGTCTTCTCAATTATTAAATCATTTCTCTCTGATAGGTTCATAAGAGTAGTGGTTGATGGGCAGAAATCAGAAGCTGACAGTATTAATGCTGGAGTCCCTCAGGGGTCCATCCTGGGCCCAACTCTCTTCCTGATTTACATTAATGATCTTCCAAATCACATCCTTACATCATTTGTAGATATTTATGCTGATGACACTATTATCTATGGTAACACATCTAAGACCGTAAGCGACCAAGTTCTCTCTGATTCTCTCTCCTCTGATTTTGAGCAAGTGGTACAATGGGGAAAGATGTGGCTTGTTACTTTTAATGCATCTAAAACCAAGCTTTTATTTTTACATCATCAACGCTCTGATACCCATCTGGCATCAATTGAAATGAATGGCTCTCGTCTTGGGGAGGCCTCATGTTTGGACAAGCTTTTGGGCTTGACCGTTAATCCTGATCTGAAATGGAACACATACATTAAATCTGTTGCCAAGGCCACTGGAAAAATGGTCAAATCCTTCTATTGATCCAGTAGATATCTCACTGCTGATGCAATTCTCTATCTGTATAATAGCCAGTACGTTCAAGGATATAGTACTGTTGCTACATCTGGGCAGGAGCTGCTAGAAAGGACTTATCCTGCCTTGATAGAGTTCAAAATAGACATCGTAGCCTCAGAGGAGATGCCCTTTTCTCTTCCTTGCAACCTCTTTCTCACAGAAGAGATGTTGTTAGTTTGTCACTGCTTTATCGTTATTTTCATTGCAAGTGATCGACTGAGCTCCAATATATGGTCCCCCCTTGATAAACTTTCACAAGAAACACCCGTCTAGCAGAAAACATTATCAATAATTTCCCCCACTCTTAACTGTGCCTAAACCTAACATGGATTCCATGAACAAAGCTTCTTTCTTAGAACTGCACGCCTGTTTTCCTGCTTTCCAGCTGACTACAATATGGTTGTCTTTAAGTCAAACGTAAACAAGATTTTGATGAGCCGTTCCATATAAGTTAACAAATTTACTGAATTTCCATTACTGACAAGTACGATATTGTCCAATTGTCTAATGTACACTCTTTAACCCTTATCTTTGAGTGGCCACTTGGCCTTGATAAGTGGTGATGCCTATGTAAAAAAAAAAAAAAATTGTCTATGTGTGTGTTTGTGTGTAAACATTTCCCTACCAAACTACTCTATCAATTTTTAGTCTACAGACTCGAGATTCGGCAAAAGGGGTAATAAGATTTGGGAAAATCTTTTTAATTGGTTTTCGGACAGAAATGTGGCTGTCAAGAGGTCAAAGTTCCACGATTTGATCTTTGAAAACTCTACTAAACTCCTTCGCCAATTTTGGGTCTAAACACTTGAAATTTTAGATATAGGTTATTTGGACATTGATCAAACTTTTAATTGGATTTGAGCCCAAAACAATAAATGTTAATGAGTCAAAATTGAGATCAAATTTTAAAAAGATTTGACCTCTGCAGTCTCTACCAAATTACTTAGCCAATTTTTGGTCTAAACATTTGAAATTTTAACTAAAGTGTATTCAGACATAAGGCAAACTTTTTTATCGTTTTTGTTCCGAAAATTTCTCTGCCAAGGAGTCAAAGTTTAAAAGATTTGACCTTTAGGGTCTCTAGCAAACTACTCAGCAAATTTTTGCTTTAAACATTTGAAATTTTACATGAAGAGTATTCAGACATGCAGCAAGCTTTTTAATAAATTTTTGAGCGAAAATTTGGCTAGTAAGAAGTAAAAGTTGAAAGAATTGACCACTGCAGACTCTACCAAACTCCTCCGCCAATTTTGGGTCTAAACACTTGAAATTTTGGATGTAGATTACTTGGACAGGAGTCAAACTTTTTAATACATATATATACATATGGACATAAAGTTATGAACAATACATAGGACCCGAGCATAACCGGGCTGAACTGCTAGTATAGAATAAAAGTATGCATATATATATATATATATATCGGACGATGTCAAAACATCATTAAATTCACTACTCGTTCAGCGGCCGCCAATAGCGTAATGGTTAGGAGCCTTGACTGCCATACAGACAGTCGGGTTTCAATCCTGGCTTGAGGTGGTTGCCTGTCTAGCCGCACTGATGAGCTGTGAAACAGCGAAACAGTACTGTATGTGGATGACTATATATATATATATATATATATATATATATATATATATGTGTGTGTGTGTGTGTGTGTGTGTGTACATACATATAAAAGAGAGAGAGAGAGAGAGAGAGAGAGAGAGAGAGAGAGAGCTTGAATACCTACTGTAGAGAGTTTGGCTGCAATCTAGAGAAAGCTTGATTGTTTACTGGATACAGCTTGGATGCTTAATGGAGAGAGGTTGGATGCTTATTGGAGAAAACTCGAATGGTTACTGGAAAGTGCTTGAATATCTAATAGAGAGAATTTGAATACTTATTGGAGAGAACTTGAATGCTTACTGGAGAGGAATCGCATACCCACGAGACAGCTTTAATGTTTACTAGAAGGAGAGCTTGAATGCTTACTGAAAAGTGCTTGAATACCTACTAAACACTGTCCTCGAATGTTTAAGATTTCTCTCTCTACAGACATCCGTCAAACAACCTGGCACGAAGATACTTTTCCATACAAATAAACCATAAGAAAATATTCAAAATCACGTAGTATTCTCAGCCCAAATAAGATCTACTCTGTATGGCTAACCATACTTGGCATACTAGGAATGATGCAGGTTTTACAAGTGACTTGACTTCGACTGAAGTAAAATGAAACAAAAAATAAGAAAAATTATTCATTTAAAATCTATACATTGCATATTCTAGAATTCCAAAGATGTACCATGATTTCATTGACCTTTACTGGTTAGAAAACCCCTTACATTCGATTTCAAATCTTTACCGATTCACGGAATGAAGATATTTGTATCTTATTATAACTTTCACATTCTTACAATCGAGCATTTAAAAAAAATTTAATTCAACATATCCTGATTCACTATATATATATATATATATATATATATATATATATATATATATATATATATATATATATATATATATATGATTGTTGAGCTGGATATGAAATAAAATGGAGGTGGAAGGACCTGGATACTCAACGTTTTATGCAGGCTTCTTCAAGAGTCAATGACCATCCCTCTTGAAGAAGCCCGCATAAATCGGGCGAAACGTTGAGTATCCAGGTCCTTCCACCTCCATTTTATTTCACATATATATATATATATATATATATATATATATATATATATATATATAATTTATTATTTAGTTTCATCTATTTATAATTGTTTCAGGCGACCAATGTAAGAATACATTAGTAACAAAGGAATATGAATAATTCTGAGACGGCTATTAAAATTTCTTTGTCTTTCTTATATTGATCTTGGAATATTCTTTTGATATTTCTATGAATAAATTAGATATATATGTACGTATGTCTGTAAAATAATGTGAATATATTTTTTACATTTTTAATTCACTTTTGAATGAAAATTCATGAAATTATGGAAAAAATAACAGACATGACTTTGAATTCCCCCTCTCTTTGCTGAGATAGTTTTCTTTATTTTTTCGTTTTAATTTTTGCCTTTAAAATTAATTTACTCTATTAATGTAGAAAAAGGGAAAATAAAAATAAAAACAAACACAAAGTAAAAACAAAAAAAATCAAATCAAAAAGTAAACAAAAAGTAATAAAAATGCAGTTTTCTTGGCAATAGAATCTTATGGAAAGAAATTTCGAATGATGAATAGAGGAATACAAATTACTAGCCATAAAACCCGGCGTTATCGGGGATTGAATAATGAACCATATATCTTCCCGGACTCGAACAATAACAGTAGGTTAAATTTCTAGCTCTGAACCGTTTATTATTGCATTTTCTATATTTATCAAGTTACAAATGATATACGTAATATACCTTTTTATGGACAGTCAACATTAATGTAGCACCTCGTTCTTATTGTAAGCACAGTGAAATGAAACAGTACAGTTAAACATAATTTCACAACTTGTCGTTTGTGTAAAAGAACAAGGCCGATAGCCATTAGTCGCGTGCTCTCGTTAAATGAATGAATGTGTGAATGTAGGATTGACATGAAATTCTTAAAGATAAACTAAAATGACCGAAAAATGGGATGAAATGACTTAAATAAATAAATAAAAAGTAAATGACTTAGAATGACTTTAATGAACTTAAGGATGAATTGAATGACCTTAAGAATGACTTGAATGCTTAAAAAATAACTGGAATCCTTCAAAAACAACTTGAATGATCTGGAGAATGGCTTGAATGATTTGAGACTGACTGGTTGTAAAGTGGGTGATCATTTTACATTGAATTAATACAGAAAAGTGATCTCCCACTTTATATCACAAAGTTACAAACATAAGTACAGCATGTAGTAAGAACAGATACTGCACTTTGATTTTGGCCAAAATGCCAAGAAAAGGTCATTTATTTGCTCCCCCACCGAGCTAATTAGACACAAGCCCGATTTTTAATGTGAGAAGTGAAGGGGAAATGGGGACCAACTCCCCTGGGAGTAGGGGAGCTGGATAGTGACAATTGGTATGAAGGGTTGCCCCTACATTGACCAAGGTCTGATATGTGGGGTTACCCCCACATATGGTCTTTGCTTGCAGTATCTGCCGGAACAGATACTATAATTTGATCTTGGCGAAAAGGCCAAGAAAAGGGGATTTATTTGCTCCCCCACCGAGCAAATTAGGCACAAGGCCGATTTTTAATGTGAGGAGTGAAGGGGAATGCGGACCAACTCCCCGAGGTGTAGGGGAGCTGGATAGTGACAATTGGTATGAAGGGTTTCCCCTACATTGACCAAGGTCTTATATGTGATGTTGCCCCCACATATGGTCTTTGCTTGCAGTATCTGCCGAAACAGATACTATGCTTTGATCTTGGCCAAAAGGCCAAGAAAAGCTTAAAAAGCTAAGAACAGAATCTATTAACAACATACCTTTGATCTTAACCAAAAAGGCCAAGCACAAAAGTGTTACGGACAGACCGACAGACAGGCAGACAGACCGACCGACCGACGGACCCACGGAGTGACTTATAGAGTCACTTGCACGCGACTAAAAATATATCTAATATCGGTAAGTAGGGGCGATAAATGGAAATTCACAGAAGTGTGTACAAATCTTCAAATGGAAAATTGAAATCAAAGACGGCGACAATGCACGTACAATTTACTCAGAAGTTTGATAGAAAGACAAAATTAAATACTAAAGAAAAGAGGTTATACTATTAATACTCTGTGTAAGTGACGATGGTTCACGACAAAAACTGAAAGGTATGCTAATCCGAATCTGGGTTGTTCACAGAAACACTTTCCTCAAACCCACACGTCTTTGTGCAAACCTTTTGAAGGAAAGGTAAATAAAATATAATTAAATACTATATCTGGTTTCGTCTTTAAATTTACAAATATGACTGCACTTTTAATCATGGCATTTAAATTCAATATTTCAAAGTATTTAAATTCAAAGCATTTAAATTCAATATTTCATAATATTTAAATTCAATATTTCAAAGTATTTCGTTTTAATGATTTGCACAGGACTATTATAAACATTTTGGACAATATTGGTAAGCGTACAGTGTGGTGTATAAACTCGGGTTTCCTTTGTGAATCCTCGTCGCCACTGTTATATAAGGGTTGCAAGGAAAACAGAAGACGAGAAGAGTGTCAGAGTGTGTTAACAAGAACATATAAAAGTGAGGGTCTTCATTCAGCCGACGAGCAACCTTGGTTGGTCCACCGTATATCGACTCCTGCCCTATGGCTTTGTCTTGCGGTATTTATTGTGTAAGCAATCAGTTTATTTATAGGAATAAAGGTAGTTCAGTCACAAGAAATATAAACTAAAACTGTATGATGAAATAAAGTTTGCTTAGCTTCTCAGTCAAAAGAAACTCAAAACAGCTGATTTCATGAAGTATTACAATATCTATTAGTCTAATCATGCAACGTTTAAGTAATACGTTAAATTTGAAGGAGACTGCAAGCAAGTAAATCAGAAGCTGTAAATGTCTTGGTGAAGTAGAGACACGAAAATTCATGTAAAGAAACCATTAGTAACAGTGATCCAATAGATGAGGGTGTAGTATCTGTTCTGATGCTATACTAAGTAAATTCTTTCCTTAATAAAGGGGAAACCCTTATGGACTAAGGTAATTTTTAATTTTTGCTCCTAATCCAGAGTGACCGTTTCTGGAGAAGCTTGATATTCTGGGGAATTAAAAACGATCTGGTGTCAATTTTTTCTCTCGTGGGAAAGCAAATAAATAGGATTAACGGTGAGTAAATGAATTAAAATGCAGTTAACATTTTAAGTCAGGCATCTCTTTTATGAATGTATCAGCTTAGCAAAAAAGTAATAACAGAAAATCTCTAGCCAAAAAACACTGAAAAGACTCGAATTTTTCTCTATTTTTAAACAATGAATGTATAGTAAAGCAATAATTGCTCAATCTCTTTAAGAATTTATAGTGAAGCAAGAGTTGCTCAGTCAGCAGCAGGACATCTCTTGACTTGGTATCGTCTTATGTCAGAGGCCAATGGAAATCGAAACCAATTAGCAACTATACTCAAAAAGGATTCGAAATACTGACATTTTGAGTTTTCTTTCTCCAAGAGTAGTTGTCTTTAAAATCTTGAGAATTACGTCTACCCTACGATTTCACAATTAGGTGAACCTGGATGTGACATAGATTATCAATATGTTTATATACTTGTATTAAATTTAATGACACTATTAAACTTTTCTTCTGATTTTATCACTAGAGTCCAGTTTTAGATTCTAATTATCATTTACGTCGTATGGCATTGAAAAATTATCTCGGATTAAACTGAATCATCCATTTTGTAATATTTTTGGATAATAATATAGACGGAATATATTAACGGCAGTAGAAGAGTATAAAGTGACCTCGTAACTTTTGTTTTCCTTATTTTGTTCTTTAGTCCTCACATTCCCTAAGCGATGTTTCTGACAAAGTAATAGTCGTTATTTTTTTAGTCAAAATTCATCCATCTCACTCTTATTGTTGACTGGTTTTTGACATTGAAGAGTATTTTTGTAGCTTTTTAAATCAAGTGGCTTTATGACTTGTTTGAGGCAATTCTCATAAAATATCAAAAATAAATTCTTAATGTAAAAAAAATAATGAGAATGAAAATGGTAACTCCCCCTCTGTATATATATATATATATATATATATATATATATATATATATATATATATATATATATATATATATATAATGTTTATCATAAACTGGTCAGTACATCGTAGAATGTACAAATTTTGTACGAAACTATAGTAGATTGTGAAAGAATTAATCAAGCAATATGAATTCGTGTAAGGGTGGTGTTTAGTTTTAGTCTTATGCAAAGTAGCTAAAAAATGGACTGAGATCTGCCTTTTGTGAAATATTAATAAGTATTATACCTCAATGATTAAATAATTTCGAAATTTCTGTTGCTTTGAAATATTATAACTTCCTATTTGAAAATTAAGATATTAAAAAATTGAGATAAGTTTGATCCATAGATAATAGAAACTAATTAAAGAAATATCTCAATTTCAAGTTCGTCTTAAGACCTTTTAAGCTTTGATCATAAATTTTAGATTTGTTTCTATAATCAAAATATTGTAATGATGATGTAATTTAGATCAAAATTGGAATAAAAATTTTAGACATATGGTTTAGTATTATTATGTCTTATTTTGATCTTCATAAGTAGTAAAAATAGTTCTGTTTTGGAATTAATTTTACTCTTTCTGTGATGGGTATTACTTTCGTATATCTATATAATTTACATTCATATATATAAATATATGATATCGTATTTATAATTTGGTTTAGTATGTAATTTATTTAAATGTATATAGATAATTTGATTTAATATGCTTATATTGTTTAAATGGTATATTATGTTGGTGCAAAAATAATGTCGTTTTTTGACATTAAACTTCAAAAGATCATAACTCCTTTCATAATAAACTTTATTAATCGAAATTAGGACCATTATAGAATTGACACATTTTTTGCCAACAAGAAACACGTTTATTTATCCCATTAGCATAGAAACCCGGAGTTCTGGAAGCGATGAAGTCATTGATGACCGATCGGCATCATCTTGGCCTTTTTTTTAAAGCATTTTTCGCCCGGATTCAAAAAGCTGTGATGCATGAGACTTTCTGCAGACCACCAAACATCATAACCTTGTTTTTGTGCAATTTCGACTTCTCCGGCATCCAACCACTGTTCCGAACTTCGCCTGTTGTAGAGGATTCACTCCTCATCACACATCAAAATCTGTTCGAGAAATGGGTAGTTTTTGTTATGCAGAAGGAGCGTAGAAGACACCTCAAAATGTTGACATTTTTGATTATCATTCAATTTATGCAGTACCCATTTATCCAACGTTTTTGACTTCCCTATTTGCTTTAAATGGCAAACAACTGTTGTGTGGTCGACCTCGAGTTCAACAGCAATTTCTCGTGTGGTTGTGTGAGGATTGGCTTCAATTAAGGTTTTCAAATGTTCGTTATCAACTGCAGTCGGCTGGCCGCAACCGTTTTCATCTTTGAGACTCTCGTCACCATTGTGAAATTTCTTGAACCAGAGTCGTGCCACACGTTCATTAGTGGTTCCTGAGCTACACGTATCATTAATATCACGAGCTGTCTTTTCGGTCTAGTTTTAACTGGAACAAGAAAATCGTGCGGATTTGAATTTTGTCTATGCTGATGAAAAGCCTGCAAAAATGAATGAAGGGGTTGAGAATGGTAACGTATAACACGATTCGATAGAGCGAACAATGCGCTTCAAAATGATATATAACATGGCTATATATATATATATTTATATATATATATATATATATATATATATATATCGATTAATTAATTCAGAAATCATATATAAACTTAACATATGTGAGAAAACGATATTGTTTTTGCACCAAACTAATATAATATAAATATATAATTGGGTTTTACATAAATATAATTTAGTTTTAGTATATGTAATTTAGTTTTTGCCTACATATGCGTATATATATATATATATATATATATATATATATATATAAAGATGAAATATGTGTGTGTGTATGTGTGCGTGTGAATATAGTGATAAAAGACATTTGTGTGTATATATAGTTCTACAAAGAAGATAACAAAATATCAAGGTCTTATGTATAATATGAAAGGAAACTGGAATCTTATGAAGATCTCTATCATTCCAGTAATTAAAGCAGCAACTTAACTCATGAAATAGAATGTAAACAAAACTACCTGGCAAATATACCTGGTTAACCAAGTGCAAGGGATACCTTGAATGCTTACTACTAAGGTGTCTAAGGCCGTTCTGTACAGAGGTTTGTTAGAACAACCTGGCATGAGGATACATTTTCTTACAAGTAAACCTTGACTATTCTCTATTTATCGACCCAAATAAGCTCTCTTTGGTATGTCTAACCCACAGTGTCTTTACTTAGAAATGGTGCCCCTTCTCCAAGTAATATTACATTAAGTACGAAGCAGGATACTACACCAGAAAAAATAAATATATACAATTTTCTTTCTCTCTCTCTCTCTCTCTCTCTCTCTCTCTCTCTCTCTCTCTCTATATATATATATATATATATATATATATATATATTAAATTGTGAATAAATTTATTATGGAATTTATTTTTCTGTGATGGGTATTACTTTCGTATATCTATATAATTTACATTCATATATATAAATATATGATATCGTATTTATAATTTGGTTTAGTATGTAATTTATTTAAATGTATATAGATAATTTGATTTAATATGCTTATATTGTTTAAATGGTATATTATGTTGGTGCAAAAATAATATATATATATATTAAATTGTGAAGAAATTTATTATGGAATTTATATATATATATATATATATATATATATATATATATAATTATTTCCACAACGTTGCAGCTCACAGGAATTATACAGCCAACAAACCGGAAATCCAAAACCTGAGTTTCACCCTCATTTGGGTTAATCAGTTAGACACGCCCAAACTCAGGATTTGAAATCAGAGCCTCTTGCATACGGATCAAGTGAACCGCGGCGAATATCCGACAGTGGAACGAACTTACTTTATCTCAAACAAGGCATGTGATCACGATAAGCTCATGTAGTGAGCAATAATTGATAGAACCTTCAGACTGGGAGAGAATATATAATTATTTCCACAGCCAGACAACGGTTCGCCCTCATTTAGGTTAATCAATTAGACACACCCGAACTTGGGATTCGAAACCCAAGCCTCTTGCGCGCGAGGTGTGTACTCTACCAACTGAGCAAACGCGCCACACACAAGAAAGTCTATTAACTAACACAACTACCGAACTTACTCTCTGAATATTTGCTCTACAGTTGAAATTTGATATATAAGATATTATGACCTCTAGAACATTTTCGATTTGATTTTTCGCCTGTAAAATTAGCTGCTTAGGTGGCAAAAATGAAAAAAACAAAACAGAGATGACCTTAGCAGAAATAAATCGATTATCTTCTGAACATATCGATTTTTATCGTGAAGTCGCTTAATTTTTAGTCATTTTATCCATTTGACAATAGCTCAAACGGTATCGATGAGGGCTGAAGCACTAAATAACGACTATGGCTCGATCACTGAAAGTTTTGGTTTCAATTCCAGTAATTTCTTTTTAATTTGTGAAATCATTATTATATAGATTGGGTAAAATATAATAATCAATATATTTTTTTTATAATAATAAATAGGAAATCTGAATAAATAAACATCATTTTAAGCAGTGAGTGTGCAAGATCAGGAAACACCGGGCGGCCTGCTAGTATATATATCCATACTCCCATTAATTTTTTTTTGTATATTGATATTCATATTAAAACCTTTTTTCTATTTATTTAAAAAGAAAATTCGACTTTGTTATATAAGAGTCGTGGAATTGCATTCACTAGCAAAAGACCTAGCTAATTTGCATATTCTTCTAAACATTCATTTTAATTAATTCCATATTAGTTTTTTCGGTTTTCTTATGGGATGATCACCTTTAGTTAACGTTTAAATTATATATTAATGCAGATATTCCACATGATTTATACTTGCGTAATATTTGCGTTAAAAGTTTATAGTAAACACAAAACTCTTTCTATATATATTTATGTTGCGTATATATATTTGCTTAAAAAATTTTGACTACCAAACTCCTCGATCAGTTTTTGGTATACATACATGAATCTTAATATATAGTGTATTCAAACCCATAGGAAACTTTATATTTGTGTTTTAGCCAAGGAAAATCAGTGCAAAAGTGTGAAAATTAAAAATATGAAATTTGTCAGGTGAAAGTCGAATGACTGCATTATGTATATGCATTCGGAACGTAATAGTTATTTGTTCATGTTTTAATTTTTAGCCTTACAGCAAATATGTCTTCATAGCTCAGGCGTTAACGTAAAAAGAAAAAGTAAATCGTAAGCTAAATGTTTTGGCTTCGATTCTCGGTGATGGTGCACGATTCATTTATTATTTTTTAGCTTTTTAAATTATTACTATATATTGGATCCGGATCGAGCATATTCCTGGAGAAATTCTTCTTTATGGGTCCAGTGAAAAATATTTTAAAGTCTGGTGGAAACTTTATTAGAAACCTATATTATTACTGGAGTGGAGCGTTAGTGCGTTAGAACAGACAGCTGTTCTAACGCACTAACGCTTCACCCTAGTAATAATATAGGTTTCTAATAAAAAGTTTCCACCAGACTTTAAAATACTTTTCACTGGACCCATAAAGAAAAATTTCTCCAGGAATATGCCCGATCCGGATATCTATTCAGTTATGCGGATTACCCAATATACAGCTTGGATCTTATTACCTCACTGCTTTAAAAAACAGTCACCATGGATTTTACTGCACAATTTGGATCTAAATTTTTATATCCTTTTCTTCAATTTCCCTTGCTATGTGACTTCTGATTAATCAATTATTTTTGACTTTGATTTTCCATGTCTCATTGACTTTATCGAACAGGGTACCTACCTTTATAAATATTTGCTAATATATTCTCCTCTGAAGAGATGGTAGGCATCGAAACCTTATAGGTTTAGGAGATAAAATTTCTAAAGTATTCTTTGTCTTGCTTAGAATAATAAACATCTTTGATATGAAAGTCAAACCTTTCACTTCAAAAAAGGCTTTTTGAAATTCACTGAATCACTATCATTTAATTTATTTACTCTATCTTGTATATCTAGCAATTCTTATTTAGATAGGATAATACTTATAGAATATTACTGCCAGTAATATTTTGTAAATGTTATAATCACATGTTTCCATACGAGCTGATTGTTAAATAACTTTATTCTGAAGTATACATATATATATATATATACATATATATATATATATATATATATATATATATATATATATATATATATATATATATATATAAAGAGAGATAGAGACAGATAGAGAGAGACAGAGATAGATAGATGGATAAATAGATATTTATAGATATATATAGTTAGAAAAATCTAGTAAATCTAGAATATAATGTAATAAGTTGGAGAGTGATGCAAGCAGATAGGAGTGGAGAAACTCAAGTTGGAATGAAGGGAGGGGAAGACTTACATGGTAAGTACAAGATGAAATGGGGAGAAGAAGAATCATTAATCAGTATGAGGTTTGCAAATCAGAAACTGCCAAGTCAAAATTCATCAGATGGAGTCAAGCTGTGCGGCTCACCTTCTGCTCTCTGACTTGAATCAGATAATAACATTTAGCTCCATCCTTCACTCCCCATCACTCTGTCAGGCTAGAGTAAAAGGAGGAGGGGGTCAGTTGAAGATGATGAGGGATAAGAAATGAAACAAGAAACAATAAAATAAATAATAAAACACACTCTTGCCAGCAAAGAGTGTGTGGCCATACCTGTCATAGCGATAGATGAAGAGTGTAGGAGAGAACACACATTGCTGGACCTGTTCAGTGGTGCAGGTATAATGGAATAAGCAGTTATTGACTGCTTTGTGTAGACGAAGAGCAGCATCTTAAGTGACCCAGGAAATGGATGCTGATGACGAGAAAGATGAGGCTAGCATTTATTTAGGGGTCAGTGCTTTTGTATTCTTCACCAAAATAAAAGTCAATATTGGTTGTATTATGAGATGACAAAATAGCACATACTCTCCAATCAAATGTCAGTTGTGACAATAGATTTTTGATTTCTATATTTAGTCCTTCACCCCAACCTTTGCTTTGATAAAAAACTTACTTTTTCACGAATCCAAATATAAGGGATTTTTTTTATTTTTATTTTATGGAGATTTCCAATTTTATTTTCTTGCTGATTGCCATTCCAAATATTTTCCTATCCAAGCGTTTATGATAATCTTAAGTTTTAGAATGTGAATTGTCACTTTTGAGAAACATTGAAACAGTCTTATTTTATTACAATAGGAGAAATCTTGTAATGTAATCTTGATTGATTTAAATTTTTCACCTTATTTAAAGATGACAGTAACGGATTGTAAATGATACACAGTGATCACCAGGGTGTGCCAAGTTCGAGTCTAAATAGTACTGGTTCCACAGTACCAGTTCAACTTATAGATGTTGGAAACCTTCATGTGGTCTGAATCTGTTACCTGATTCTGTTACTACACCTGGACTGGGGCACTAACTGCTAGCCCTTCTCTTTTGACCACAATGCATAAAAGAATTTCTTACTTAAAAGATATCACATTGTCTGGCAAGCTACATTCTCTGTCATATCGCCACAGTGTTGCATTTCTGTACTAGTTTACAGTTACTTCCACGAAATGTACTCCACTGTACTTGCACTTCATGAAAAAAAAATCCCCAACACACCTGGCTTGCAGGAAAATCTTAGCTCTTCATTGTTTGATGTTCCTTGATAGTTTCTGTCATCGGACCACTTTCATTTCCTTTCTCCTTCTTGTCTCTTTTGACCATACAATATGCAGAAATTTTAATATAATGTGAACAAGCGTTTTGCTGCCCAACTCCCCATCAACATTACATATAATGAATGACCCCTAGAAATATGCCACTTTACTCTTCGGTGGCAATAGGCCTTGTTTAAGTTGAACAACTTTTTATTTTTTACAAAATATAGAATCTGGGAAACTAATGTCAAATACAGAATCAAGCTTCGCGAAATGTCCTATCATACTGAATCATACATTTCCTTTTTTTTACTTGAATAGGTAAAAAGAAAAGAATTAATTTCATAACTGCACCCAGTTTCTTTCCATCATGTCAAATTTTCTCTTTCTGCCTATTCTTTGAATAAACATAATTCATTATAAAATAAGAGGATTGGTCAGCTGATTTTTATTTTATTTTATCTCATTTTTTATTGTTCTTCAGTTAGTTTTAAGAGATCAAGGGGTTAATCCCTCCTGACGGTAACACTGTATTCCATTATGATTTAAATTTATATTCGAGGGCTCTTATGAGAATAGACGTTGTACCGTTTATTACTGCTATCTGTATTTCATTACAGCTTGGTCTTTCAGTATTTCTGAAGATTCTTTTTATAAGGCCTGTTGCTTCTATCACAACCGGTATAATGCTTATTTCTTTCAGGGACCATGTCATTTTAAAATTATTTTAGGTCCTGATATTTTTTGTCTTTTCCTGTTCAGCTCTATTAAGGCCAAAATCATTTGGGACTGTGACATCGATAATGAGTGCGCTTCTTTCGGGCTTGTTCCATATTACAATGTCTGGCTTGATGGCCTTGTCTTTTATGTATCTGCCTGCCTGTATGTCTTTGTCATAGAATACTGTCACTTTTCCTTTCGATGTTATCGGTGGAGGTCCATGTTCCCAGATGTTCGATAATCTGTCAAGTTGCATCTCTCCACAGATCTCCCAATGGAGGTATTTACACACTTCGTTGTAGTGGACAGTGTAAATACCATCTGACAATAATATTGGGCATCCATATATAAAGTGGCTTGGACTCTCAATCGCTGAATTTCAAAATCTGCACTGGCCATTTGCTTATAGGCCAGCCATTTTTTAAAATCCATTTGTGAGTTAACCCTGATCTTAACTGGCTACAATGAGTTTTTCCCACTCTTCAGCCATTGGAATGAAGGTCCCTGTCTAGTTAAGATCCTCCAGGAACTTTCCTGCTCTTTTATATTGTTCCTATCCTTATTTACTTGTGTCTATCTCGATTTCTGTGCATTTCTTTCTTTTCTCATTTTGCAATCTGTGTTGCTGTTTCATCATATATCTTGTCAGTACTTTTCAGTATGACACGTCCGAAAGTTTTCAGCAACCTTTGTGTTTGAGGCCTGTTGGGGCAGACATTCATCGTGACCCCTCATGTTGAAATGACAATAGTTTATGCTCTTCAAATTATTTGGATGAATTCTATAAAATCACCAATTTCCAAGTGTTTATCTGTTCATACTGTGAAATAAAAGTGAATACAATTTATTGTTTTACTGTGCAGAGTAAAAATTTAGCAGCATAAGAGTATTTATTTAATGTTCGTTCTATAACAAAGAGTCATTCATTACTCAAAATATGTTTGTAAATGTTTGGACAGCGTTTCCTTTCGAAGCTCATCAATCTCTCTCTCTCTCTCTCTCTCTCTCTCTCTCTCTATATATATATATATATATATATACATATATATATATATATATATATATATATATATATATATATATATATATGTATAGGTACTTTTTTTTACATAAGCATTTATATGTCGCTACACATTCCTGACCATGTTTCGGCCAGCCAATTACAAGTAAGTAGAGACTTCTTCAGATATATTGTTTATACAAAAGTGAAGTCCGTAATAATTACCACATCACTTCAAGTCCATAATAATTATGGACTTCCATTTTGTGTTAACAATATCGCCTATAAAGGTCTGTAGTTACTTGTAACTGGCGGACCGAAACATGCTCATGAATGTTTAATGACATATAAATGCTGATGTAAAACAAATAAAAAGTATATTTTTTCTACTTCGGTATTGAGCACTCTAGCATTAACCTCGTTAAAACTTCATTGATTGCTTCACCTCTAGAAAATATTAACCTGGAATTACATACACACGCGCGTATATATATATATATATATATATATATATATATATATATATATATATATATGAGGGAAGGGGCGACTTGAATGACGCCAGCGTCATAATTTTCCGAGGTCTATGAACATAATTTAGGCAAGTTTAAATATATTGATAGAATTAAGTTAAAAACTATATTATTTGAAGACTATATTATTGGAAGACTATATTATTTGCGTGTGTATGGGAGATTTCTAAATGGTTATAACTGTTTATGTTGTGTTTGTTATCATTTGTATGCAATACATATATTCTGTTTATGCATTATGCGGTTGACGCGTATTGTACTTCAATGAGTAAATCTTTAAAGGAAGGGGCGGCTTGAATGACGCCAGCGTCATAATTTTCCGAGACCTTTTCTTTTCTCAAGCCTTCAATAAAGTATTTTTACAGAAGTGAAGTTTATCAGATGTTTTCAGATTTGGTCACTTGAACACATATTTCAGCGCTGGATTTTATATATAGTTATAATAATTTTTGTTATACAAACATAAAAGTTACACATTCAGTCGTAATTGTAATAAGCTCGTTATCCGCAGGTTTTCGTTTTGAGTATTATTCTTTATATCTATTTTATATTATACCTTCTGCAAATCCATGTAAGTTCCTGAGGAAGTTTACTTAAAATATCATACTTTTAAAATTTTACTTAACTTAAATAATATTACATTTCCCGGCTAGTGAATTGCGTAACCCAGTGTTAATGCTATATGTATAATATTTGCAGTTCAAAACGAAAGAAATTTAAATATATGAACGTTAAAAACATATTTTTAAGTTAATCATGTGACTCTAAACGATATATGTTACTATACTCTATCTATTACTGTACTCAGTACTATTATATAAATACTATTAAATAAATACTATTATATATATATATATATACTATTATACTAAATACTATTATATAAATATATTAAATAAATACTATTATATAAATACTATTATATAAATACAATAAAGAGATTTTTTACTCGATGCGTAGAAATGTTAGCTGGAATGCTATATCTCGAAAATAAAAGAAGACGTTCGTTGTTTTTGAGGTTTACAGAATATCAACCATTGTTTTATAATTTTATGACGATTGATTAATTTGGGTTTAAAGATACCTTTATATCATACAGCATCTCACCTTCCCAAATTGTTACTTATTTAATTTCAACGTTGCTTACGTTACTCCATTGTGATATCATCCTCATGGATTATCCAAAATATGCTAACTAAAGAAGCATATATTTGTTAGCAGATGCTAATTATTTCTTGTTAGTTTCATTCAATTTATGAATGAGTTAAATCTCTTTCCCTCTCTTTTTTTCTTCCATAGAAATTCTTCCTATTCCCGTTTTGCTGTTCCTTAAAACTAAATATTTAAAGGATGATCCAAATTTATAACGGAAGGTGCTAAGTTGAAGTAATATAAAACACTTACAAGATTAAGTTGATTACAAAAATATAACATTAATTGAAGTAGCCATCTGCCGGAGGAGGGATAAAGTTTTTAGATTAGCTATCTATGAAAAAAAAAAAAGACATGAACAAAATCTTTCATTGGTTTATATTTAAGATTAATCACAGTTGTGAAATTATTTCATATTTAGAAAGCTTAGAAAGGCTAAAACCATGTCACAAGGAAACATTGGTTATTATCGAACTTCAGACGAGTCGGTACTTAGAAGATTGAGTGCTTCAGAATAACAGCTACTGGAAGTAAAATGTCTATAAATAAATAAATAAAAATATATAACGTAATTCATCTATTCTACAAATGGGGGAACTCATTATATAAACTGAAAACTACTTATCTCAACATTGTTTTCGATCATAGTAGATGGGCAATGCTAGACCAGGACAAGTTCAGTTGGGGATTGCATCGTCATAAACACGTCATTGGACAAGTATCTTTTCTTTCAGGTAATATCCATTATCTCCCTATAAATAAGATGCCTTATTTCTTTATGAATAAACGGCCCTGTTTCATTGATTCTAAAGTACACTACAAAAAATTCAATTATTTTTTAATATAATTTTGTTTTTATTTTTGTTTGTATTTCTTGCAGTTTCATTATTCTGATCATTATTTTTTCGAATGATATAAAAACCGAAAAAGAATGCTTACCTCCCCTGTGAGATTAACTTGTCACCATTATAAGCTCATCTTTGTATGCACATCATTATTAATGCTTTAAGTTTTTTTTCTTATAAATGAGTGAGACAAAGGAAAGAAAAAAGCAGTTATTTTCATTTTAGCCATTTGTCTTCCAATCGTCAAGTTCTGATGAAACTTGTTCATACACTTTTTGTTTTATATTTAAGATTCTTTAAATATTTTTGCGTTTTTATCTCTCACGTACTGATGCCGTTTTATGCATGAAATAAAGAACATTTCCAATTGATATTTCCATTTTCTCCCAATGCTATAGACTATTTAACTAGCATTCCCTATAAATACTATCTTGAAAAAATATTGACGTCAGCAACAAAAGATATTAACTAAAATAATCCACTTGTGAAATCAGTTACCAAATATAGCAAATCAATTATAGCCACATTTACGTATTATGTTGTTGATAATAATAGGCGATTAAAATTAGTTTTACTGAAAGATCTTGAGCATTGTAGAAAAGTTTTAGCATTTTTTAATTATTATTGTGTATAAGTGGCTTTTTGACATTTTTTTTTTATGCTGTATCTTTTTTTTTTCATTTGGTTGAAGTTACCTGCAGATGACTCGACAAAGAATTGAAAGTGCTACGATGGAGCATTTATTTAATGTTTTTTTTTACACAGACCATTATTAGAAAGATTGAAAAATATAAAGGTATACTCAAGCAGATGATGATAATAAAAAAGACATAATCAAGCAAATGACTTCTGCTATATTTACAAATGTTTGTTTGAATAAGAAAATGCTGCTTAAATGAATACACAATATGTGTGTCTGGCCCTGTGTATGTGTATGTGTAAATGCGTTCCCCATGGATTCTGAAATGACTAGGTTTTTTTTTTTCAATTTCACACAAATGTATGTTATGTGTCTGCGAATGTTCTTAGATAGGGTTTGTCCCGGAATGTCTTTTATAAATATCGAAAATTGATAATCAAAAAAATCTGATTAAAGAAGAAACAGTCCAATTTTGAGCAAAGTTTACATCCTTATATAGTTTAACATCACCATTGCACTTGAAAAGTTTTATCACCATACAAACAAAAGAACCCGGCGTATGAAATAAGCAGCAGGTTCTTTGATTAGACATGCATGCATTTGAAATGAATGTTTCTGTTTGGATCACAATTGAAACATGATCCCTCCCTTTTGCATTTTAAACTTAAATTCACGCCATTATATGAAAATAATTTTATAAAATGAAAGGTAGGTTCTCTACAGTGCAATTTAGACTACACTGTATTGTGGAGTAAGTCACTGCGAGTAGGCATATAAAGCTGTCGGTTTCCGATTAGATTGATTAATTAAAAAATTGGTGATTTCATCAAATTCAATGGTAATAAAAATATCGGAAGCGTGGAACATTCGTTGATCCTAATTCAATCGCGGACAACCTCGAGTATTTGATAATTATTATAGTAAATAAGATATATACAGGAATATAAAGTTTTTAATTATGAGCATATACATGCAACTAAAACCATATAGCGATATTAACAAACCGACGGATAAAGCAAATAAATATAGCTATTAGCCTACTTATTTTGTTCTTAAATATATTGTTACTTTCAACCATACCAAAGATGAAATAAAAAAAGGTAATTATAAATTATCATGTATAACTATGTCTTAAAACTTAAAAACTTTACTCATTTTAATATGAATTGTTCTAAAATCGAATATAACGTTTTGAATAAAATGTCGTTACTTAAAAAGCTTAAAATTTATTCTATGCATTACTTTTTTGTAGATTGGAATACATCAAATCATTCCTACTATTTATTTAATTTAATTTCTTTATATTATTAATCCCGACAGACCTTATTATTTAAAGAGAAATATTATTTTAACAATAAATTATCGAGTTAAATGCAAAAATAAAACTATTGTGGAATTACCATAGGGTCATAATAAGTAATATCCATTATTCATATTGGAGAATCCAGCCAAATCTACAAGCAAATGCGTGTTAGTTAAATTATGAACAACTATATATGTACTCTAATGAATAATAAATTCAAATTCGTAATTCATTAGATGAGAATTTATTATTTAGATTATTCGAACTCTAATTTTCATACCGAATGTTATTTTCACAGCGGATCTTCTTCTGATCGAATTTGAATACCTTTATGTTGATCTCCATAATCAGTATGAAAT
Organism: Euprymna scolopes; assembly: GCF_053919585.1. Taxonomy (NCBI): domain Eukaryota; kingdom Metazoa; phylum Mollusca; class Cephalopoda; order Sepiida; family Sepiolidae; genus Euprymna; species Euprymna scolopes. The sequence goes on along the minus strand of NC_136490.1, from coordinate 69,098,956 downwards.
TTCCAATGAAACCATTTATTTAATCCATGGAAATAGCATGATTTTGTTCTATTAGCCATACCTGGGCAGAAGTCTTAAGTAATTCGTCAATGCATTCTTACTATCGCCCGTATCGAGGATTGAACCATAAACCTTTAGCAAATTGTCACGTAGAACTAATTATTATTTACCACTTTTATTTGTTGTGCCATGAGTTCTTGCAGATATAAAGGTTCCCGAATGTGACAATACGCCCCCAAAGTAGATCGGAGGTTACATCGACCACAAAAACCACATACTATGAAAAGAAGTACATATATATATATATATATATATATATATATATATATATATATATATATATATATTCACTATCTTAGTTATATCAGTAAATTCATAGCCCCCACCCACCCAGCCCCCTAAAAAATTGCTTTTGTTTGTAACCACATTTTTAGCACTGGTCAGTAGATGGAAATAGCAAAGATCTCTCATATCCCTTTTGAGAGCTTAGTCATTTATTTTTCTTTAAGCATAATATTGTTTTATTTATTATTTTGTTTGCATTTCTTTTTTGGCTTTTTTGTCTGAAGCTGATGCCAATGGAAAATTCCATAAGAAAGATACCATCCAACCAATATATTTTGGCATCACAATTTATTCCTTCGGCTTTGGCTCCTTCCCTTCCATTATCTCCCATCCCATTCCCATCATGTTTCTCTTTCTATCCTTTTTCTCATGTCCACTGCTTGTTTTTTATTTTCGTCTTCGCTTTCTCCTCCTAATTGTATGTCCCCTCAAAAAGGCCAGAGTCGATCACTGAAAGTGGCAGATGACCTGTCAGCAGCAGTAGCGTGACCATGACAAGCAGCTACACTAGAAATTTTAATCACATCTCCGAGGAGCACCTGACTATTGTGACATGAATTCAAACCCACGCTCCTGATGCCCAATGTACACTTCTGATTGACTGCCTGACAACACGGGGAGATTTTATAGTGAGCCACATGAAAGACATGAAGAGACAGAGACATAAAGCCTGGAAACCTGGAAGGATGGACAAATGAACAAAAAAAAAAAAAAGAAAAAGACAGAGTAGAAGGGAAGGTGAATATATATATATATATATATATATATATATATATATATATATATATATATATATATATATATATATATATATATATATATATATATTCATAAAAGGAAGAAGGTATGGATGAAAACATAAGTCCTGAGATGATGTGGGATCGTCGCACAATTTATGGATCCAGAAATCAAGATGCCACTTGGTTGTTATGGGGATTGTGGATGAAGGGAAGAAGCAGATGCGATGTAAGATGGAAGACGTAGTTACGTTATTGGTCATTTTTTTAAAAAAAGATCTAGTCTCAAGAGGAGGTAGCTTTATAATTACCTCTAAGATAGAAGTATACGGTCACATCTACGGACACAAATGATTTTCAGTGGCCAGTGATCTAATCAAGAATTCAAAAGAAATCCAAGTATTTACTTTTAGAATTTTTATTTCTTTATTTTTTCTTTATTTTTTGACAGTAAAAGGGTGAGGCAGAGCACTTAGTTGGACCCAGCAATTCTAGGGCAAAGCCGATGGAGGCTCTCTCTTCATTCAGCTAATGGAGCTGTCATTCAAACATCTGATATAACTCTGCCTACTACCCCCTTCCACTAGAAGTCCACGACTAACCCAGAGGAAAGAATCACACTATCCCAGGGGAATAAGCTAGCCTGGATAAATTTGCAATTAAAGAAAAACATCTGCAACCTGCAACCTGCTTTTTCTGGGTATATCTTTCCAGCCAATTCATAATGAAATCCAATTCAGGTCTAAGTTCTTATAAGCCTGAGATTATAAATATAACAAAATAGCCACACTACTGTGTGATTGGACATTATAAATATAACCCACAAAATAACATCTCTTACATACAGAAACTTCACTAAAGTAAATATAACATTTTTATTGTCTAGTGTACTTGGTCTTTAACATTTGTATTTATTTAACCATAGCAATATATTTTATGTAAATTGTAAAAATACTTAGATTTTGATAATGATTATTGTTGCTGAAATACTTGGATCAAAAGTTGTTTGTCAGTAATTGCATTGCAAATTGGACTGGAAAATATCTGGTAGATCTGCCGTCTTGATCTTTTCTTTGACCAATATTCCCATGAATATGGTGATTCGTAATTAGTACATGGCCTAGGGTCTGCAAAGTATAGCGAGATTGTGGTGGGTGCAGTGGTTGCTGGTATAGACTGTAAGCGTGGCATGCTGAGTTCGAATTTGTTTAGTTTTGCATAATTATCTTTAAACAGGTATGACTTCATATTATGCCTCCGATAATAGATGAAATAGAAGTAAAGACTTGTTTTTCAAACCTTGGAAATGAAGCTATTCTAAAAGAAAACTCCAATATAAAAATTGTCACCTGGTAGATTTTTGCCATTTTTATAATTTATAGCCCTCCTCACGGTTACTGATGCCATTAATAGAGAAACAAAACGTGTAACGCTCGAGTAGTGCCATCTAAATAGCTCAAAATTTACAAGTCCCTTGTAGGTGGGGGAGAGACAAACATATGTTACCTTGGAAGGAACTGCTACAGAGTATAAATGATACTCATTATAGAGTTTCTTGGTCTTATACTATCTGCCAATCTCCACCCACAGATTTGCATCCTTATACATGCTTTATGAGTGCGTCCATTGAATGTGCTCCAATGAACTTATTTTACTTGGATTCCCTAAACGATAATAATCACGCGATCAGCGGCTAAATCTGAAGACTTCCTTGGATGTCAAAAGTTTTTCTACTCTTTATTTGGACCGCCGGTTTTGGAATTCCCTGCCTGATCCCCATTTCCTCGAAAATACCAATATGCAGAAATGTAAATGTTGCTTAACCCTTGACTCAAATTGCCCAGCTATAAATTTGGACTGGACCAAAGTAGTTTCTTTCATTTAAATGGGTATATGTTCGGAATAAAAGTTAAAGAATAAATTCCTGACAGTTGCTACAGAAACTATACAACTTGCTCTGTATACTAAATATTAAGCCTGGTATATATTCATAACTATGTATGATTAAGAAGTGTGCACTTTATATTATATTATTTTTTATATTTTGATATTTATAATCTAAAATGTTTACGTTTCAGATTACGTTTCAGATTACGAAACTAAAGAAAACAGATTCAATGCAGTGTATCCTTGTTATCATTCAGATCTTCGGTTCAAAAACATTTTTTCTAAACTCATTAACCCCCATCTTTAAGCCTGTTGCTTTCCTGCATAATTTCAACTTGACAAATAATACGAAAGTTCAATCTGCAAATTAAAAAAAAAATGTTTGGAACAACTGGTATTTTCGAAGTATTTCCCTTTCACAATATTATCTAAAAAAAAAAAAAAAACGATAAAATAGGTCAGCATTTTTATCACTTTGAATATGTTGTTTATTTATTGGAGTTGAAATTTCTACTTGCATTGGACAATGAAAACATGATGAACAACTTTTTTTAAAATGAAAAATATTTCAACAGGTTTGCATTCCATGTTTTTGACCCGCCCACATTTGGAATGATGATAGCTATTTATTCAAAGACAAATCTTTACAAACGAGAGACTGAAGCTTATTAAAAGGCAGATGAAGGTTACTCGAACGAATATTTCCTTTATAAATCACACAAAATCAAAAGAGCTTCCAAACGAATTATTTGCTTTTGATTAAAGTAGAGATAAAGAGTGACTGAGAAAAAAAGGCAAGCCAACTTTCTGGTCCACAAAGGTGCTACCTTTTCTACTGAAATTCGTCATCTATTTGTTTTGCAAACTCGTGTTTGACAAACAGCTTGAATTCTGTTTCTCTTGTAGACCTGCTTTCTCAAATGGATGACATTTTGAATGAATTAAATTGAATCTCAGCCATGTTGAACACTCTTTTATTTTACTTCAAAATCAAAATGCCAAAAACTGAATTAATAAGAGATTTTTTCCATCATTTAATTTACGTTTTTGTTTTCTTCTTTTAATACACATTTTCAATTGGAAAATGTTGTGGATTAAATCTTTAGTCATTCTGATTGCAATCTCATTATCATCGCGAACTCTGAATTACCGAGTTCATGTCTTGATTTACAGTGTCATTATAAAGCTATGCTATTCTACTGTTCATTTCCTATTTCTAATATTTCTTTTTGTTGTTATTTTTCCCGGTATTATTTGAAAGAATTTTGTGTCCACCTCAACACCCACTCGATTCTTTTCTTTCTCATATCGAATTTCTGGCCAGTGATCAGTTAATCAACATTCTTCAACCTTCTTTAAGTAAAAAAAACAAACATTTTTGAGCTCAATTTTTTATTTTATTTCAGATTATTTTGTATTAATCAAACAGCGATGTTAAACCATGTTTTCTATTCAAGATTTTTGCTGCTCGTTTCAAAAAAAATATTTAGGTTCTTTTTAACCATTTTCTTTTCATACTAGCAATATTTTCGCTAGTTATATAATGTCTAAATTGATTTTTAAAGAAGTACTAGTTGAAGTACTATTCTACATCGGGTAGCAATGATTATACTCTGAAAAATTATAACCTTATATGTCTTCATATACTTGTACTAAATTGCGCATTTAACTTTAATAGTATCCTTTTTTACTATAGCATGACACTCTTATCTGTTTCATTTCTGCCTCTGGGTAGTTTCCTGAATATAAACGATGTAGAATATTTTACATATGAATTTATTAAGTAAACACACAATCCTTGTCTACTTTGTAATATTTGAATTATTTGGATAACTGTTTTTATCTTGTATATTATTCTCACAACATTTAAGCTGATATAATCTCCGACCTTCTTCTAGTGGTATCTTGTTAAACTCGGAAACTTTTATATTGATAATATGTTCGTAATTTTAACCGGGACCCTTTATTCAATCTATGGGTAGATTGTCCTCGTTCAGTAAGCCATAAGTTAGTAGAAGTATTAAGTAACTTGTAATTATATTCTTTATATCGCCTGTAGTGAGACTTTAATATTTAATCTCTAGAAATTGTCAATTTAGAACTGATTATTATTTAGCATTTAATCTCATGACTGTGTCCGTGTTACTTAATACTCTAACATGGCTGACGTCACAAAAAACAATTTATCCTCATCGATTAAATAAGGGTTAGTCTGAAATCCATACATATTTTTGAGATCGACATAAAGATTCACAAGTTTACGTAGACATTTTTTGAAAAATGTTCGGGGATTACGCCGACTGAAACAGTAGTTCGAATAACCTAAAGAATATCAATCCTAATATCTAAAAATACGAAAGAATCATTGCCTGGTTGGTTTCATCATATATTCCCAGAAGCTGTCATTATCACACGTTATTCCAGTTTGCCATGAGTAAGAAAGCCTTTCATTCTCAAATATAAGCCTTGTTCACTTACTGGCTGTTTTGACAAGGGTATTTCAAAATGTATGAAGTGTTTATGAAACAAAAAGATCATCCAGTTGTTTCCATTTTCATATATTAACTCGAATCCGTACGGATTTGATATACTTTTCATGAAGTTTTTAGATGACAATAAATAATATGCATTATTTAGATTTTTCAGAATAGTTCTCATCTTGGTTATTATTCTCACAATGTTTCGGCTGATGTAACCTCCGACCTTCTTCAGGTGTATATTGACTTTGGCACTTATTGGTGAACGCTGGAAAAAATTTTTTTTAAGAACCATTGTCATTAGAATTCAAAATGTGTAGATTACAAATTTAGAGATCTGTGATCCGCAATTCCAGGAAAATAGTAAACGCCAAGAAAAAATCCAGCAGAATTAACACAGAGAAAAACAGTGCTAAAAGAAATGAATTAAAAAAAATGTAGGACTTAACGGTGAGCGTATAGGTCGTTCTGACTGCTGGTTTTATGTTAAACTAGGGTATTGTTTATAATAGCTGGATAAACGTACGATGCGATTATCAGTTATAACTTAAAGATTTGTTATTTAACACCATGCGTTTGGTACATACGCAAATATCGCTATTTCATTGACCGGAATAGCTTTCTCAACAAAAGTTAGAACAACAATTTCTCCTGGCAGACTTACATGCCAAATATTAGTCCATATTCTGAAAAAGAGTCCTTTCAATACATTTAATCTGTTTTTAATATTCAACTATTCTCAGTATTTTTTTTTATTCTTGAACAGAGGAAGGCAGATGAGTATGTATTCTCATAATCACATGTACTATGCTTGTCACTCATAAGACTTGGACTAAATTTAACAAAATAACATTTCGCTGGCTTTTATCCTGACTCGGATTCGATTTAGAGGAAGAGAAAGGCATCTATCTATCTATCTATCTATCTATCTCGATATATATATATATATATATATATATATGTATATGTAGATAAATAGATATATGTAGGTATATATGTATATATATATATATATATATATATATATATATATATATATATATATATATGGAGATAAATAGATATGAAGAAAGACAAAGAGATAATGGAAGAAATAAGAGAAAAAACAGATGCATGTTGTTTATTTAAAAGTATCAAGTAACTACAGAGACTCAGTTGGTTAGCATACCGCACTTAGAGACATAGGTTATTAGAATTTCATTTGGGGCATGATAATTTTTACTCTGCCTGTGTCACAAAATGAATTTAGACATTTCAAACGGTAATATTCAGCAGATTGAATGCGTTTAATTTTACTTTTTTCCACTGTTACTTACCAAATTCTTTGAAATTAGGAAAGCAGACAATATCGGGTAGTTTTACTAGTTTAAAATAATATTCTCAGTTGTAAATGTTGATTTTTATATTTGCTACGACTTTTTCAATGCATAAAATATCCTAACAAAAATATCGGTTTTTAAAAAGAAGTCATTATATTATATGCATGTTTAAAAAATAAGATCGTTTCTTCTTAGTGTTGAATTGATCGTTACTATTGCGATTTTAAATAATTTCTACGTGAAGTTTATTCAAAGTAAAAAATGAAAGAAGATGTTTGACATGTGATTTATTCAGTATTTGTAATTAAAAAAGTTGTATTGTTGAGACGATATAAAAAAGCTACATTAGTTATCAGATAAACAATTGGTTTTGAAATGAACAAATATGTGTGATGCAATTCTAAGGGAGAAAATATTACACCGAAGCAAAACCAAAAGAATGTTATTACTTTTCATGCTTATTAATCTCTCTCCCTCTCTCTCTCTTTCTCTCTCTCTCTCTCACTCTATCTATCTATCTATCTATCTATCTATCTATCTATCTATCTATCTCTCTCTCTCTCTCTCTCTCTATATATATATATATATATATTTGTGTATATACAAACATATATATATTTATATATATAAATTTCTGTAGAAATATATTTTCTTATTATATATCAATCTTTATATAGGAAGCTCAATGTGATTACATAGCAATATATAGAATAAATGATAAAAAATTATATTTCAAAATTCATGATGTTGACCATCTTATAATTTATTCCTTTAAATCAGTCGATTTATACAATTCTTGGCAGTATCTGTTTCGTAACACAAAATCAATCACTTAATTATTATATTAATTAGTGAATCTATTATGCCCTTAACTCATACAGAATAAATTGCAAGAATCAATCCGCCAAAAGGAATTAATATATATATATATATATATATATATATATATATATGTATATATATATAGTATGTTTTTAAAATATGTATGGCAATTAAGCTACATTGAGTTGTCTGCATTTGATATTCGCGAGTTTTCCTAAGCCTGGCGAAAACCTGAAGTAAATACTATAAAGAAATCCATAGCATTTTATGTAGATTCATGGAATATATATATATATATATATATATATATATATATATATATATATATATATATATATATATATATATATATATATAATTTTTTTAATTCAATTTTCACCCCAAACAAGGCACAGTGCCACTTTGAAGCAGGGGGCTACTATCAGGGACTTAATTTGCAGGAGCATTATGAAGGGAGATGAGTAGGAAGATGTTTGTTCACATTACACTTGAACTTCTGCATATCAGTACAGTTGAGAAAGCAGAATCCCGGAAGGGAGTTCCAAAGACTTGCAGTTCTGGGGAAGAAACTATTGGAGTAAAAGGCTTTCTTGCACCTAGGGATCTCTACTGTAAAGGGATGAGACTTAGTAGCTTGTCGGGTTTGTCGGGGGTAGTTACGTCGAGGAGGTATAAGTGTTTGCAGTTCGTCAGAGCATTCACCATTAAAGTATTTGTAGAACAGGCAGAGGGACGCAACATCTCGACGATATATATATATATATATATATATATATATATATATATACATATATATATATAGTTTTTAATATTCATTTTAGCAAAATATAGTTAAAAAGCCCCTTTAAAAGATTAAAGTTAAGCCTATTTTAGGGAAATACGATCAACTCTAACGCAAATACAACGTTCCGAATTCCAGTCGTTAAATACTTCTTGACTGTTTACTATATATGCGCCGATTTGGCATTTATAAACACTTAATTTCTTTCAATTCTTGTGTTAATTGCTGGTGACCTTGAAGTAAAATGCTAGCCTACAATATCAAAGGTGAAGTTGTGACTTTATTTGAATCATCAGCAGTAATTATCACTTCCTACACTGATGATTGTGTAAGCATAAAACATTAGAGTGTGAAGGTATGAAAATATGTGCATGTATAGAACATATGTGTATATGTGTATGATAATATAAAAAAAAACGACAATGTTTTATATGATATAGATTGATTTCGGTTGCAATCAAGTCCAGAGTAAAACTCTACGGAATACAAGAAAGTAGCTGTTCAAATATTTAAAACGTGCCTTAAATTTGTTCCATAGTAATTAGTCATAAATTTCTATAGATTTCAAGTTCCTCTTATAACCTCTTAAGCTAAAGCTTTGACATCTTCTAGAATCAAGTTCCATTTTGATGGTGTACAATATTCATTTGACATCAATCTCTGATGACGGGAGTTTTAGTTTACTGCCTGAATTTGTACAAATAAGGTTTGAATTGACCTAAAAATATTTGTTAGTACTTTTGCTTAGAAACTAACATTAAATTACAGTGTGGTACAACTTTGATCTCTCAACTCTCTCTCTCTCCCTCTCTCTCACACACACGCACCGATATATACAGGGTGTCCCAATAATATGTATACGCTCTTTAAATGAGCATAAAACCAAAGTTTCATACATATGAATACTGTGATCAAATATAGAAACCAGCTAATTATCGAAAGTATTCAAATTATTGGCCATTGTGGTCCATGAACAGCTGAACACGCTCATTGATTTAATCGAAAACGTTCCTAATTAGTTCAATTAGTATATTGACACATCTTCTTTCGATGGTTGCTTTCAACTCATTCATTGTAGCTCGTTTTGTGGCGTGAACCCTGTGTTTAACACTCCCCCCACCCCCACCCCACCAAAAGAGAAAAATTCATGGAAGGGTCAAATCCGTTGAACATGGACAGTACTCGATACTTCCTCTTTGTCATAACTATCTGTTTTGCAGGTGACTATTAAGATATGCTTTTACGTAATGATGATAGTGAGGAATTGCTCCCTCCTGCTGGAAGTGCCATTATTTATTCCTAAACATCTCTTGGGAACGTGGCATAGCGTATTCATGAGCAAGTTGAGATAATTTAAAGAGTGTATATATTTTTCTGGGGCACCCTGTATATTATTTAGAGTGAAGTATTCCATTCAAACTTTATTTCAGATGGTAGGGCTTATTTGACTTTTTATTTTCTTCGTGGATCTCCCTCCCGTCTTGAAATGGTTTTGTCTGAGTACTAGAAAAAGAGTACAATATAGCAAAACTTGAAAATTCAAATATTTCAGATTTGCATAAAAATTGATCCATAGTAATTAGTCACTAATTAGACAAGGTTCTCTGTATTTCAGTTTCTTTGCTTTCATAACTTTTTAAAGTCAACCAACTACATTGCACACAATAACATATCTAAAAACTTCTGAGCATTTCCAATCATTCGAACTTTTAAAATTCAATAGTTTTCTTTGCAAGTGCAAGTTCTATTCTCATACAATTTAAACCATAAAACCATGTATTTGCATTGAAGTATTTTGGAGTCTGACCTCTTCATTTTTTTTTAATGAAACAGCGTATGACGCACCCAAGTAAATTTATTTTTGGTTCAGAGTTCAATGATGATGAATACTTTGAAAGGATTGAATAAAAAAAAATAAAATTTGGCGACTCATGTGAACGGTTCATAGACACTATTTGTTGGACATAGATTTTCAAATGACCATGTTGTAGTCCTCAACGCGTTCCACACATGGTAAGTTCTTGAGAACAAAACTCTATTCAATGAAAATTTCGTTTGATGATAGACAAATTCTAACGTTGTCCGGGTACCAACACGTTGTATGCAGAATACGTCACATAGAAGACAAAGAATAGAAAAAAACTTACCCCACTTTTTTGTTGCACAATGACATTTATTTCCTCATTCTCTCGTTCTTACAATGACGTCCTTCACGTGATTGTCTTCTCGAATTTGCTCTCGAACGATTTCCATGCCTCTAATGTGATCGTCGAACGTTCTTCCCGTCTCCGACGTGATTTCCCTTTTAAAGTCCTTATTTTTCTCTACGGCCTAGGTCATTCCGTATGCATTTACATACGCACGTCCGTGCAGCTACTATACGATGATAGAAAATGAGTTGTTTCTCTTAATATTTTGCAATAAAGAACCAGAGATTTGAAGCATAGTCGAGCATTTTCCATGGAAATATCGAGTTGGGAAGGACTTGCGGCCTTTTTTTGTGAAAACGAGTCTGTAAAGAAAGGACAAGATCATTTCTCATGGATTAAAAATCGATTTTGAACTTTGTCAAGGCAAGAAAGTATATTTTAAGTGACAACACGTCAGCTACTGCTAAATGTTATGAAAATGAAATAGAAAAAGATTCAGAGTATGAGACCAAAAAAAAAAAAAACAGAAAGAGAGAGAGGGAGACTGAAAGTGAGAAATATATAAAGACTTAAGAGAACTAAATCTTGAGAGAGAGAGAAAGAGAGAGGGAGAGAGAGATCAGATGAACAAAATTAGAGAGGTATAGAGAGTGAGAGAAAAAAAAGTTTTCCATGGTTAGAGTGAGAGGGTGTAAAAGAAAGAGAGAGAGAGAGAGAAGATAGTAAGAGAGACAAAGAGTGTGTGTGTATGTATGTGTGTGTGTGCGCGTGTGTGTATCTAAGAGAGAGAAAAAGAGAGAGAGAAAGAAAGAGAGAGAGAAAGAAAGAGAGATAGATAGATAGATAGAGAGAGAGAGAGAGAGAAAGAGAGAGAGAGAGAGAGAGAAAGAGAGAATGGAAAGATTGTGTAAGGGGGTTGAAAGAATGTTCTGGGGGGGGTGAAAGTATAAGAGTGTGAAAGAGAGAGAAGAGAGAGATATAAAGAGATAAATGTAAAGAGAATAAGTAAAAGACATATATATATATATATATATATATATATATATAATGTATGTATATATAGAGAGAGAAATAGAGAGAAATAGGGGGAGAAAAACTGAGTAAGAGAGAGAGAGAGAGAGAGAGAGAGAGAGAGAGAGAGAGAGAGAGAGAGAGAGAGAGAAATAAAATAAACGAGATTATTTGTAGAGCCGATTTTATATAAGCACAAGAATGCTTCACTTGATAAAACTCCGTGAAACATTATTCTAGTTCATCTTTGAAGTTGTCTATATTCATTGCTATTAGTAAAAAAGCATAAAACTGATTATGATAAAAAGTACAGTTCCGTGTTTCCATTTATTTTATTATGTCTGGCCACATCTATTGTGCCTAATGGTCCACATTTTCACTCTCCATAAATCCGACATTACGATTCTTCCATTAAGAGACAAAATAGAAACAAATACTCGTGACTCAATATTGGTCACCTGATCCCAAGTGACAGGCATTTTACTGGAAGGTTGTTTCTTTAGCTTTTGAATTTTAATTCTATTTAATATTTTATTTTTATATGTTCATGAAGAAAAATCAGGTTAACTTAGTTCTTTGTTACTATCGCATTTTCATTCCAAATTTGATATTTTTAAAACTTAATGCTTGTTGTTGAACCAGGTAAACATCTTTGAATTCACTAGTGGTTAGATTGTAAGGTGATTGATGAACTCGGACGATTTAGATGTTTACTATATTTGTGAGATGATTTATATTTAGTAACAACTTAGATTTTCTTGCCTTTGTATTGGTTGCTGCTATATTAACGTTTTGGTCACTTTACTCCCATGCCTTCTTTAGGTGAGTTTTGTCATTAATCTTCTAGTAATTTAGAGCTTAACACGTCACCGAGGTAGATTAATCTAATTGCACATTCCATGGCTTTTATATCTTGTATTTTTATACTAAAGGGTCACCACTTGTTTAAGCTTAAATCCATTCTAGGGTAAGGCTTAATGACATGGTATGATTGCTGGTTGAGATATGAATACACATGATATGATTGATTATGATTAATTGAATGAATAAAGTTTGATTTTATGGAGTCGATAAATGACAGCAATCTTTTGACATGGCGTTCAAAAATAGCCATACTCTAATCTGCATGTAAGCAAATTTATTGCATTATGTTCAACAGATGGGAAAACCTTGCAAATCACCTCTATTAATTTAAATACAGTTTTAATTCTCTTACAGCATTCTTTTCCACTTCTATAATCATCTTCTAATCTAAAGCACCAACAAGACAGTCTAATATAATCATTTCCTTCATTACACATCCATTATGAGTGATTAATAACGAAGCACAACCATTATGAAGAAAAGTGGTGTCTTTATTGCTATAGAGTAGTAATAGCGCAACCTTTGGCGACTGTTTTGTCCAATCTCATATTTATCAAAGAGGAAATTAGTGATGATGATATAACACGAATTGTTTAACAAGCAGTTTTACATGGTGTGTACTGCTGCCATCTCTTTTCAATCTGGAATATTTTCTACTATAATTATTGAGGGGATTATTTTAAATAGACTTGTGTTGAGATGTTTGCATCCTCATCAGTAACAAACTCAAACACAAAATATGGAAACGTAGTAAAATCATAAAAATCAAGGATCAGAATATGATAGTTTTCTTTACATCTTCGTATTCTAACCGACTGCCATGAGTACAAGTAGAGCGATAGGTTCTGCTACCCAGGAATTCCTAATCCTATCAATGGCTTGCAGCGCCAAAAAAATACCATGAATTTTATTGGTTTCACGAGTGCCTCTGCTTTGACACTATTAAAAAAAAACATGTCGGGCATCTATTGAGACTTGCTACTGCTCCAGATATATACGCGAAGACCTTTTAAAATTTGGAAATTAAAAATCATTATTTAGAATAAGATGACAACAAATAACATTTTAGCATGTATAATATTTAATTTTTAAATGGTAATACATTTATTCATATGCGCAATTATTCAATTATTAAATAAATCTATTTTTGTAAAAAAATATGTGTGAAATAATCAATGTCTTTTAAATTACAACCATGTTGTCAATATATTTACTGAACACTCAATTGATTCTTTATAAAATTCTGACAACTGCTCAGTTAAATTTTTGATACAAAATTTTTAGTTTATGAGTCAGAAATGAAAGGAAATGAGTGGCAGTTATTCCTCTCACAAATAAAACTTTAGTAAAAGAGAATATACTCTGCTCAATAAATGTTAGTGACATAAGAGTATGAAAAAGGCCATCAGTTTAAAATTAAAAGTGAAATGATATGATGTTCAGCATGAAGAGTTCAAATACAAACTGAGTAAAACATAAATTTCTAAATTATAAAGTTTATAATACAAGGAAAATTGTATTTCATGACTCTATCACACTGTTACATCGTTCCTTCACACCAGTTGATCATACTACCACAAAATTTCGCCATTATACCCCACTGTTTTATCATTCTGTTGTGGAGGACAAATCACCCCTATTTCAGAACTAAGTGGTATCAATCAGTCCTATGAATACCACTGGTTTCAGAGACTAGATGGAGACATTCATACCATATTTAACCGCATGCTACGAACGCGTTCCTCCCATACCACTTTAGTGGCTCCTGTATTCTTTATGATAAATACATATTATATTTTATAAAGTTTACACTACTAGTGGTTTCTTTCATTTGTGACCCTCTAGTCCAGGTTTACGACACATTCTACTACAATATTTTATTAGTCTATCACACAAGATAATCAAACCATTTTACTGTTCTTTCACTCCAAACAAGGCACAATGTCACTTAGACAAAATTATAAACATGCACTGGGCTGCATGTTTTAATGGTGTATATGAATATCAGAGGTTGCAGGTGATAAGTGTCTGACCAAAGCAAAAAAGATGGGAGTGAAGGATGATAATATCTCCGGTTGTAGTCCAGCCACTCAAGATATATTACTTTCTTTTAAAATAAGTATCTCGTTAAACAGGTTCAGACTGGGAGCAACATTTGTGAGAAATGTAATGTCCAAGATTATCTGCAGAATGAATGGACCCTGTTTAGCCGTTGTCTCCAATGGATATCTCGAGGAGTAAGATCTGGGTGGTCGAATGATCACCACTAACAAAGGCCAGAATCAAACAATTTTATTATTTTACGATCCCGTTTTATCATTCAATCACATTTTATTTTCAAAATTGTAGAATCACAACTATAAAATCTTGCATTATATCATTTTACCGCATTTCAGCATTGTACTACACGATCCTACTGAATTGCATTTTGCATTTTATTTCCCTTCAGTGCCATATCATATTGAAATTGTGAAGTTACAAATACACAATTCATTGCATTTCATAATTCTAACATACCATCTCAGCATTTTATCACACCGGTCTCAAAATTGTAGATCTACAACTTGTATTTCAGCATTTTCTACACCATTTCATCGTTCTGCCATAAAATCTCAAAGTTTTAGAATCGCCTAAAAATAGTATTCTATTCCTCATTCTACTGTACGATTTTTATCATTGTTCACCGAACATTTATTTACTTAACGTGATTTCAGCTTAATTATTCAAGTTGAAATTATTCGAATTTAAGATTTGAAAATTAGTCTTACGTTTGTCAGATTTCAAAATTTTAAGAAAGTGGATTCACCGCATTTTGTACCTAAAACTTTCTTGTATAAACTTTGCTTATTTATGTAATTATACACAATATTCAGAACTATATGAAAACATTCGTATATTTGAATGAGTATAATACAAACAATTTAAAGTTTATCTCAAATTCTTATCTTTCTATTTTATAATTTTTTTAACATTTTATCTAAAGACATGTGTAAATAAATAGTTTCATTCTGATAATAAAATTTCTTATCTTTTTTCCAGGTGTGAGCAGAACAGAATGTACTCCAGGGAAGCTTGATGTATATCTGTATATTCATCAACCAAACTTGTACTGCATTTTGAAGAAAGCCAATGTACTTAAATCTACTCTAACATTATCCGATTTTATGCACAAGAAAATGTGAATATATGTGTATATTACATGCATATTTAAACACACATAAACGCATATATATAGTGGATATTTAGGCAACATTTTTCATTTAGACAAACATTATTAAATATAAACGAGAACTTATATATATATATATATATATATATATATATATATATATATATATATATATATATAGTAAGTTATAAAATGTATATGGCGATTAAGCTACACTGAATATTCCACGTTTCATCCACTTTAGGATTCTTCAGGCTTATGCCTGAAGAATCCTAAAGTGGATGAAACGCAGAATATTCAGTGTAGCTTAATCGCCATATACATTTTATAATTTACTAACTAGCTCTACCTAGGTATTGAGCACTTTTGAAGTAAATACTTACGCATAAATCTATACTTTCGTATATTAATTTTATGTGAGTAAATTAAGTAGTTATATATCTATAAAAATAATTATATATATATATATATATATATATATATATAATTCCAGGTACATATTATTTGAAGGTGAAAGCATTCAATAGGTTTATCAAGAGTGCTCAATACCAAAGTAGATCAAGATATACTTTTTATTTAAATTTTACATAATATTTAGAGATCTCTACACACTCATGAATATGTTTCAGTCAACTAATTATAAATAATTAGAGACATCATTAGGCGATGTTGCTTTTACAAAAGGCAAATCTTCAGGAAAATTGGAGAAAAGTTAACAGAGGTTTTTGTTCAGTGAACTATCATGTGATATAGGGATTTTAAATATATGGGAAAATAAAACAAGGGAAAACGAAAAGGAAAAAAGATTAAGAAAATATAAATATACCGGGGGCAGTAAAATAAAATAAAATAAAATTTAAAAGCCATATATCACGTGATTGATCACCGAACAAAATCTTCTGTTCACTATTCTTCAATTTTATTGAGGATTTGTTTTGTTTTTGTATAAAAGCGACTTCGGCTGATGGTGCCTATATTGATTTATGCATAGTTGTTTGAAACATATACCTGTGTAACGATAGCTATATATATATATATATATATATATATATATATATATATATATACATATATATATATATATATATATATATATATATACACACACACACACACATATATATATATATATATAAGAACAAGTAAATAAAACATGTTAAAAACACTTTGAAAAAGAGTTAAAAACATTTAATTTTAAAAAGAAAGCACAAAATAAGTGGATAGTCCTTATATATATATATATATATATATATATATATATATATATATACATATATATATACATGTATATATATATATATATATATATATATATATCACTAGTACACAATTTACATACAAAGACATGGTGAATTATTATTTTTTAAATAATAATAAGATCTTTCAATATATTGGAAGCATTTAAAAACAATTTTTATTCCCAGAAAGAAATGTCGTTGAATATGTTTCAATGTATTGGGATTGAACTCACAGATTTCAGACTATACATTTTTCAGTTCAAAATGGGAATAATAGTTCAGTTCCAAATTTGAATAGTTCCGTTCAAAATAAGAAATTTAAAAATAAAAACATTTTTAAATATCTTTGGTGCTACAGCAAGGCATTGGTTTGTAAAATTTTCGTAGCCTAATGGTTAGGTCAACTGAAAACCGCGGTAACAGGAGAAGTTCGAAAGCACGTATCTTGAAGGTATATGAGATGTATGGAAATTGCAAAGCCGTAGGGAAAAAATCTTTCTATTCCGAAAACCGCCCTCTATCGCTGGATTAATAAGGGAAATTAACCTGATATAAGAGGAGGACCAAGAAATTGTAAGGTCAAACAGGTGCATTTGGATTTTTTTCAAGCACTAGTGGATGAAAATCCTAGGATCACATAAAATGTGATCTTTGAAAGGATTGAAGCCTAGTTTGGATTTAAATTGTTCAAATCTACAGTAGCGAAGCATCTAGATATGATGACATATGCTTAAAGCTGTAAGATTTGTGCCCTAGGGGGCAAATTCTATCGGGAATAGGCGATGTAACGTAGTTTCAGCCTGTACTTGGGGTACCAATATTCACGTTATTGGATATATTGGTCCCCATGGCCTCGTGTATCATGAAATTCGAAGAAGCTCTTTTCGAAAGGAAAGCACGCAGTCTTGGATGCGAGAATGTTTGGGAGGTGCAAGAGACAATATGGGGGTCCAGTTGTGATGGTTGTTGACAATGCCCCATGTCACTCAAACATTGAAAAAATTTTTAGTGAAGAATAATTTATAGGATGTGATGTGTTTAGGAACCATACAGTCCAATTTTTAACCCAATTGGACAAGTATGGTCTTTAACCAAAGCTTACCTCCAGCAGGAATTGGCTGCTAAAGTTGTGAGTATTCTTACAATGGAGAAAAGAGCTGGCTCGTCAATTACTGAATAAAGTGCAAGAGCTTTGACTCCATTAATTGAGGAAGAACTGGGAAGGGTTACACCAGAAGTATGCACTCTTTTCATAGCTGGAATTCAATCTAAAATTCCTGAAGCTGTAGCATTAGAATATGTTGTGTTCTAATAAATGACTTGAATAATTTGTTATATTATAAAATGTTAACAACTTTATTGCTCAAATAATTTATAAACTATGTTTTATATTTATACTTATAATATTTTTTTCATTTTGAACTGAACTATTCCCATTTTGAAATGAACTACTCTTATTTTGAACTGGAAAAGGTATATATGACATGTGTGTTAAGTTAATTCAGCTCCTCCTATTCTTTTCTTTCAACGACATCATCCTATTTGTCTTTTTTGTCACCTGTTACATCATGCGCCGTAGTGATCGGATGGACAAACATTAAAACGCATACACATATTGTCATTTTGATGGTTGCTACATAGAATTTTCATTATTTCTTTGGAAAAATACAACCATTTCTATCTTTTACCGGCGTTCTTTCTTTATATATTAATTAGCTAAGTTTGTTCTGACAAGACATTTTACTTAAAATAAGTTCACATAACTTAGATTAAAAACTGGAACAATAATGATGGCTGACGTTTTGATCAGCGAAATGTTGTATGTCAGCAATCAATTTAACGCAAATGATCAGAGATCAACGTTTGCCTTGCAGTCAAACATTTCATTTTCTTCTTAGCCAATTGATTTCTTTTTAACCTTAAAGCTGAGCCAGCATTTTTGAGCCATCGTTTGATTAGGGTAAAATGAAACAAGTCTATTACCGAATTGAAGCTCGTTAATAAACGGCCTTTGGAAATTCGACAAATTTTTCCGAAAGTTCATATAATAAATGAAACCCTCGTCACTACCGACTGACCCCTCTTCAGGAAATGATGTAAACCTCTTAACAGATTTATCTTATTTATTTGCAAAATACTCTGACTCATCAGAAATGAAAATTCATTGAAAAAATTAATGAGAATAGTGTACATTAGAATCTATATGGGAATTTCTGTCTGTATATTCGTCAGTCTCCAAAAGTATTCAACACAATCACACCCTATTTGTCATGAATCACCTTTGTAATATCGGTTATGTGGTTGAGAAGTAAATATTTATATTATTACTGATACTGCCAATACTATGAGCAATAAATACTTATATACTAAAAATAATTGATAATAACCAAAGCAAATTATGTATAAAAATTGTCTGTGTTCAAAATTGTCTAAATTCTATGAGTTACTAAAAATAATTGCATACACTTACACCTAGTAACCTAAGATGTTCATGCAACCCCTTTTGTAGTTTAGCCTTATTTGATACAAATAAACCTCACTCCATATCTGTACGAAAAACTAATATTATTATTTAGTATTTTTCTCTGCGATTTCATCAGATACATGCATCCAATCAAATCTATAGAATCATACCAAATTTGCACGAGGCAGCTTTAGAATGTTGCATATCTCATAGAGAGGTGAAAAATGTTGACATTATTACGACTAATACTGATGCTGCGATCAGTAAAAAGATGTATGTTAAAAATAATTGAACATCATTGCACAAGGAGAAACCTTGAGATACTGGACGTTTGTTGAGATCACCCAGTTGAATAGATCAGCATTTCTCTAAATTTTATGGGCTATTAAAAGTAACTAGCGGGATCTGTGGAAACCATTCATATGTAAATGGAGACGCATATATATATATATATATATATATATATTATATAAATCCGTAATCCTGTTTGTTTGTTTGTTTGTTCACAATTTGATTAATATATACAAAACTTCCTACTGAAAACGGTTATCTATATAAATTTTATTTACTATAAGATTTTCTATATAAATAAATAGCATCACGATCAATATATATACACTATATTGAAGGCAATGTACATAATAGAACAAATCTAATTTGCATATTATATTAAAGAAAATCTTTTTAAATAATTCGCTCAATTAAAATTACTGATTATAATAATGTAATTGATGTAATTGTTCTATTTAAGAGTATTATTTAAAGTTAATTTATTTAAATTATTTTAATTCAAGTTATTTTGTACTATTTACTAAACTGGCACATTTTAAGTAATTTTCACTGATATTTCACTTCCGGTTATGAACGGATATAGTTTTTAACCAAATCGAGAGATATGGTGATAAAATGATTTGTTTTACTTATTTATTTTCTATAAATGTAAAAGTTACAACTATTGATAAAAAAATAAATAATTAGGCAAAGGATGATTTTATTTTTCGACGAAACATTTTAAATCGTTAGCCCTCTATTAAAGTCTCGGCTATAAATGTCGATTCATTGTAAGGTGTGAGCACGTTTACCAAAAGGTTACAATTTATTTCCTAAAATCATTTTTCAACTATTCACTTGACTGTCTGAATTTTATCATCGTTTCCATAATACTTTGAAAAAGAAACAAGGTAAAGTAATGCTTTTTATATCAGATATATTCCTATGCGTTTTTTTTTTTCACTTTTTTTTCTTCGATTTTCTTTTGAGAAAGATCTTATGTTTTCCTCTCTGGGTAATTGATTTAGTTGATAATATATATTTGTGTGGAGGAGTTTCGACGTAATTATGGTTTTTTTTCGGGGGGACGGGGTGTCGCTTTATGTCTCAGCGTCACTCAAAGAAAAATAATTGCAGAAGTACAAAAATGCGGGTGTTTTTATCTGTTTAGTACTTCTGCAGTTTACGAACCGTGCTATTTTTTGGATATGATTTACAAGTGTAATTCAATTTTTGCCGTATCTTTTGTTTATTAAATTTTTATGTGAAAGTCCTTCCTTTATTAAAAATGGGGTACTTTTTATATACACAACCAAGCATAGTTTATCCGCAAATATCCTAATTTACATTTTTGGGAGCAACACAAACTGAAAACGGACCTGTACAGTTTTTTTTCCTACGTAATGTAGAACTTTCGTTTACATTTTTACCAGTGGTATCTTTTTCACATTTTTGACATCATCACTGTTAATTTACCCCTATTTAATTTAATGTATATACTAGAGGAGTTGAAAGAAAGAGTGTACCCTGATTTAAATTTGAATGGAAAACATCCGGATTGGCTTGCTGAGCGAGCAATTGTTTCTCCACTAAATTTCAATGTAAACAAATTAAATAATTGGCTAATGACTGATTTTCCAGAACAGGAAAAACTTTACAAATCTATTGACACTACTGTAGATGAAGATGATGCTGTGAAATATCCTACAGAGTTCTTGAATTCAATTGAGCTTTCTGGAATGCCTTCCCATCTTCTAAAAGTTAAAGTTGGTTGTCCTATCATGATTTTAAGATCATTAGAGCTACCAAAACAACTAATGGAACAAGATGTGTTGTAACTAGATTGCATAACAATTTGATTGAAGCAATGATTATATTTGGGGCTTATAAAGGTCAAACTGTACTCATTCCGAGAATTCCATTTATGCCAAGTGATAGCGAGTTGCCCTTTGCTTTTCGGAGGCTGCAGTTTCCAGTGAGGCCCTGCTTTGCTATGAGCATTTAGAAGAGTCAAAGGCAAACATTCAAAGTTATCGGGATTGATCTGACAAACCCATGTTTCAGTCACGGCATGTTTTATGTGGCCGTTTCAAGAACAGGAACTTCAAAATCAATCAAGATATTAGCTAATAAAAGAAAAACAAGAAATGTCGTTTACCCAGAAGTTTTGGTTTCGAACCTGTAATTACATAAATATTAAAAGACTGCCAATTAGTATTGTGTAATACAAATATATCCGTAGCAAAGCTCGGCTAATCCAATAATTTCCAAAAATATTGAATAAAACACTATTAAACTTGGCATAAATCTATTAGGATTACCAAATACAAACCAAAATAAAAATTCTAATTATGATGCTTAAGCTTAACCTCACAATAATTATGCAGAAGTTATACCAAACACAGCAGTTGATTATTTTAGAATTTTTGTCTGAAGATAATTTTATAAAAGCCAAATATTCTATTAATTAATTATTATTGTATTAAGCCACCAATCATCAAGACTGAAAGCCACTTATGATTAAGGCTTTATGAGTTGGATAAAGTGCCAATTGATCATGAAAAAAATGTTATGTGAGGATTGAAAATAATGAATGAGTTTAATAAAATTTGATTAATAATGGAACTGATTAATGAAAAGTATTCTCCTAACAAAAATAGCAGAGGTCATCAAGAGGATGGGATGGAAAGTCTTGAATGAGGTGAGCAACCAGGAGAAGACAGGAAAAAAACTATTTTGGGCTAACATCAATTAAATACCCAGGAAAAATAGACGAATTAGATAAATTTGAAAAGGAATTATTAGACATTATTCAAGCATTAGAGTTCAAATACAAGCCAAACAAATTCCAGAGATCTTTAGCCAACAATATTAAGAGATTAAAAAGGAATAATGACGCTATAGTTTTCTCCGATAAAACCAAAAATTTATACAAAATGGGCAAGCAAAGAAAACGCAGCTGACGTTAAACGCAATTAACGATAAATACCAAATAGCAAATAAATAAACATATAGATCTATTAACATAGAAGCCACAGAAGTAGCTACGAAATTAGGCATAGAATATAGAGCTAACCGCCTAGCCAAGAGAAAGGCGTTCGTAACTTTAAAAGACCATAAGGAAAACTTTGCCAGCAATCCATCCTGCAGACTTATAAATCCAGCCAAAAGCGAAATAGGATTAGCCAGTAAAGCTATGATAAAAGAAATAGCCAAGAATATAATAAGTAAAACCAACCTCAACCTATGGGGTAATACGCAGTCAGTGTTAAAATGCTTTAACAATATAACCGACCCACATAGATGCAAATTCACTCAACTAGATATCACAGACTTTTACCCCTCCATTACAAAAGTCACACTAGAAAAAGCATTGAATTTCGCATCAAAATACAAAAAAATCAGCAATATAGAAATAGAAACCATCATGCATGCTAGACAAACCCTCTTATTCTGTGAAGGGAAAACCTGGGTAAAAAAATAAAACCCAGAAGACCCATTTGACGTGGCAATGGGGGCCTACGATAGTGCAAACATCTGCGACTTAATAGGCCTATTCCTACTAGAGACTCTAAACAAAAAATTCCCAGACCATACATTCGGCCTGTATAGGGACGACGGCCTTTGTCTCTCACGCGATCACAACGGGATTAGCCTAGATAAGCTTAGAAAGGATCTAACCAAAACATTTCATGAACTAGGTTTTAAGATAACTATTAGCACCAACTTACACGAAGTGGACTTTCTAGACACGACTCTAAATCTAAATAATTAGACACATAGACCCTTCCACAAACCCAATGAGACACTTCGGTACATAAACAAAGAATCCTGTCATCCCCCTGCGGTTTTCAAAAACATGTTTGCCAATATCAGCAATAGAATTCCACGCTCTCATCAAACGCCGACATCTTCAACCAAGCAGCCCCATATTACAATGAAGCGCTCCAAAAAAAAGCGGATTCACGGAAAGCATCAAATACCAGCCAACCCAAAATCGGCTAACAAAAACTAACTAACAGGCGCAACAGGGGGCTGAACATCATTTGGTCCTCACCTCCGTTTTCCCTCAACACAAAAACACGAGTAGGACACCTGTTCCTGAAACTGCTAGATAGAAATTTCTCTCCACAACATAAGCTGCACAAACTGTTCAATAGAAACACGATTAAGGTCAGCTATTCCACCACTCCATCAATAAAAAAGATCATCACAAAGGAACGCAATGAAAATGAAATTGAGGGCTGTTCTTGCAGACAGGGACGAGTGCCTTTTAGAGAGAGAATGCAAGGTGAAATCCCTCGTATACGAAGCGGCAATCACGCATGAGACCAACGTTAAACCAGAGATATACATAGGGATGACGAAAGGGACGTTCAAGCAGAGATTTTACATGCACAACAGTTCCTTCAGGGCAAAGACGAGGATAAAGACAGCTTTAGCCGCCCGCGTATGGCAGCTTAAAGACAAAGGAACACAATTCAGCATCAAATGGAGGATCATAAAAAGTAAACCAGCATACTCATCAGCCTCTAAACGATGCCCGCTTGGTGACGCAGAGAAATACCACATCATAAAGGCTATTAATGACCCTCAAAAGACCTGTTTGAACGTACGCAGTGAGACACTCAAAGGATGTATGCATAGGAGACAAGCGCTACTAATAAACTGGGAAGACAAAACAATAAACGAGGACCCCACTTAAAGGAGTTTTCCAAGAGTATTCTCATCAGCGTTTAAGGCGCCAACAAGGTGATGGTGGGATAATGATTTGGTCTGGGATTATCGGAGGTAGTTTAGTTGGCACATGGAGAGTCCCAGAAGGCGTAAAAATGACGTCAAATGCTTACATAGCTTTTCTGAAGGAGTACTGTGAACCGTTGCTGAAGAAGCAAAGGTTGACGTTCAGAAGAACCATTATGCAGAATAATGCTCCATCGCATGCAACAAACAAAAGCAACGAGTATTTGCAACAACTGGGATTCTCTGGGTTACGGAAGATGGAGTGGCCTGCATATTCACCAGATTAGCACCCAATTGAGAACTTTTGGAGTACCATGAATCGACGCCAATTTAAGAGCAAAGATGAGTTGTGGGATGCTTTCCAAGAGGTATCGCGAGGAATAATTGTTGACGGAGTCACAAATTGGACTAATTCTGTGGACTAACGTCTTTTACAAGTCATTTATAAAAAGGGATCGCATATCCCCTACTAATGATGTCAACGTAGAAATTGCTATGTAGTTTATTATGTCCTAAGGAATTTTCCTAGTTTCATGTAATGTTTGAATATTATTTCAATAAATAAGTTATGGGTATATTGTGTTTCTCTCCACCTCGTTTATTACTTGCCACACTGAAATCAACAGATATTCCAATCTTTTGCCATAATTTAGCTAATACTGCTGTAAATACTTTTATTTTTGGACTGGAATAGCTGAATTGTAGCGTAAACACTTTCTCAAAGTTTCATGGACTTTTATTCAATCGTACCTTAAGTATTTAAAAAAATATAACCTCGTTATAATTTGATACGCGGTATATATATATATATATATATATATATTCACAAAACTTATATATATATATATATATATATATATATATATATACAATATTAAGTAAAGTGATTTTCAATTTGAAAATTTCAAAAAAAAAAAATTTTTTAATTTAAAAATCAAATTTTAATTAAATTAAAAATCAGTTTCATAAGAAGGAACAACAACAAAGTCAATTATCTGTACGATCGTTTCGGAAATCCGTGCTTTTTATTTGTGGTATACATGAAGTTATGTAGAGCAATTATATATAGTTTTTTTGGTAAGCACGGTCTCCTCATCAGCAAATTTAGGAGGATTTTTATTGAATTTAAAAGACACCATAAATATATATATATACATATATATTCACAAAATTTATAAAAAAAGACACTTGTTTCCTTTAAATGAATCTTAAAGCATATGAATTGTTTTGTCTTAAAAGTATGTTTCTACATTGAACTCTTCTAGAAATCATTTTCTTTTCTGATAAATATTCTAAAAAATATTTAAACAGTCATCTTTATCAGGACAGAAAATTGAATTTACTTTAACTATAAGAACTTAATGGACAATAACTAAATCTTTACGCTGAATGTTAATATTTTGTAAAGTGGATTTCTCCTTTAAAATGAGATTATTTTTATCATTGAAATTGGATTCAACTAGACAATTGATTATCTTCGTTTATAGAATTGCAATGAAATGTATTAAACTCTTACTTGTAACTGCGATTCAAATGCATTATATCAAGATAAACGGTATTCTTTAAAATAGTACTTAAAAATGATTTCGTAATTGTGTAAAGGAAATCAATTTATATTTGTGTTTGATAAAAATTTGCCAATAAAATGCTTTGATCACGTTTTACATGTAGCTTCGTGTTCATGTCATAAAATCTGTACATAAATTACAAAAGTTAAAACATTAAATCTAATTCATGTCACCAATATGTTGTTTATAATCTTAGAAATATACATTAAAACCGAGTCAAAACCAGTAACCATCATTTGTCTAGAATTATTAAATTACAAGCATTCACAAAACTATCTATCTATAAATGCAAACAGACAGATATGGTTTCATTTTATTTAATTCGAAGTTCTCAAAACCATGAGCTTTTGCCTATTGGCTCACATTTGATCTCTATATGAGATACATAATCATATATTCCATTAAACCGCTTTTACGTCTCAAATGTTGAGTTAGTAAAAACGTTAAATATATTAATGTTTGGTTTTCTTAATTGACCAGTTAATATTTTATAGTATATATATCTTGTGGTCTCCTTGTGTTACTGGATTCCGGGACAATAATTTATCTAGTCTGGTAGAGTATTTAGTTTAGTGATGTTACCATTAGCAACATCACTCGAAGAAGGCGTACTATTCCTCGTAAAAGCTCTATTGAGGTTATCTTATTTGGGCTGCGAATACGACGTAATTTTACTTGGGGATTACTTGTAGGGAAAAGTATCCTTATGACAAGGTATCCTGTAAAGGGAGACTTTAGACATTCGAGGATAGTATCAAGTAGGATTAACCTTTTCTCCAGTAAGCATTATGTGTATGCATATTAAAAAAAAACTTATTTTAGTATGCCCATCAATAAAATAATCAAACTCGATCTTTTAGAAGCAGACAGGAGATGTCACGTTCAGAGAGAGAGAGAGAGAGAGAGAGAGAGAGAGAGAGAGAGAGAGAGAGAGAGAGAGAGAGAGAGAGCGGAGGGCAGCGGAACGGTTATACATATTTAAAAAAGGGATGCATCCAGGCATATGAAGGAAATGAAAGGAAATAACAAACGTTGTACATAAGATAGTAGGAAAAGTATTATTTTTTTATATTAAATTAAAACATATAAGGAAATAAACTAATAAGATGAATACCTGTATTCTTTAATAAACAATAGAATTTCCGCACACAGTGTTAGTACTTGTTAAATGTATCTTTACTTCTGGAAGTATTCCCTGGATTAGTATTTAAATGTATGCTTTATTTCTTTGTGATATATTATTTACAATGCTAAATTTCCGAGGAGACACCGAGGATAACATTACAATGGGCAAAATAAAACGTGTATAGGATTCGAAACTGTGACACTGCGAGAAAGACCACCTGTCTCGAGTGTTGCCTTAACCACTTGGCTAACAAATCGAGACAAATTCGACCTTCAGTGTTAAACTTGGGACCCAATTGCTGAAAGCGATGTATGCGACATGTGATCCATCTAGCGGAGGTACAGATTCAAATCAAAGTTTCCTTTTTGTCTATCATTTTGTGAATTTCCACATCTAAATTAATCATTTATTTAAAGGATATTAACTAGGAAAAGACTGTGCCAACAATTAGAAAGCAGCGTGATACATAATGCACTCCTTAGTTTTTAATGTAAAATAAAGTTCTTTAGATAAAGAATAACGAAATAACTAGAAAATAGAATAACCGTGAATCTATGCAATGTTTTTATAAAGCGTTTAAGATTAAGAACTTTTTATTTACAAATCTAATATAAACTAAAATAATATCCTACTAAACTGTTGTCTTATTGATTCCTGGTAATACACTTGTTTATTTTGTTGTTTTACGTTGTGTCAAAAATTTTGTAATTCCGATATACCACCTCTATTTAAATTAATATATTGCATACGATAAATCGAACACAATTTGCTATTTTACTAATTGCAAAGATACTTTGCCGATTCATAACTTTATCAAAAGTATTAATGTATTACGCCAATCACACAATAGCCTTATTTTGTAAGAAGTAAATAACTTTAAAAAATAATTAACAACGCTACATAAAATGATAATATTTATTTAATATAACATTTTTAGAGGCGGCAACTATGGTTTTAAAGTTCTGATTTTTTTTGGGTGAGAGCTGATTGTTTATCTTATTTATATTGATCGGACTATTGTTCTCATCTTGGGTGTTATTTATGAAACTTTTTTGTATGATTGTCCTCGGTCGTCTTATGGCACGTTAGTTTAAAAAGAGAAAACAGAAAAGTTACTGGCTCCGTAGGTATTTTTGTATTATGTGGATTAGTTTCTATTTTATTATTTTAGTTTCGAATTTGTGAAAAAATTGACTAATAAAGGGGAAATAACTCTTATAAAATCGAAAGGTAATTATTTATCTTTCATCGCCAAATTTTTAAGGTTGTACAATAGTTGTTTTTTTTCTCCATAATTAGAAGCTCCCAGATTCTGTTAAAATCTAGGATTGGTCTGCTTAGTATTTTTTTTTGTTTTAGCATATTTGTTGCCTCCTTGAGATACTTGACTCTCCATCTTGAATCCCTGTCAATTATTTTGACCCCGTTCCACAAAGGGAAATGTGTTCCTTTTTTATCAAGATGTTATTAACTAGTCCCGATTTTCGGCATTTTCCCGTGCCACGGCTATTTTTCTAATCTTACCTTTAGAGGCGACCGGATTTCACGTTTGTATGGTTTTCTACATTTGAATGAAATCTCATATACACAGTTTTTTGTCACGAGACTTTCGGTCGACTGCTTGACTTGTATTACGTGTTTTTTTTTAGAGTCGAATCATTCTTGAATATTTTTCTGATGTCATATGGGCTGAATATTTCAAAAAAATAATTTTTAGACAGGACTTTTATGTATAGTGTGCCTACTATGGCAAGTTTTTGCGTATTTTTCTGTAGCTGCTATAACGCTCTCAGGATAGTCATTTCGGTGGATAGTAATTCTTAGGTTGTCCAACTCTTCCAGCTATGTGTTGTCGTCGCTGCATATTGTTCTGGAACGGTGTTAGAAGCCCCAGACGATTGTTTTTTTACGTTATATGTGTGGGGTGAGTTGAAATTTAGGTATTGTCTCGTGAAGGTTGGTTTTCCATATATGGAAGATGCAAAATTTTTATCTGTATGGGTTATTAATACATCCAGGAATTCTAATTTCTTGTGTTCCTTTTCCATAGTAAACGAGATAGATGGACGAATAGAGTTCACATGATTTAGTAAATTTTGGACATGCTCCTGGTGGGATTAGAGTATGAATGTATCATCCAGATATCATAGCTACATACTTGGTTTCAGTTGTATTGAGCTTATCGCCAACTCTTATGAATGTTCCATGCATATATTGGATAGTACTGGGAAAAGTGGTAAATCGATTGCTAAACCTTGTTTTTGTTTATATATATCAGATTCCAACGTGAAATGTGTAATTTCTATACAGAAGGACAACATCTTTATCAGCTTGCCAATTGGTAGATTCCATCATATGTCCAAAACTTAACTCACTTTGTTGAAATAATCAAGGATGCTTTCATTCATCCAAACCAAATGGTAAGTCTATTCACCAAAGTACCAACTGATGAAACCATAATAGTGGGGAGGAAGAAGCTCTCCCTCAGATACATTTCTGAGAAAACAAACCAGCATATAACGTAAAAAATCGTCCAGTGTACCTGGATGTGGTGAAAGGTCTGCAATCAGATGGTCGCTGCCAAACCCTGGGTGTGGCATCAATACTCGGCTCCAACCCACAAGTCCAAAGAGACCCAGACTTAGTTCCAAAAAGAGTGCCAAGACTTTGTATCCTTCTCTCACTGGCCAACTCCTCCCCCGACCTTAATCCGTTGGATTTCTTCGTTTGATCATATGTCGAGAATATCACCCATATAACCTCCCACAACACCAAAGCCAGCTTCATCGTCGCCATCCACCGAGTATTCATCGAGCTTCCGCTGGCGCTTGTGGAAAAGGCATGCTCTCATTTCAGGACCCGTATCGAGGCGGTGATTGAGGCTGGAGGTGATTACATTGAATAGATGTCGTCTCTACTACCTGAATTGATTTTTTCAATAAAAGTTTTAACATAAATTGTTGTTTTCTTTAGGGCGACACTTTTATAGTTCCACCCTGTATATGTAAAAATAACAGTAGAAATACTAAATAGAAATGCCATGTTATTTTGAAGAAGAAGAAGAAGGCAGTTTATCTTGGGATTAAAAATCGGACATTTATTGCTTCTCCTTTCCATTTTCGTTGATAATCAATGAAAACGTTTGAAATATCGACTAAATGTATTAAGTGGCGAAATTTGAAAACAACTGACTGATTTCTTTCTTGGTGTCATTAGTTACAGAAAGGCAATAAATGACTATGTTGGGATTCGCTCATCTGCAATTAAAGTAATCAAACAAAATATGTTAACTGAATAAAATATGAGATTTATTGAAATCGATTGAAAATGCATTACAAAAAGAGCAATTTATATTCAAAAACGGGCCGAACAGTTTTAAATATGTAGCTTTTATAAAATATATTAAGCTCAAACAGTAGGGGAAACTGGCCATATTTTAGATATGTATTTTATTTTATTATATGTACATTGCGTTTTACATATACTACAGAAGAAACAGTCTGGCAATTCACAAAATAATTCGAACGTAAGAGCCCATGTGCTCTTTCTTATCGCATACATAATTCAGTTCAGATTTTTAAAACATAACTAATAAATGCATAGTCAACACCAGGTACATTCTCTCGATTCTGTAGAATAGTCATGTCAATATATTGCATGTTATCAGAAGAAGAGAAACCGCATAGATCTTTTACAATTCTAAAAGGAAAAGTCCTAGATAATCAACTATGGGAATAATTCCCATAACAGATTACAGCGATTCAAAGTATATATCAAGACACAAAACATGATGCAGGTTAACATAATCAAATGTGTAATCTTCGTACACATAGCTAGTGAAAAGGCGGTTGAGCTATATATCGTAACCATGTGTCGATTGGCAAGTTTTCAAAGTTTGTTAAAGGTAAAAAAAAAAGACTTAGCTCTCGAATGGTACATTTTCAAGAACATTACCCAACAGAACACAGTAACATTCAATATTAAAGAACTAAAAAGCTGTATGACACGTGGACGGATGTGTTTTCTGTATTACGTGATTGGACAACATAACAATTGTGAGATCCGACAAACCTGAACCTGAATGCATTGATAAGAACCTTATAAAATGACGAACACATCTTTATGGTAAATTATCTGGTAAGAGAAAATCACTCTTTCTCTAAATAAACACAAGCACAGTAAGAAATATGAGAGAGTGATTGAGTCAACATAAAATGAGACGATAAACGTATATAACTAAAAGATATATAGATGACATGTTCAGTTAAGTATAACGTGCGACTAATTAAAATGATTAAGCATAACTACATCTCAGGTCTAAATTATATTTTAGCATGCATTTTATGTGATTGAATTATATAAAAAAAAGCCCTGTAGAGACAAATTTTACCTTAATTCACATTTAGTATAAGAATGGATTTCATAAAATATTAAAAACAACTGGTATATATAATCATAGCAATATGGTTTTGGTGCGATATGTTAAATAATAGGGTTAATAATCGTATGTGAATATATTCATGTTATACACGGGCAATACATAGATAGACAGCTAATAGCCAATTGAACTATCATTGATTGTATTATCGAAAAACTTGCAAGCAGCATATCATATGACAAACATTTGATAGCATTAATTTCAAGCTGCCATGTCTACGGAATAAGCTGCCTCATCTTCTCACGAGATTTACAATATTCACTTTAGCCTACTAACTAGAGAAAGTACTCCAACTACAATATCATATTATTACCTATATTATAGTACAATATTCGTGGCAAATGTACATAATCAGGTTAGCATAAAACGATACGTCATTGGATGTCGAGTTAACGCAATTTCTGAAGTGATCTGGTTACAGAAAGCAATTTCTAGTTCCATTTTAAGCTGAATAATAGGAAAAACATAACTATATAATTTGCAATTTACTAAAAATAAATATTGTCGAACACTTTTAAATCTAGTTTTGTTAAACTGTCCAATGTATTGAAAATAAAATGTTACAAACCAAAAAGTAAAAAATTAAAATGTATTTAACTAAATTATATATTTGTGTTTAGTGTTCAGTGCAAATGCTAAATGCTACATCAAAATATGTTAGAAAACTTAGAAATATTTAAATTTAAGTTAATTACAAAATATATTCTAATATAAAAATTGCTTGGGCATCCAGGATTGAATGGAATTAAAATGTTTTCTCTCGTGCATAATTTTAGAAATTTGTAATTATTCTAATAGAAAATTTATAAGATGTTTTAATTCAGATATCTGTCAAATTTCTTATTCTATGTAATAAGGGTTTTCCAGTTTAATTTCTATTATTCTCCCAACCAAATAATTTTGAATTAGATTCGCGGTTATGCCCCCTTCAGTGCTGAATACTGATCGACATTCCACAAAATTTACTACCTCTCAAATTGTTTTTACACTAATGGCTAAATCATATAAACATTTTTGCTCAATATATCTGATCATTTTCTTACTTCTTGCAAGATAAACTATTCTCCGGTATGCTAGGTGGCAAATTCTACTATCATCGGTCTAATTCATCCATTCAAATTGTCAGAGTTCATTAGAAATAAACTGACTCTTTATTTTGAAATTGGATGATTCTCTAAACTTTCGGACACAATGTTACTAGTTTCAACAATAGCTATTATGAGAGTAAATTATATCTTAAATAATATTATCTGAAAAAGAGGAAAATTGAAATTATTATTATGAATGTAGTTATATGCAATACTTAGCTCATAATTTAATGAAGAAAGATATTTAAAACAAATATGCAGGATTCTTAATATTTTATATGTAAGATATTTTGGAATATCATTTCATAAATTTTGTTATTCCTAGCTAAGGATCTCTAAAGTATTAGGTGTTCGAATATAGGTTTAAAATAATTTCATGCAAAATGACAGTGAAATCTAAAATTGGGTTTCTTAAAAATATTTTAATCCCAAAGGAAAATGTCTGCCTAACTCAATTAAAAGATTTAAAAGCTAATCCCCCAAAACAAATTATTTGATTAGGAGTCCGTTATATGTGTTTAATATGAGAAACATTTTTTCCTTTCCAGCGGAAGTTAAATCGTTTTATTGTTTTCCCACGAATTCTCGTAATCACGAGAGAATGTCGCTGGGATAAACCAGATAATTCTAATGCTTAACCCGGCAGACCTTCTTATGAGTATCTGGATTCATCACGCCGAGCAGACCTTGCATTTTCCTTGACTATTTGAGGATGCAGTTGAATAAAATACTTACACAGCACAAACAAATATATGAAAAGCAAGTAACGCCAGTAACAACAAAATCAATAGAAAAAAAACAACACTCAAAAATAAAAAAAAACATACGAGAATTTCTTGTCAGCTGAAGGAGAACACATATTACTGCAAATTTAAGTAAATCAACACAAATCAATCATTACATTCTGTTGCTTTATTTTATCTAAATAGTGTTTGTGGAACAGTTCGAGTTAACAAGGCAAACCAGTTTCTTTAACGAAATTAAATCATTAATGTTCATACGTTCTTTTCAACCCACTTCCAGTTGCGTTTTCATTCACATTATCATTTTTAACTCAACAATGTCATCCCTTGTTACATTATTAACACTTTCTGTTTTCCCATGTACTCATTGTCATCTAACTTGACGTCTTGACTCCTACAGACAAGAACTTTCTTTATCCATTAATGTTTCCATGAAAATTCAATATATTACAAAATACAAATGACAATGATATTAAAATAATGGAAATACCCGCCATATCTTTAATTTTCTGTTAAGGTCTATCATATAAGAGAGCAAAAAAAAAAAAGAAAGGAAAAAAAGGAAAAACATAAACGCATGACGATTACAAAATATTACGTTGTCGGATAATTAATGAAATTAAAGAATGTAAAAAACAAACAACCGCTCGACTGACCGATTGAATAACAAAATATTTCAATTACGAAACATTGCTGAACAAGTTTCGCTAACACTAGGATGGTGTTGGCAGATTAAATATATTAAAATATATTTCAGAATCAATACGCAGATTGGACATTAAAAGTGGTTTTGAAGAAGAGACGGTAATCTGATTGCGAGATGGAGTGATCGTAACCGCAGATCGCTGGTGAAAAGGATTTTATTTCTAACAAAAAATAAATGCCAAAAAGAATGTTTTAAAAAGCTGAAAGAAAATTCGACGATAGTGAAGCAAGACGGACAAGAAGCAGAGACAAATCGAGGTGTCTTACTCATCTGTGTACTGATTGCTAAAACCAGCTATTTTAAATTTAATCAGGACAGACCAATGAAAATGCAATTTCAAACGTAAGCGTGACAGAATAATGAAGATAATAAGATTTCATATTTAAGTATAACAAAACATTGACAAATTTATTTCAAACTTAAGCATGACAGAACAATGAAAATACTATTTCAAACGTAAGTGTGACAGACTAAGAAAACTGCTATTTCAAATGCTATTTCCAACTACACTGCGTATCAAATTATTAACGAGTTTACATTTTTTAAATATTTAAGGAATGAGTGAATAAAAATCCATGAAACTTTAAGAAAGTGCAGACAATACTATTCAGCTACTCCAGTCAGAAAATAAAAGTATTTAAAGCAGTATTAGCGAAACTATGGTAGAAGACAAGTTATTAGCGAGGTTGAGAAAAAACACAATGTACCCATAACTTGTTTATTGAAGTAATTTTCAAACATTAAATGAAATAGGCAAAATGCTTAGACCACAATAACTATATAGCAATTTCTACGTTGACATAATTAGTAGGGGATATGCGATCCTTTTTTATGAATGACTTGTAAAAGACATTGGTCCACAGAATTAGTCAAATTTGTGATTTCGTTGTCATTGCAAAGGATAAAAAGCACACAAAACTTCAGCTCACTGCAGCAGCGTCGTCAGTCAGTGCTTTCTGTAGACTCGATTTTACGTCTGACCCGTCTGTTCCAGTGGCCTGTATTTATAAAAGACTGTTTTATAAAGGAGTCCTCCAAATTTGCATATTTGCATATGTGCGCGAGAGCACACGAGATTCGGCGAGACTGCATTGTTATATAACGCCGCATGCGCCATCTTGGACACTTTTCAGTATCATGACGCTGCGTCGGCAAAGCGCACACCGAGGCCGTTTAAAAGGTAAGCCTGCGTTCCCACAATTTTCGCCACATTCAGCAACAGTTATTCCTCGCGATACCTCTTGGAGAGCATCCCACAACTCATCTTTGCTCTTAAATTAGCGATCACTTGCATAGAGGTGTCGCTTTATGGTACTCCAAAGTTTCTCAATTAAGTTCAAATCTGATGAATTTGCAGGCCACTCCATCCTCCGTAGCCCAGAGAATCCCAGTTGTTGCAAGTACGCGTTGCTTTTGTCTGCATGCGAGGGAGCATTATCCTGCATAAAAATAATGGTTCTTCTGAACGTCAACCTTTGCTTCTTCAGCCATGGTTCAAAGTGCTCCTATGTAAGTATTTGACGTAATTTCTCGCCTTCTGGGACTCTCCATGAGCCAACTAAACTACCTCCGATAATCCCAGACAAATCATTATCCCACCACTACCTTGTTGGCGCCGTAAACCTTGATGACGATGTCGTCCATCTAGGACCCATTCCTTGCTCCAGCCATCTGGGCCATCAAGATTGACACGCACTTCATCCGTGAACAAAACTTTGGAAAATCCGTTTTCATGTTTTCCCGTGCCTATTTATATCGGTTTTGTATGTGATGTTGCTTTAATCGAGGTTTTGTCAAAGGCTTAACAGACTTTGCCACTTATTTCAGAAAGCAACATCGAGTACTTTCTTAGGCATTCTTCAATCCGGCTTGGTCAAAGACTTCTCGACTTCTTTGCCCACGGTTCTTAACAACTTCACGTTTAATTTTGAGTAGAGAACGGCTGAAACAACTCTAGATTTACCTTTATCAGCTCTCTTACGTACCTTTGTAGGGTCATTAACAAAGTTCTCCATAGTTTGACGGTACCTTCCTATTATTTTCGATATTTCGAGGGTAGTTTTACCTTTTGCTCGCTGTTCTGTAATAGAACGCTTTTCAGAACTATTCAATTCACCTTTACGACCCATTTTATTGAGGAAACAAACTACCTTGTTAATAATGTGACACACTTCAAATACTGTTGATTCAGCAATTTCGATGGCACGTTGTCTACATTGCGCGGAACGGTACGAACATTTCACAGTACGCGCAGCTCAGCATTGCCAACGTGTCCGAAGCTTTTGATACGAAACTACCGGTAAGTTTCTAAAACTGGTTAAAAAACGTTATATCTTTAATAATTTGACACGCAACGTTGCAGATCAATAAAAATGCTATTTCAAACTTAAAACTGACAGACTAAAGAAAATACTATTTCAAACTTAACCATTCACTACCAACGCTCATATAACCACTTGACCCCGGTTGAATTTAACGCCTCTCATATTGAGGGAATATCCTGCTTAGCAAACGTCTGGGACTGATCTTCATACCTGACCTGAAATGGAAGTCGTACATAAGATCTAATGCAAAATTTACTGGAGAAAGTCCTTTTTCACTTTATATGTTGGATTTAAGTTAATATGTTCATATCTAGTTTTTGTTTCTGCATTGATTTAAGTTCGTGCTTTAATAAAGTGATATTAGCATTTACTGTACAATTATTTGATATCGCAATCAAAATGAAAGCAAGAAGAATTGAAGCTGCTGCTCTATATCGTGCGTCCCATAAAATAACAGACATTGCAAAACTCCTTAATGTGAGTCGTATGACGGTGCATAGAGTTGCATGCCGTATAACCAATGGAGAAGCCTCCAAGGAACGTCCCCGCAAAGGTAGACCCCGAGATGTGAAGACTAAGACGATCAAAACGTTGTTTGAGAACAATCCAATCCTTAAAATGACATATCTCGCTAATATGAAGGAGGTATCAGTGTCCACTACCAGGAGGGCTGTTAAACTAGGATATGAAATGAGCTTGAAAATGATAAGAAAACCATGGTTGACGGTTGGGGTATAAAAGAAACGCCTTGAAGGCAGTAGAAAGCTTCTCAACAACATCAAAAGCCATGGGAGCCGAATCATCATTTTTTCGGACGAAAAGACCTTCACCGGTGATCCCGTCATGAATAAACAGAATGACAGAGTACTGCCCTTCGGTCAAGATGTCTCTGAGGTGCGTAATCACTCCACAGCAAAACATCCGGCATCACTTATGATGCTTGGAGTTGGTTTTTCAAATATGGCTCGGTGTGGTTCCTCACTAGGTACCGTGTTACCGCCCGTGACTATAAACATGTCCTCGAGCCGAAACTGTTTCCTTGGATCAAGAGGGTCGTCACAAAGTCCGATTATGCCTTTCAACAAGATGGGGCACCATCGCACACCGCCCAAATCGTTCAGGACTGATTGACGGAAAACATCAATTTTGATCGAAGGGTTTCTGGCTCCCGTTATCACCAAATTTGAATTCGTTGGACTACAGCATCTGGACACATGTTGCGAGCAAGGCGTGTAAGTGTCGTCATAGTAGCGTTGAAGGCTGCCGTGAACGGCACGTGGTCCGCAATGAGTAAGAAGTACATTAAAGGCTGAGCGGTGTCATTGATGCTGGTGGAGGTCATATTGAATAAGCATACATTTTGAAGATTATATTACACGTATTTAATGATTTTTGTTTTATTTACAATATAAAAAGTAAATGAATACAACTTAAACCAAAAATACAAAAGTGGAATAAGACTTTTAACAAGCCCGGTTGTTGGCCCATTCTATCGCTCTAGAAATTATCTCATTCTCGACACAATCCTGTACGTGCATAAAAGTCAAATCCATCCTAAAATGAAGTAATGCTATTTTACAGATGACTATATCATGGCTATTTTCAAATCTAATATCTCGTCATCTACCTATTAGGCTGGTGCAAAAATAATGTCGTTTTTTGACGTGCAACTTCAAAAGATCATGACTCTTTTCAAAATAAACTTTATTAATCGAAATAGGAATAATTAGAATCGACACATTTTGCCTACGAAAAACAAGTTTATTTATCCCATTAACATAGAAATCCGGAGTTCCGGAAGCGATGAAGTATCATCTCAGCTTTTGAAGCATTTTTCGCGCAGGAAGTTGTCGGGATGCTTGAAAAAATGATAATCGGTGGGTGGGAAGTCCAGTGAATATCATGGACGAGGCAGAGTCTCATGTCTCAACTCGTTCAGCTTCTGCAGGGAAAATTGAGCAACATGCGGACGAGAGTTGTCACGGAGGAGAATTGGTCTCTTCATACGTTGCAGTTCTGGTGCATTTTGTCAAGGATGCTTTAATTAAGGCTTTCAAATGTTCGTTATCAACTGCAGTCGGCCGGCCGCAACCGTCTTTATCTTCGGAGCTCTGGTCACTATTACGAAATTTCTTGAACCACTGTTGTGCCACACGTTCGTTAGTGGTTCCTGGGCCAAACGCACATATAACGATCACATTCAGCTGCTTTTAGGCCTTGTTTGAACTGGAACAAGAAAATCGTGCGGATAGAAACTTTGTCTCTGCTGTCGAAAAGCCTGCAAAAAAAAGAAATGAATAAAGAGATTGAGATCAGTTTTGAATAACACAATTCTGGTGCATTTCGTCAGTTTGTCGGCAGTACTTATCCGCTGTAATCGTTTCGCCCAGAGTCAAAAAGCTGTGATGGATGAGACCGACCGCAGACCACCAAACAGTCACCATCACTTTTATTTGGTGCAATTTCGACCGAACGTCGCCAGTTGTCGTAGAGGACCAACTTCTCATCACATGTCACAATCCGCTCGAGAAATGGGTAGCTTTTGTTGCTCAGAAAAAAATGTAGAAAGTACCTCAAAACCACGATTTTTTTTATTATCGTTCAATTCATGCGGCACCCATTTATCCAACTTTTTTGACTTCCCTATTTTGTTTAAATGGCGAACGGCAATTAAGTGGCCTCACTCTAGCTCAACAGAAATTTCTCGTGAGGTTTTTCGAGGTCGGCTTCAATTAAGGCTTTCTAATGTTCGTTATTAACCGCAGTCGACTGGCTGCGACCATCTTCATCTTTGAGGCTCTCATCACGATTGCAAAATTTCTTGAACCACCCTTGTTCCACACGTTCGTTAGTTGTCTATGGGTCAAACACACCATTTGTATCACAAGCTGTCTCGGCAGTTTTTTGGCGTAGTTTGAACTGGAACAAGAAAATCGTGCGGATTTGAATTTTATCCATGCTGTCGAAAAGCCTGCAATAAATGAATGAAGAGATTGAGAACGATAACGAATAACACGATTTGATACAGCAAAAACACGCTTCAAAATGATATATAACATGGCTATAGATATCAATGAATTAATTCAGAAATGATATATAAAAGTAACATGTAAGAAAACGATATTGTTTTTGCACCAACCCAATAACACTTAACCCTTATCCTGAAGTATCCTACAGGCTTTGATTAGCAGTGGCCACCCAAGTACAACGAAAAATGACAGACAAAAGAAAAGGTTATTTCACACTTAACCCAAGAAAATGCCACACCAAGCTGAAACAAAAAAAAAAAACTAAAAGAAAATTCTATATTAAACGTAAGAACGGCAGTGACCAAAGTAAGTGTAATTTCAAATTTACGTATAAGGGAAAGTATAATTCTGTTATAATTTTAAGAATGTTAGGCCAACAGAAACTGTTATGCATGTTCAATTAACAACTATATCAATTAAACTTAAGGATTACAAACCAACTACAATACCATTTCAAACTAAAGCGGTACATACCATAACATAGAGTTAAAAAAAAAAGCTTAAACATATATAAAATATGTTGCTTTCATTTAAGTTGCACATTGAATAACTGAAGCGTAAAATGCTGACTCACTGACTTGCTATAGCATAAAATATCTCACAGAAATGTGAGAAAAATTAAAAAAAATTCCTGAAATATCCAAATTATAATTTGAAAGACTGATTGGGATGAAATATCCAAAAATCAAAAAATTATATATATATATAGTTCCGATATTTGTATTTAAATTAGGGGAAATATCGTGTATTTATATTCTATTTATGGGAAGTTGCTTTTACAATGTAAATAGTGAAAATCTATGTATCTATAAAATAAAATTGTCTATGTGTGTGTGTGTGTGTGTGTGTATTACCCTACCAAATTATTCTGTCAATTTTTAGTCTACAGACTCGTGATTTGACATAATGTGGAATTGAAATTTGGGAATATCTTTTTAATCGGTTTTCCGCCAGAAATTTGATCTGCTAAGGGGTTAAAGTTCAACGATTTGACCTTTGAAAACTCTACACACTCCCCGACAATTTTGGGTCTCTAGCAAACTATTCAACCAATTTTGTGGTTTAAAGATTTACAATATTGCATAAAGGGTATTTAGACATGCAGCAAGCATTTTAATCAGTCTTTAGGCAAAAATCTGCCTGCCAAGAGATCAAAGTTAAAAGAGTTGATCTTTACAGACTCTACAAAACCTCTCCGCCAATTTTGGGTCTAAACACGTGAAATCTTAGATGTAGGTTACCTGGACATGAGTCAAAGTTTTTGATATACATATACATATGATGCCCATAAAGTTATGAACTGTACATAAGACCCAATCAAAGCCAGGCTGAACTGCTAGTAGTTAAAAAAATGATATTGACAAATTACCTATGTATGAATAGTCTTAGGAGGTTTCATGCAATTGAACCCTTCAAAAATTCATTGCATAACATCGTTAATAAAATTTACAATCCTTCTGGCACTTCAATCATATTTGATACAAATAAACTCCAATCTATAACAGACTATTCAACTATGTTTCATTTAGCAATGCCCGGCTTTTTTTTTATTTTGTCGTCATTATATGATATGTGGTGTCACTTTAGTAAACCTCTCATTAATTCAATTCATTTCAGTCTATTCGGGTCCTACATATGGTCTTAAACTATATCCGAGTGTGAGGCCCCAGTTTACAGCCTTTGGGGGAGTGTAAAGCCACCCTTTAATTGCCATTGCTCCCAGGTCCACTCTGACTCGTGTCTGAATGGTTGTACCTATGGGTTAAATAGAGGCTGACTTGAAAAACAAATATATTCTATTAAAAAATTGTTCTTCAAAATCACTGGGTTCGGCATTAAATAACCTGAAAATGGTTGATATGCCGTAAAACAAAAACAACCAACCAATTAAAATCAGTCTATTCGGCACAGGTTAAAACATTACATGTTTCGTCGCCGTTAAGAAATATGCGAAAAGAGAGAGAAAAAAAAGGAAATTCAACAGATGGAGGGAGGTGTACTGCGATTTTAGACGGTCAGAAATACAGTTGACCAGCACCTGTTCAACTTCGTCTTGAACTGATCCGTTGTTGGTACGGTAGTCTATTTCAGGGAGCTAATATGGGATGGAAAATGAGTCTTTACGTCGGTTTAGCCGAAATGTCCGACGAAACAGCTACAGGTCGTGTCCTCTTAGTCTACATCCGGGTGCGAGGGCGAAGAAAACATTCCGAGGAAGGTCCTAATCGCCATGAAGGCGGTTATAGACCAATTAGTAAGAGGTTTAATTCTCAATGGTTTTCACACTAATGAAACAACTCTCTGTGAATCTGGAAAGGAGGAGCATATGACGCAACACTGCCTTCTAAACTCCAACTAGTGCAGCATGAAAGATCAGCCAAAATACAAGCAACTGCATAAAAAGTGGACAGCTATTGTATGACCACATGCTTCAAAGACAAAAAAGAAAAATTCGACAATACTCCCTTCTTTGCTTGGTTATCTAAAAATACTCCCCACACTTTTTGTACTGAAAAGTGCCACCACAACTCAAATCAGAGCAGTGCCAAGGGAACAGTGTGGCACAGTTATTATTTCCTGTCGTATTCAGATATCCTTTTCACTGCACATACATAAAACAAAGAGTGTTCGACATTCCTGACTGAAACTTGATGGACAAGTCAGGCGTAGATGAAAACCTGTTTCTGTCAAGTATTATCTTATTTCAGAAAAGATTAAGAATTCTATAAAAGATACCATGTATGGCATATTTTTGGAGGATGAGAATTTACTCTGTAAAAAATATAAATAAAAATCCATGATTTTGTAAGCGGCTATCTGTCTTTTGTTCCAAACATATGACCAGTATATACTGGTCATATGTTTTAAGATGACCCCCCCCACACACACACATATATATATATATATATTTATTTATGATCATTTTATTATTTCTCAAGCTACAAAGTAAATATCGACTATAGTTTATATATTTGTGGGGATGACTTGTTAGGTGCGAACAATATTTTATAGAGCCGAAGTAAACACTGGGAAAGCGATAAATTTAGTCTCAAACATGACGTCAGAGAAATATTTCACCTAATCAAGTCTCACATCGAAATTAGTTATTGGTATATCGATAAAACAAAAACATCTTTTTATTTTGTACTAATCCTGAAATTGAAACCTGCATGATTGTCCATGTATACGACAACATTCACATTTAATTTTTCAAATAAAGTAAATTGACTTGTTCCTATTTCATTAACGCGTATAGCATTATATCTAAAATCAGAATATGCTCGTCTGCTTCAGCAGTAGTTCAAGTTCATTTTTTATGGATGTTTTCCAAAAATATGCGTTCATTTTGTTTGGATGGGGGGGGGAATTTCATTCTCACTGTTGTCCACTTTCTACTTAATATTTTTTTATGCTAAATTAACTGTAATTATTTTCTAGTAATTTTTCTTTTAGGCGTGTTATGTGTACAACGAAACTTGTATTAGTTCATTGTTTTCTGTGGTTGATTTTTTAAAGATAGTTCAGTTTTTAGACTGATAAAATGTTTATTTGTTTTTGAAGACAATAGTCTACATAAAATAAGTTCATTGAAAATAATGACAAACCCATTTAGTGTTAAGTAATTTATGTGCTTAAAATTAAATTTAATTAAAAATATTTTTACAACGATTCAAATGATAGCACTGGTATTTTCTGTGAATATTAGCGTCGTCTTCTAAGCAGGTTGTAAGTTTTCACTGTTTTACGATAATCTATGTAATTTACACATAGTAGGATCCCAAGCGATAGCGGATAACCCTACTTGTTTTTATTATAAATCGGAATGATGTGGTGTCAATGGTAAGAACAAATGTTGAATATGTGTTCTGAAACTAAAAAAAAAAAGCAGCATTTACATTAATTGTATAAGTGACGCAAACTGTCTTCTTTTACGAAAAGAATTTGGAAATGTTGTTTTCTTCGGTTCCGTTTTAAATACAAGTTATTTACTTTAGAATGTATTTAATATGTAAATGAAACTAAAATAGTTCTCATATATTTTCTTGCTTGTTTGATGGACCATAGAAATAGCCAATGTAAACGTTGTAGTGTACAAATACACATATATGCAGTTATCTGCTAATATGCCTTAGTCGTTCTCTTATATGAAACTCTTCAATATTGCTTTTATTATAACATAACACGCTGGATGATTAATGTGAGTTTAATTTCAAGGGAGTTAACCGTCTTTTTCAGTCTATGACCAACATAAGTACACAAGTGTACTTCGTAGAGAGAAGTACATTTTAAATTAGAACATTTTGGTACTAAATTAAGTATCGCACTTTATAACGGCATGCACACAATAAACAGTAAAAAAAATTTGAATGATACATTCCAACACGAATAACCTTTACTTCAATTGTAACTATTTTTTGTATTTCATAATTCTATCTCAAGTGCTATAGCAAATGTTGAGAGACACTCACAAAGAGATATGAAAAAAAAAACTAAGCCCTTTCCCTCTTTTCTCATGATCCAACTTTGAAGACTATGAATCAAGAAACTGTTCCAAATGTCGGGTGTTTTCCTCATGTTTTTCATTTGTTAAGTTTGATCTTAGTTGCCGTGTTTGCGTCACGTTTTTCACAACACATAATTAAGGAACCATTCAACGGTCAGTTGCGAGATTTCATTTACAGCGCCTGAATTTCCCTCATCTTCTATTCGTTTCTCGTTTTAGCTTTTTTCTTTTACAATTTTCTTACCTTACAAAGCGGAATCCATTCCATTGGAAGCCGTCTTCATTAGCCAGAACTGTTTTCTCAAAATGTCTGCGAAAAGTCAAAGATATTTGCAGGTGGAGCTCAATCATCACA
This sequence comes from Euprymna scolopes, assembly GCF_053919585.1. Lineage (NCBI taxonomy): Eukaryota > Metazoa > Mollusca > Cephalopoda > Sepiida > Sepiolidae > Euprymna > Euprymna scolopes. The sequence continues at coordinate 69,054,798 of NC_136490.1, read as the reverse complement.
GGTTTTTGTTCTTTTTGCCAATTTAACAGCAAGCCAAGGTGTTTTATTCCTAAATACTAAATCTATTATGAACAATTCGTCGTATACTATTAAATGAAAACAGGTTGTTATTTTAGTTGAGTTCAGTAGACCAGGGTTGCATCAGAGAATAAAAATTACTTCGCCCTCTATATAAATTTTTATAATGCATCTTATTCCTGTTCAGAATAATATATTTACAATTTTAAAATAGGACATGAATCCATAAAAATTCTGGTTTACGATTATCGTATAGTTACTATGTATTCGATTAACACAATTTTTTATTTCACAAAACTATTACTAGTGATGCTCGTTTACGTTTCGCGGAGGCAATTATAGAAAAATGTTAAGATATTTCTGCTTCAAGAAGACACTGTTTTTAATTATTTTCTTTCAATACTCGATGTTATATAATTTAGTAGTGATTCCTAAACAGCCTTTTCAGCATAATCATATTCGGTTAAATGTCCGTTTTACATACAAGCATGTGTCGAACATCTTTCAGAAATTAACTTTTAACCTAACCCATATTTGACTAGGTTTTTATTCATCGCTCATTCTTTAAAATGTATTATATTTTTTCATTCCATGTTTTTCTGCGATCTCAACTGTTCTACACCTATTAAGCGAAGCACATTTATTTATGATTTCAGTTCGAGTGAAGAAACGAAGTCTTGCACACATTTGTGTCATTCGAATTTACTTACAAATTTATGTGGCAAATATCAAGTCTTTGTTGAGTATAAGAAATTAATATTTTTTTCTTATCGACGAACAATCAATGCACCTATAGTATATGCGTTACGTTGTCGTTCTTTATTGCTTTTCGTTTCGTCATCATTTCTTCCCCGCAATTCGTGTTGTCGTCTCTCCGCTGCTTCAAATATTCTTATAGGTCACCTTCTCGCCATCGTGTCCACTCTGATTAGAACCCGCGTTTACTCGTCGTTGTTTTAGAGTAAAAACGATGTCAGAAATGAAGGTTTATTGAAAGGAAATTGAAGAAACCACAAATACTTAAATATGAGAGAGACAGAAATACTAACCGAAATCACCTATTGAGAGATAGATAGATAGATGATGCTATAGACATAAACAGTAACTGTCCTTAAATCATTGTTCCCAACGATCGACCGAATCCCAAACCAGTATTGTTTCAAAATTTAATCGTTCTTTGTAGCATCTTTGGAATGTCATTCGCATATTACTTCGACCTCATT